>NC_041218.1:16603883-16670786 GCF_002837175.3 Physeter macrocephalus
CTGTCAGCGAGTAATTCATGTCTTTTGAAATTTTATTATATTTAAATCCATTTGGTATTGGGCCTTCTAGATTAATAGATACTTTTTCTAATTATGAAATGTCTCTCTTTATTTTGTTAATTCTTCCTGACTTGAAGTCTACATTGACTATTACTACTATAGCCACACTAGCTTTTTTATGATGACTGGTTTTGTGGAATAACTTTTCCCATCCTTTAACTTAACTTAAAATATATATATATATATATATATATATATTTATTTATTTATTTATTTATTTATTTATTTAAAGTGTGTCTTTTGTAGATAGCATGCAGTTCATTATTGCTTGTTTCTTTAGTTTGACAATCTGTGTTTTTTGATTAATACATTTTGTCTATTTGTATTTAATGCAATTATTCATATGTGTAGGTTTACAATACTTTCTTGCCAGCTCTTTTTATCCCATTTGTTCCTTGTTCCTTTGTCCCTCCTTTTCTGATTATTTTAGGTTAATCAAACCTTATCTTAAGTTTCCTACTTTAATTTTTCTACTCTTTTAAGTTGTAACTCTGAATTATTTCTTTTAATGGTTGCTCTAGGAATTGACATATGTATCTTTGACATATAACTTCCTATTCAAAATGAACATTACACCACTTTATGTAAAAAATCCTTAAAACAGTAAAATTTTTGCCTCCTTTATCAAAAATAAGGTGACCATATGTGCGTGGGTTTATCTTAATGGTTGCTCTAGGAATTGACATATGTATCTTTGACATATAACTTCCTATTCAAAATGAACATTACACCACTTTATGTAAAAAATCCTTAAAACAGTAAAATTTTTGCCTCCTTTATCAAAAATAAGGTGACCATATGTGCGTGGGTTTATCTGTGGGCTTTCTATCCTGCTCCATTGATCTGTATTTCTGTTTTTGTGCCATTACCATACTGTCTTGATTACTGTAGCTTTGTAGTATAGCCTGAAGTCAGGGAGTCTGATTCCTCCAGCTCCGTTTTTCTTTCTAAAGATTGCTTTGGCTATTCGGGGTCTTTTGTGTTTCCATACAAATTGTGAAATTTTTTGCTCTAGCTCTGTGAAAAATGCCATTGGTAGTTTGATAGGAATTGCAATGAATCTGTAGATTGCTTTGGGTAGTAGAGTCATTTTCACAATGTTGATTCTTCCAATCCAAGAACATGGTATATCTCTCCATCTGTTTGTGTCATCTTTAATTTCTTTCATCAGTGTCACAGTTTTCTGCATACAGGTCTTTAGTCTTCTTAGGTAGGTTTATTCCTAGGTATTTTATTCTTTTTGTTGCTTTGGTAAATGGGAGTGTTTCCTTAATTTCTCTTTCAGATTTTTCATCATTGGTGTATAGGAATGCAAGAGTTTTCTGTGCATTAATTTTGTATCCTGCTACTTTACCAAATTCATTGATTAGCTCTAGTAGTGTGCATACTTTCTATGTTGTTGATCACATATAAGAAACATCGGTGTACACTGATGATATTAGCTGTCTTGCAGATATCAATATTGACATCTGGGTGCTCCAATCAGGGAAAACTGAGTTGTTGGGGGCTATTTGACTCTATCCTAAATGACTCATATGTGCATATGAGTTTTAAAAAATAATTTTCCCATATTTTCCTTTATCTTTATGCTGATACTGATATACTTGGTGATAGCATTTATTTTCTTCCTTCTAATTTACTACGGACCTGAAAACCAAATAGCCAACCCTGTAGAATTATATATGAAATTCAGAAGATAATGATCAATATCCTAAGGGTATCAACCATGTGATACTGTTTCATTGGGTTTGGCTGGTCAGTCTTTTAAACATTATTCATTTATTCATTCAGTAAATATTTGCTGAGTACCTCGGTAGTTACTAAGTATGGAGATTGAAAGATGTATAGAACACAGTTTTATAGATATATAAAAATTTCTGGATTTATTTGCTAGTAGAACAAGGTATTATTTTATGGTTTAAAAGAAATAATATGATCTAGGTTAGCAACTACTTTAAATCTAGTTAAAATTTGCAGCTGCAAGGTAATTATCTCTAACCTAGTTGAATGTTGTTCCCTGCTGTCATTGTCATGTTAGCCATATTATAATCAGAGTTAATTTTGTATCCTATTGTCTATGTAAGAGTTGCCAGGAATTCACCTCATTTACCTCTGAGAAAAATTAAATGAAATTTACGGTGGAGAGATTCCAGCTCATATAAAGAAGAATTTTCTGTTTGAGCTTCTTAAAAATAGAATGTACTGATTGCTCATTAGCTTCGTTTTTCCACCCATATTTACCATTTATATATATTAAGCTTGTGGTCCAAGAAACAATTCACTGTATCCTGTGAAGCACTGTGAAGCAAGTTATTGCCGTTTGCTTAAGTTATTGATTTAAATACATTCAAATGCAGGACTTTCCAGTTATCATTATTAATTTTTAATTCATTTATTTCAAGTCAACATTGTAGTCCATTAAGAATAAAATTAATCTTGAATTTATCATCAGTGTAATTTGATAGTTCTCCCAGTTTTGAGTGGCCTGCACATTAACTACAATCCTGTTCATGTCTTCATTCCAAGTATTTGCACAGATTTTTACAGAACAGAGTTAAAGAGAGAATCTTCTGTGAGTTTCTTGCGGACATCTCGTTGACTTCCTCTATTATTTTTCTCTTTTCTATTTGTCAGTTTCTATTCTGATCTTGATTATTTCCTACCTGTATTTAATTTGTAAATTTATTTATTTATTTTTGGCTGCGTTGGGTCTTCGTTGCTGCGCGCGGGCTTTCTCTAGTTGCGGCAAGCGGTGGCTACTCTTCATTGCGGTGCATGGGCTTCTCAATGCGGTGGCTTCTCTTGTTGCGGAGCACGGGCTCTAGGTGCGCAAGGCTTCAATAGTTGTGGCAAGCGGGCTTCAGTAGTTGTGGCTCGCGGGCTCTAGAGCGCAGGCTCAGCAGTGCCCTGCACGGGCCTATTTGCCCCGCGGCATGTGGGATCATCCTGGACCAGGGATCAAACCCATGTCCCCTGCATTGGCAGGCGGATTCTTAACCACTGTGCCACCAGGGAAGTCCCTACCTGTATTTAATTTGGATTTGAATTTTTTCCTAGATTTTTGAGATGGAAGATTAAATTACTGATTTTAGATTTTTTTCCCTTTCAATATAAGCACTCTCTGGTGGAATGGGTAGTTATCTCACAGTGTACCCACCTCACAGAGTTATTGCCTGACTGGAACTTCGCTGTCTTACTCAAGAGGTATGTTTTCAGAATGTGTCAAAATTTCCTGAAACCCAGATACTCTATGGCCCTAAGATCACTATTATTAGCCACCTTCTCACACAACTAAGTACATTTTATTTGGCATGAAGGAACCATTTTTATCTCTTTGTCACTCTTTTATAAATTTCAATGGTAGTTTTAGCCCTCAGGCTGATTATTTCTAGAAAGGATGGAGTTCAGTAAGTGGCGCATTTGATGCTTCCAAAAAAAGAAAAGAAAATCAACAACCTCCTTTTTTGACATGGAAACCGTGCAGAAGGACTTCACAGGATCTCTGAAGGAATAAGAAGCAATTGACTCTCACAAACCATCGTGAGATGTGATACTCATGTCCACATTCCTTTACCAACAGTGCATTCAGTGAATCATCAGATGAAAGAAGAATGAATGGAAGGAACTATGTGTTTGAGAGAAGGGGATGTGGAAACGAGGTGAAAATAACCGTGTAAGCAGAAACAGAAAGTGGGCTTTTAGAGGACAAGGCGAGGGAGCAGAATCACAACGCCTGGTTTTAATGTTTCTAGTTTCCAATGTTACATCTCTTTCAGCATGTTTTTTTAGTAGCAGACTTTTCACCGTTGATAAAATATGATGAAGAATGCAAAGAATGAGGCAGACAGAATGAATGGGGGTGAGGTATCTCTTCCAAACTACAAGGTCACTTGATGTTTTAAACTAACCTGATGTAATGTTCTGGTTTTGGAAGATGTCACTAGGTCCCTAATGAAGTGAGTTTGCTAGGCTTCTAACAAGATTTTCCTCTTTCCCAAAGCAACACTCTGCATAATCAATTAAGCCTTTCCTTGATTTCTTTTCTTGTTTTTTTTTTTTTTTTCCATTCTTCTTTATTTTTTTAGTCAATGAGCTCAGCTCTAAATGAAAGCTAGAGTTGTATGAACTGAATTGGCTGGAAATAGTAGCTGAAAGGCGTGCAAATCAAAGCTGGCAAGTTTCAGCTCTTCCGTTCTTGAAGCAGAGGCTAACTCCAATCCAAATGGCTTCCTGGGCAATTGTTTCATTATTCTAGCGCTTTGTTCCTAGTATGGAACCAGGCATTAATAACCCAGACTTTGCAAACTAAACCAAGAAAACATACATCACATCTTTACCTTCAGGTGTCTTAGTACCCATCTGGACACTTCCTAGCAGTGTGGGAACTGTGTAGGAAGGGATTTTAAATCACTCATGGGTTCGAGGTGGGTGTGTAGAGAGGGTAACCTTCAGGCTCTTTGATCTTTCCTGTTCCATCCTAACCTAGCATAGGCCCTAAACTACAGAGGAGAAAACTAGGAGCTCTGAAGTCAGGCAGCTCCATCCACTTTGGTACCTATACTAAGGACAAGGATTTCTAATATCTTTGCAGGAGTTATGTATCTATATCTACATCTATCTATTTCCATACACACACATTTTGGGGGGTAAAATTATTTGTAATTTTGCTTTTAGAAATTATTTGCCCTCAAGTCATTCATTTTTAGACTGTCACTAAGTATATTCAAGAATTCCTGCAGAGTGAGAAAATGTAATCTAGAGATTTTATATAATTCACATTTTTACAAGGATGTATAGCTCCTCAAAAAAGTAGTGCTAGCTCTCTCCTCGACTGCACAAATAGCATTGTGATGGGCAGAGAATTAAATACGGATGTGGTTCTTGTATTCTCTCTCCACATCAGCTTCTAGAAAGTATAAAACCAAATGTTGGTAAATTATTAGTAGGTATAAAAGAGTACATCATGGGCATTTCGTATTTTAACCTCTCTATTCAACTTTGTGGTTAAGAGCACAGACCTAATTTGGTTTTAACCAGTCTAGGTTCAAATTCTATTTTTTTTTTTAATTGAAATATAGTTGACTTACAAACTCTGCTTCTAACACTTTGTGATCTTGGGCAAGTTACCTAGATTCTTTAACTTATGTTTTATTCACCTGTAAAACTGAAATAATATTGACTCTTTTCTAATGTTGTTGAGAGGATAAAAGATGAAGCTTTTAGCACAGAGCAAAGCCTTTAATCCATGATGGCTATTATCTTTCCCTACTCTTATTTTCCCTTTGCCTTTTTCTTTACTTTTATTTTTTCATCTTTCTAGAATGTATATATTTTAAAAGGTACCTTAAAATTATTGGAAGAAATTGGACCATAAATAATTTAAATAAGTAATCAAATATTTAAATTTTTTATTCCTAAAGAAATTATGGTTAGAAGAAGTGTTTTCAAATTTTCAATATCACCTGGGGATCTTGACCTTGTTAGAATGAGTATTCTAGTTCAGAAGGTCTGGGGTGGGACTTGACAGTCTGCATTTCTAGCAAGCTACCAGGTGATGCTGCTGCTGCTGTCCTTAGAGGAGTGCTTTGTGGAGCAAGGGGTTCAGAAGAGCGGCTTAGAGCTTTATGAAAACACAAGGTATCCAGTGCCTAGCACACTTTGACTCGCAACCAAGAGCAGTGAGATGGTGTCTTATTTCTCTTATGCTTTTATGAGTAAAAGATTCCTTTCTTTAATCCAGATTACCTGAAAGAGTCCCATGGGATTCTATTTCTGACACAAGTCATTGTCTTTGCCGTCCTTTTGAGTCATAGCAGTTCCCTGAGCAGGTACTTGGTCCCTTGACTCTTGGACAGAGTCTTTTCCTTATACCGCGGCAGTTCTCAGGGCCTTTCATTATGTCACATTGAATATTTATTAGGCTCTTCTAACATAATAACTCGGCCGAGTCACACAGATACCCGCTGGCCAAGAAACAGTCTCTAAACTAATGTTAACTTAATGATTGTTTCAGAAGCAGCTATGTGCTTTTTTTTAACTTCACAATTTTGCTAAAATATACCTCAATGTTACCAGTGATTCCTTGTTGCTAATTCCCATAGGCACCTATCTCTAGCATTTGACCGTGTTCATCATTTCTTACTTCTCGAAACTTCCTGTTTGCTTGGTTTCCATGATTCAACTTCCTTTGCTTGCCTCTTACTGCGCTGTTGCTGCCCCCGATTCACTTAGGTAAGAATTAGAATTCTCACGTCTTGTGTACGTCTTCAGTTCTTACTCTGTGGTCTCTTAGATCGATAACTACTATCTCTTTCAACTCAGATATCCTATTGGTACCTCAAACTCAATGTGTCCAAACAGATCTTTGCTACCTTTCCTTACTTAACCTTAGTCATTTAACATCTTTAAGCTTTTCTTTTTTTACTGATCTGAAAAGTCAGGCTAGTGAAAGAATCTAAATAATCAGATGTCTGAGAATTAATATATTAATAGATACTATATTAACTATATTATATATAAATATCTATTATACATATTCTGAGATTTAATATATGTCAGTTGCTGAGAATACTGTCCTTAGGATAGATCTGAGTGTGTATTACTTATGAATCTGTTTAAAACCATATTGTCTATGTTGGCACCTACCTCCGGATTGAAGATTAGAATCTGGGAGATGTCCTAGATTTCTCCTTCCATAGTACATTCAATTAATGTGATAAGTCCAATAAATTTTATCCCTTAAATAACTTTTTTTGGTCTTCTCTCTATCCCCTTTCCAGTGTCACAGTGTAAGTCTTCTCAGTGTCTCACCTGGATTATGTCAAGTGCCCTTGTCTAAGCCTCCCTGAGTCTAGGCTCACATCCTCCATTCACTCTGCTTACCGATTGCTGAGTGCTCTCTCAGATTCACAGCTGGTCATGGTCCTCCTTCTCTCAAAATTCTTCATAGCTCCGTATTTCCTAAAGTAAAACATCATTGCATTTCTCACATGACCCTTATATATGACAAGCAAGAAACATCAAGATTAGTCTCTTCCACCTCTTAGTTTCTTTTCTATTTCTCAACTTTTCTCACTGATGCTTGAGCAATTTTTAACTAATCATTGATTCCTGGAATATATCACAGTTACTCAAACCTGCAGGCCTTTGCCTGCATGTTCTTCTTTCTCTAAACTAATCGGTTATTTGAGATTAAACTCAAGATTAGTCTCCTCTGGAAGCTTTCCTTAAAGACTCTGAACATACTTAGGTAACTTTTTTATGCCCGTTAAAAAGAAGAAGAAGAACAAAACTATTACAACAATTTTCTAATTTTAGCGCATCATTATTTTTTCAGGAAATAGTGTTGGATTTGATTCAGGTTTTTTAACGGCATCTGTTGAAATAATCCCATGATTTTTCTCCATTATTCTGGTAATTCTGCTAATGCAATGAAATACATTGGCATTCAGCTGTTAAAACAGCCTTGCATCCTGGAATAAACACCACTAGTTATGATTTATTAGCTTTTAAAAATATTTACTGGATTTGATTTACTAATATTTTTTAAAGATTTTTATGTTTATGTTCATGAGGAATGTTGGTCTATAGTTTCTTGTAATGTCCTTGTTAGGTTTTGGTATCAAGTCAAGTTCATTCATACTGAATTTTTTTCTATTTATACCAATTAGAGTGGTTAAAACCTTCGATTATGATTCTGGATTAGTCTGTTTCTTTTTTCAGTTCTGTCAGCGAGTAATTCATGTCTTTTGAAATTTTATTATATTTAAATCCATTTGGTATTGGGCCTTCTAGATTAATAGATACTTTTTCTAATTATGAAATGTCTCTCTTTATTTTGTTAATTCTTCCTGACTTGAAGTCTACATTGACTATTACTACTATAGCCACACTAGCTTTTTTATGATGACTGGTTTTGTGGAATAACTTTTCCCATCCTTTAACTTTTAACTTAAAATATATATATATATATATATATATATTTATTTATTTATTTATTTATTTATTTATTTAAAGTGTGTCTTTTGTAGATAGCATGCAGTTCATTATTGCTTGTTTCTTTAGTTTGACAATCTGTGTTTTTTGATTAATACATTTTGTCTATTTGTATTTAATGCAATTATTCATATGTGTAGGTTTACAATACTTTCTTGCCAGCTCTTTTTATCCCATTTGTTCCTTGTTCCTTTGTCCCTCCTTTTCTGATTATTTTAGGTTAATCAAACCTTATCTTAAGTTTCCTACTTTAATTTTTCTACTCTTTTAAGTTGTAACTCTGAATTATTTCTTTTAATGGTTGCTCTAGGAATTGACATATGTATCTTTGACATATAACTTCCTATTCAAAATGAACATTACACCACTTTATGTAAAAAATCCTTAAAACAGTAAAATTTTTGCCTCCTTTATCAAAAATAAGGTGACCATATGTGCGTGGGTTTATCTGTGGGCTTTCTATCCTGCTCCATTGATCTGTATTTCTGTTTTTGTGCCATTACCATACTGTCTTGATTACTGTAGCTTTGTAGTATAGCCTGAAGTCAGGGAGTCTGATTCCTCCAGCTCCGTTTTTCTTTCTAAAGATTGCTTTGGCTATTCGGGGTCTTTTGTGTTTCCATACAAATTGTGAAATTTTTTGCTCTAGCTCTGTGAAAAATGCCATTGGTAGTTTGATAGGTATTGCCTTGAATCTGTAAATTGCTTTGGGTAGTAGAGTCATTTTCACAATGTTGATTCTTCCAATCCAAGAACATGGTATATCTCTCCATCTGTTTGTGTCATCTTTAATTTCTTTCATCAGTGTCACAGTTTTCTGCATACAGGTCTTTAGTCTTCTTAGGTAGGTTTATTCCTAGGTATTTTATTCTTTTTGTTGCAATGGTAAATGGGAGTGTTTCCTTAATTTCTCTTCCAGATTTTTCATCATTAGTGTATAGGAATGCAAGAGATTTCTGTGTATTAATTTTGTATCCTGCTACTTTACAAAATTCATTGATTAGCTCTAGTAGTTTTCTGGTAGTGTGCAAGCTTGTCTTGTTCCTGATGTTAGTGAAAATGGTTTCAGTTTTTCACCATTGAGAACGATGTTGGCTGTGGGTCAGTGATATTGGCCTGTAGTTTTCATTTTTTGTAACAACTTTGTCTGGTTTGGGTATCAGGGTGATGATGGTGGCTTCGTAGAATGAGTTTGGGAGTGTTCCTCCCTCTGCTATATTTTGGAAGAGTTTGAGAAGGATGGGTGTTTTCTCTTCTCTAAATGTTTGATAGAATTCACCTGTGAATCCATCTGGCCCTGGGCTTTTGTTTGTTGGAAGATGTTTAATCACAGTTTCAATTTCAATGCTTGTGGTTGGTCTGTTTATATTTTGTATTTCTTCCTGGTTTAGTCTTGGAAGCTTGTGCTTTTCTAAGAATTTGTCCATTTTTTCCAGGTTGTCCATTTTAGTGGCATATAGTTGCTTGCAGTAATCTCTCATGATCCTTTGTATTTCTGCAGTGTCAGTTGTTACTTCTCCTTTTTCATTTCTAATTCTATTGATTTGAGTCTTCTCCCTTTTTTTCTTGATGAATCTAGCTAATGGTTTGTCAATTTTGTTTATCTTCTCCAAGAACCAGCTTTTAGTTTTATTGATCTTTACTATTGTTTTCTTCACTTTTTTCTAATTAATTCTGATCTGATCTTTATGATTTTTTTCCTTCTGCTAACTTTGGGATCTTTTTGTTCTTCCTTCTGTAATTGCTTTAGGTGTAAGGTTAGGTTGTTTATTTGACATGTTTCTTGTTTCTTGAGGTAGGATTGTATTGCTAAAAACTTCCCTCTTAGAACTGCTTTTGATGCATCCCATAGGTTTTGGGTCATCGTGTTTTCCTTGTCATTTGTTTCTAGGTATTTTTTAATTTCCCCTTTGATATCTGCAGTGATCTCTTGGTTATTAAGTATTGTATTGTTTAGCCTCCATGTGTTTGTATTTTTTACAGATTTTTTCCTGTAATTGATATCTAGTCTCATAGTGTTGGGGTCGTAAATGATACTTGATACCATTTCAATTTTCTTATATTTACCAAGGCTTGATTTGTGACCCAAGATATGATCTATCCTGGAGTATGTTCCATGAGCACTTGAGAAGAAAGTGTATTCTGTTGTTTTTGGATGGAATGTCCTATAAATATCAATTAAGTCCATCTTGTTTAATGTATCATTGAAATCTTGTGTTTCCTTATTATTTTCATTTTGAATGATCTGTCCATTGGTGAAAGTGGGGTGTTAACATCCCCTACTATGACTGTGTTACTGTCGATTTCCCCTTTTATGGCTGTTAGCATTTGCCTTATGTATTGATGTGCTCCTATATTGGCTGCATAAATATTTACAATTGTTCTGTCTTCTTGGATTGATCTCTTGATCATTACGTGGTGTCCATCTTTGTCTCTTGTAATAGTCTTTATTTTAAAGTCTATTTTGTCTGATATAAGAATTGCTACTTCAGCTTTCTTTTGAATTCCATTTGCATGGAATACCTTTTTCCATCCCCTCACTTTCAGTCTGTATGTGTCCCTAGGTCTGAAGTGGGTCTCTTGTAGACAGCATATATATGAGTCTTGTTTTTGTATCCATTCAGCCAGTCTATGTCTTTTGGTTGAAACATTTAATCCATTTACATTTAAGGTAATTATCGATATCTATGTTCATATTACCATTTTCTTAATTGTTTGGGTTTGCTATTGTAGGCCTTTTCCTTCTCTTGTGTTTCCTGCCAGAGAAGTTCTTTTAGTATTTGTTGTAAAGCTGGTTTGGTGGTGCTGAATTCTCTTAGCTTTTGCTTGTCTGTAAAGGTTTTAATTCTTCTTTGGAATCTGAATGAGTTCCTTGCTGGGTAATTCTGTAAAGGTTTTAATTCTTCTTTGGAATCTGAATGAGTTCCTTGCTGGGTAGAGTAATCTTGGTTGTAGGTTTTTCGCTTTCATCACTTTAAATATGTCCTGCCACTCCCTTCTGCTTGTAGAGTTTCTGCTGAAAGATCAGCTGTTAACCTTATGGGTATTCCCTTGTATATTATTGGTTGTTTTTCCCTTGCTGCTTTTAATATCTTTTCTTTGTATTTATTTTTTGATCATTTGATTAATATGTGTCTTGGCGTGTTTCTCCTTGGATTTATCCTGTATGGGACTCTCTGTGCTTCCTGGACTTGATTCACTATTTCCTTTCCCATATTAGGGAAGTTTTCAACTATAATCTCTTCAAATATTTTCTCAGTCCCTTTCTTTTTCTCTTCTTCTTCTGGGATCCCTATAATTCGACTGTTGGTGTGTTTAATGTTGTTCCAGAGGTCTCTGAGACTGTCTTCAATTCTTTTCATTCTTTTTTCTTTATTCTGCTCTGCAGTAGTTATTTCCACTCTTTCATCTTCCAGGTCAGTTATCCATTCTTCTGCCTCAGTTATTCTGCTATTGATTCCTTCTAGAGATTTTAAAATTTCATTTATTGTGTTGTTCATCATTGTTTGTTTGCTCTGTAGTTCTTCTACGTCCTTGTTAAACGTTTCTTGAATTTTCTGCATTCTATTTCCAAGATTTTGGACCATCTTTACTATCATTACTCTGAATTCTTTTTCAGGTAGACTGCCTATTTCGTCTTCATTTGTTTGTTCTGGTGGGTTTTTATCTTGTTCCTTCATCTGCTGTGTATTTCTCTGTCTTCTCATTTTGCTTAACTTACTGTGTTTGTGGTCTCCTTTTTGCAGTGTGCATGTTCGTAGTTCCCATTTATTTTTGGTGTCTGCCCCCAGTGGCTATGGTTGGTTCAGTGGGCTGTGTAGGCTTCCTGGTGGATGGGAGTAGTGCCTGTGTTCTGGTGGATGAGGTTGGATCTTGTCTTTCTGGTGGGCAGGACCGTGTCTGGGTGTGTGTTTTGGAGTGTCTGTGAACTTAGTATGATTTCAGGCAGCCTCTCTGCTAATGGATAGGGTTTGTTCCTCTCTTGCTAGTTGTTTGGCATGGGGTGTCCAGCACTGGAGCTTGCTGGTCGTTGAGTGGAGCTGGGTCTTAGCATTGAGATGGAGATCTGTGGAAGAATTTTTGCTGTTTGATATTATGTGGAGGTGGGAGGTCTCTGGTGGACCAATGTGCTGAACTCACCTCTCCCACCTCAGAGGCACAGGCCTGACACCCAGCGGGAGCACCAAGACCCTGTCAGCCACACGGTTCAGAAGAAAAGGGAGAAAAAAAGAAAGAAAGAAAGAAAAAAATAAAAAAAGTAAAATAAAGTTATTAAAATAGAAAGTAATTATTAAAAATAAAAAATTAGAAAGTAATAAAGAAAAAAGAAAGAAGAGAGCAACCAAATCAAAAAGCAAATCCACCAATGAAAACAAGTGCTAAAAACTATACTTAAAAAAAAAAAAAGGGGGGACGGAAAGAACCCTAGGACAAATGGTGAAAGCAAAGCTATACAGACAAAATCACACACAGAAGCATACAGATACACACTCACAAAGAGAGAAAAAGGAAAAAAATACATATATCCTTGCTCCCAAAGTCCACCTCCTCAATTTGGGATGATTCGTTGTCTATTCAGGCATTCCACAGATGCAGGTACATCACGTTGATTGTGATTTAATCCGCTGCTCCAGAGGCTGCTGCAAGGGATTTCCCTTTCTCTTCTTTGTTCGCGCAGCTCCTGGGGTTCAGCTTTGGATTTGGACCCGCCTCTGCCTGTAGGTCACCTGAGGGCGTCTATTCCCGCCCAGACAGGATGGGGTTAAAGGAGCAGCTGATTCGGGGGCTCTGGCTCACTCAGGCCGGGGGAGGGAGGGCTATGGATGCGGGGCGATCCTGCGGCGGCAGAGGCCGGCATGACGTTGCACCAGCCTGAGGCGCGCCGTGTGTTCTCCCGGGTAAGTTGTCCCTGGATCCCGGCACCCTGGCAGTGGCGGGCTGCACAGGCTCCCGGGAGGGGAGGTGTGGAGAGTGACCTGTGCTCGCACACAGGCCTCTTGGTGGCGGCAGCAGCGGCCTTAGCGTCTCATGCCCGTCTCTGGGGTCCGCGCTGATCGCCGCGGCTCGTGCCCGTCTCTGGAGCTCCTTTAAGCGGTGCGCTTAATCCCCTCTCCTCGCGCACCAGGAAACAAAGAGGCAAGAAAAGGTCGCTTGCCTCTTCGGCAGGTCCAGACCTTTTCCCGGACTCCCTCCCGGCTAGCCGTGGTGCACTAGCCCCTTCAGGCTGTGTTCACGCCGCCAACCCCAGTCCTCTCCCTGGGATCCGACCGAAGCCCGAGCCTCAGTTCCCAGCCCCCGCCCGCCCCGGCGGGCGAGCAGACAAGCCCCTCGGGCTGGGGAGTGCTGGTCGGCACCGATCCTCTGCGGGAATCTCTCCGCTTTGCCCTCCGCACCCCTGTTGCTGAGCTCTCCTCCGCGGCGCCGAAGCTTCCCACCCACTCGTCTCTGCCAGTGAAGGGGCTTCCTAGTGTGTAGAAGCTTTTCCTCCTTCACGTTCCCTCCTAGAGGTGCAGGTCCCGTCCCTATTCTTTTGTCTGTTTTTTCTTTTTTCTTTTGCTCTACCCAGGTACGTGGGGGAGTTTCTTGCCTTTTGGGAAGTCTGAGGTCTTCTGCCAGCATTCAGTAGGTGTTCTGCAGGAGTTGTTCCACATGTAGATGTATTTCTGATGTATTTGTGGGGAGGAAGGTCATCTCCACGTCTTACTCCTCTGCCATCTTGAAGGTCTCCTCTCATTGTGATCTTTAAACAAACAATGAGCCTGCATGATAAAACTCTAAATTTTCTTACAGGAGGATACTGAGAGTAAAAGGGAGTGACTGCTTTGTCCACATCACAGATATAGTAAGTGACGAAGCTTATATGGAAGAAATGTGGCTGACTCCAAAGGCCCTTCTCTTCCCACAGTATTAAAAATTTTGTTTTTAATGCCTTATGATTTTCTGACATATTTTCCTCATATTTGTAATCATACTTGTTATACTGTGTGTTTGATCTCTGATAAGAGGACATAATCATGTCCAACTTTACTGTAAGGTATGGAATAGTTAAAATACACACTTGTAAAATTCCTATTTTTGCTACCACAAGCAAGGCATTTTGCATACTCAAATATATTTCATATTTACATCACCTACTTGAGACATTTTCCCATTTCTACCTTTTGAAAAAATACTGTTTTGTATCATCATATCCCCTACTGGGTGGATCTTGAGATTGGCCAGACCAGTGACTTTTGAATACATTTTTCTTTCTTGACAAATGAAAACTTACAAGGAAGCCACTAAGGAAAGCAGTTAAAGAGGAGCTGCTCCAGCTGAAGCTGAGATAAGGGTGGGAGCTATCGGCACAGAAGAGTGGCTTTCAACACACATTTTCAGGATCCTTTAATGCCGGGCAGCAGCCTTTGACCTCTTCCTGGAAACACTGGTGCCCTAAAAATCACTGCTTTAGCCCAACTTTATTTTTCTAATGAAAATCGGAAGGGATTTTTAACTGTGTGTGTGTATGAACTTTTTTTTTTGAGTATGAAGTTTTTGAGTCTTGGAGCTCATTCTTGACTCCGATTATAGTACTTTGGTAATAAACACCCCAAAATGAACCAAAGTACATAGAACAGCCACAAAACTGATAAACAAAAATAAAAACAAAGCCAAAAGGTTAACAAATGTACTATATTAAAGATATCTGGATGAACTGTTGAGTATGGGGGCTGCCCTTTTGGTGGTAATTTAGGGTTTTAGTCACATTTATACAACATGCAGCCTTTTCCTCCCTCCCTGACCTTCCCTTGCTTCACTTCTCCAGACCAGTTAATAACTCTGTCTATCTTCCTCCCTCACAGCTCCCAGGTTTAACTCATTTTATCTTTCTCCTTTTGAGGTCCACCCACTGTTACCTGCTGCTGTACACTCTATTCTAATCACATTCTGTCACTGAATGTATTATAAACATCATCTCCACATATTCACTTATTTGGTCCTTTCTGCCTGAACTTCCCTTCCTTCTCTCTTTTCTTTATTTAGAAGACTTCAACTATTAAAAAAAAAATAAATAAATAAAATATACCCAGCCCTCTACCTCACTCAACCTTGCTAAGCAAAATTATCACTTGAGCCTATGTACTGAGCTAGCACTATGTGTATAAACTTTTCATGATATTTACCATAGTGAATCATTTCTCTCCCTTTTCTCCCAGTTAGACAGAACTCTTTTAGGGGGAGGGCTGAATCGTATTCTTTTATCATGTTCCCATGCCCAGCATACACCTGGCCCTTAGTAGGTGCTCTAAAAATCGGTGAATAGATGTCTAAAGAACATGTCTTAAAATATCACATTTTTCCAGCAGGTGCCACCATGCCATGAAAATATATCAGCCTTAAAGTTGCCTGGTTTTATTGAGTTACACAAAATTAAGCGAATGTCCTTCTTTATCCATCTAATTGATACTGCACTTAGTTAAAATCAAAGATGGAACACTGTTGAACTCATTTCTGGGGTGTGAGTAGAGTGTACCTGAGGTCGTCATGCACACAAGTGCTTGGGACACATTCTTTTCAAGCCTTAGTGTTTAAATAAACTTAACAAGGTCAAAGTGAAGGTCTGATTTAGCAAAAGATTCCATTGTAAACATAATGGCTATTTATATGAGACTTTAGGAATCTAAGGCAATGACCAAACCATTTGAAAATAAATCAATATGAGGATTACGACTTGAAGAAGAGTTGGTGAAAATAAAGAAAAGTGACCTATAAAAAGGAAAAAAATTACTTTTTCACAGAAATTTAGGCAGGTAGATCACAAAATATCTAGAAAAGTCTGATGATGTGTAATATATGATGCAGAAGCATTGCAAATCATTCACTGACTATTCCTGTATGTATGAAACTGCTTTAGATTCTGGTTGTTTCCAGCCCAATTTCTTCAGTGAATTTTATATCCCATGGTATAGACAAAGGGCTGAGACATCATTTTAGCATGAATATTAATTCCTCTGTTTGATACCATGTTTTGGCAATAATTTTTGCTGGCAAAAATTTTACTGAGTGGCAACTAAGTGCTGGGGCCCTATCTTGGGTACTTAAAATAAAGAGGGCAGTAGAATAGCTTCATCACACAAGAGGCATAACATGCAGTTGCAAAGTTAGATTTTTTTTTTTCATTTCATACATGTTAAATTACATCAACAGTTTCCCTAATTCTCAACATGGAGTCTCTTTACTTCAGTGAACTCCAAAGAAATAGTGAGGATGAAGGTCCTTGAGTTTATTTTAACTTTTTTTTTTTTTTTTTTTTTTTTGCGGTATGTGGGCCTCTCACTGTTGTGGCCTCTCCCGTTGCGGAGCACAGGCTCCGGGCGCGCAGGCTCAGTGGCCATGGCTCACGGGCCCAGCCGCTCCGCGGCATATGGGATCCTCCCGGACCGGGGCACGAACCCGCGTCCCCTGCATCGGCAGGCGGATTCTCAACCACTGCGCCACCAGGGAAGCCCTATTTTAACTTTTTAAGAAGTCAAAAGGCTGAACAAATTTGTATCCTTAGAAAGCTGAACAAATCTTTAGTTGGCATTAAATCATATCTCTGTCTCTTTTTTTGTTTTTAAAAATTTTTAGCTTTTGATTTTAGATGTTAGACGGCTTAAAGTGTCATGCTTGTTATGTCTTAATAAAAAGAAGTACTTCCTTTTAGTAAGTAATACGATTGTAGGGGTGAATTAACTTTATTCACCAACTAATAATATATTTCTTGATATTCTGGGTTAGCTCTGTGTCTACATCTTGCATTTTCACAATAAACCTCTCAAGTTGTTGTTATAATCAAACCCACTTTGTAGATGTCAAAACAGCGGTTCAAATGGTTGTGATTTGCCCAAGAACATTCCAAAAATTATATGGTGGAGCTGAAGTTTAAGCCAAAGCTTCTGCCTTCAAATCCTATATTAGTCATTCCAAACAGGTCACTAAGAGACAGATTCCAGCATTCTTGTTTTATGTTTACACAAGATGTTAATCATCTTTAAAAATTCTAGATCCTATTAAAATGCTAAAGGAAAGGAGAGCTCTCTTTTCCTTTTCATCAGCGATTTCTCTACAGAAGTGACCAGGATTTAATAAATTAACACTTTTCCCCTGAGTTGGTTTCTGATACCAACTCAGGGGAAACTTTGAACTTCATACTTATTAGTTATTGAGATAACTCAACAATAATTTCCAGACAACAGACATCTAGGGTAGTCTTCAACTTAACCGTTACACCCCATGAAATTAAATCTGTCAGAGCAAGTACAACACAAGATGGCAGTATGAGGGGGTGAAAATTAGTAAATTATTCAAAAGAACTGAGCTGACTTAGCAAGGCTTATTCTGCCACTGTTTTATTTCCCTCCGTGTGAAAAATAAGTCATGATCCTGACCACTTCCTTAAGGTCAATGTTCTTGCCTCCGTGCTCATCTAGCATCTGTTGGATAGAAGGTAGGGTTAAACCATATACAGATGCTTTTGCCTTTGTTTGACGCTAAGGACAAATAAACAATCAACTATGCAAATACCACAAGCAAGGGAAACTGTTATCTATACATATTTAATTACCCAAGTTTTTACCACGGTACCAAGGCACCAGCATGCTACTTGGGCTTTTGGATAATTTGAGTCATCTCTTTTCTAAACTCCCTTACTCTCTTCTTTTAAATAACCATTTTTTCATTTGCTCTACCCAGAAAAATCTTAAGCTATCAAAATAGAGGCTTAAGCAGAATGGTAGACAAAACAGGAGGGAAGGGAAAAGAGGTTGAGAAGATTCTCCAACTCACACCTATTGCTTATCACATACTTTACACATTTTCCCTGTACACATGGAATTGCACGCATTTTTCTTTAGAACATCTAAAAGCTGAAATTAACTGTTTGCTCACTAATTAAGATTCCGAATTTTTCTGAATCAATAGGAGAAATAACATAGACTAGAGTGCACTTCCGTTCCACCAACTCTCCAACTCTCATCCCAATTCCTCTCTCCTTCCTTCCTCTCTGCTCCCACTATAGTTAAGATCACTTGTTTAACAAACCATTCTATGACTCAAAAGAAATTTTTGGTCAGGAAATTCTGGCCCATGTGGGATTTTTTTTTCTTGAAATTAAGTGAATTTAACTTGATTGAGAGAAAGCTTTTTGAAAATAATTATAAAAGTAAGAACTTAGCAATGTCAAACTAGAAATGCCGAGGTTAAAATAGCCAGCAATAGCACCTTTCTATTAATAACTCTGTGTGTTATTTATGGAAGAGTTCTTTCTGTTTCTGCCAAGTGGCCATGTTTCCTCAGTGACCTTTCTTTACAAGGCTCTGCAAGCATCTCTCCATTGCTTGGTCAGAAAGTTCTCTCATGAGCTGTGCTTTCATGATGGAAATTTCTGAATTCTCATCTAATTCACAATCTAAATATTTCAGGTATTCGAAGGTAATTGTGAAACATAAAGGTGTATTCCAACTTGGAAAGAAATACGTTAAAATTTTAAAGTTCTGAATTTAAAAGTTAACTTACCCTTTAAGAAAGTTCAAATGAAAAGTTTCCGCCTCCAAAGTGGTTAGTCACTGAGAGTACGTTCTTGGACAGCCTCTGGAGAAAACAACAGAAGACCTTCACCTGGGTTCACATTACACCTAATAATTGTAAATGATGCACGGCTAAGTGATATATGTATAGTAGTGTAGATGCACCAGGGTACTCAACTCTGAGAAGACTTGCCAACCAGTACATCCAGACTGGCTTCTCATATAGTTCATGTCCAATGAGAGTCATAGGAAAAGTCTCAGCATCAGTAGAAACTCTTCTGTCTGACCATCAGTGAAGTATAGTTATAAAAATTTAGCATTAAGAGGAAGAACAAAACACCTAATTTTAGATTTTAGAAAGTAATGGAGATGCTGAGTAGCTATTTAGGATGTAAGATTCATTGAAAGGACCAAATGACCAAAATACTAACTTTAACTGATAGATGAAATATGCTTCATCCATACAATGGAATCTAGAGTCATCAATTAAAAAAACACTAATAAGGGATAGCATTTCCAATGTCAGAGAAAGGGGGAAAAATTCACGGACAATGACATCATTTCATAGATGTGTTTGAATGAGGAAAAGCAAATTGCAGAATAGAGTGATCTCAATCCCTTATATGTGTGACGTTTTATTGTTTACATTCATGAGAATGTAAAATTATCTAAACAATCTATACTTCTGGAAGAAAAATTCTCAGAGTTAATGACCATATGTTATTACTGTCATTTTTATATGAAGTATAATAAAACACCACGAACATACCAGATAGAGATAAATGACTGCCAGGTGAGTTGCTGCAGCCAGTGACTTGGTGTAGCTTCAAAAGTGGGCTGTCCTGGGGCTTGAACAGAGACTTCCCAAGTTTGCTTAGCAAGGCAATCATACTGACACTAGGCTGTCACAAATGACTTTAAGTTCTAAGAGAGTCTTCATAATGTTATCCTGGGATTTTTATTCATATCAAATGTGGAGAATTTCAAATTATGAGTAAGTGTAAACTCTTCATCCCATCCTAGAATTTAGTGGATTTTCAGCACATGTGAGTTTAGAAGTGTTTTTGCTATAGATCGAAGGTGTGCTAGCTCTTCTTTTGTTTTGGGCTTTACTCTTCAGTGGACCAATGAATAATAGAACTATAATGATAAGATAATCATGATGATGGAAATGATCAAAAAAAAATCTGAGGTGTTGGTCATTACTGATGCATCTGAAGATAACAGCAAACATATACTTGCACAGGTAATCCATTCATTGTGTCCATTCAGATTATCCACATGGGCTACAACACCATGGTTGTTTTTGGGAATTGTCAGGAGTTATAAGGATGACTATAGTTACTTAGGTTGACACCACCTTCTTCTGTTTCTCTGTTTATTCCTAGAATGCAGACTCAACAGTACCTGCAGCAGCGTCGAAAATTTGCAGCTGCCTTCCTGGCATTTATTTTCATTTTAGCAGCTGTGGATACTGCTGAAGCAGGAAAGAAAGAGAAACCAGGTAAGCAATATGGTTATGAACACAAAACTCCTCATTGATTAACATCCATCTAATCCAACTACCTGATTTTTGTCTTTTCTCCTTCCCTCCCTCCCTCTTTTTCATTCTTCCTTTCTTCCCACCTTCCTTCCTTACAAGTATTTAGAGGAACCTAAGTGACATCCCCTCTAATTCCACCTCCCACTCTAAATCCTGAAGTATAGGTGGTGATCATTAACTATTGACTGAAATAATAATTGATCATATTAACAGCTACAACATACAGAAAATTGACCAGCAATCAAGTGTTTTACTTATGTTGACACTCTTCCTCAAAAAGAGTCCTGCAAGCAAGTTTTGTTTTATCTCATATTTACAAAGGAGGAAACTGAAGCTTAGAGAGGATAAAGCACCTTTTCTGTGTCACTGCCAATGTCATAAGGAGGCTGTGGAGCTGAGAGTCTATTACATCTGTGGTCCACCACATTTAATTTATGCCATTCCATCTATAATACAGAGAAAGGAACATTGACGTGCATTGAAATGGCTAATCTGACAACTGTTACTTCTCAAAGAATATTTTCTCATTTTTTAGGTTTAACTGACTTTGATCATCTTCTCTTTTTCCGAAATGTTTGCTTCTAAAAGGAGATGTCAGTAAATCACTTAGCCCAGTCCCTGGCACATAATAAGAGTTAAATGAATATTAGTTCTAGCTCCTTAGGTTTCTTTCTCCATTCTCTTGGTCATTGGTTGATTCAACCATTCAGCTAACACCTATCGAGTTCCTACTCTTTACTGGACACTGAAGATACAGGTTAAAAGCACAACCATGCAATTATGGAGCTCAGGAATTAACTTGGTTATACCTAGCAGTTAAAGAGTTTTCTGGACATCGATTGTTTTTCCTTCCTCCCTTTCAGAAAAGAAAGTGAAGAAGTCTGACTGTGGAGAATGGCAGTGGAGTGTGTGTGTGCCCACCAGTGGGGACTGTGGGCTGGGCAGCCGGGAGGGCACCCGGGCCGGAGCCGAGTGTAAACAAACCATGAAGACCCAGAGATGTAAGATCCCCTGCAACTGGAAAAAGCAATTTGGAGGTAAATCTCATCCCTTCTGTCCTACTGATTTAATTTTCCACCCTGAGATAATTCTGTCATTCTTCCATCAAGCATCTTTTTGAGGTTGACTCTATTTATTATTTTAACAAGTTTATTTTATCAGATGCAAAATAACCAAGCATCTTGCCTAACCCCAGGTCCCTCATTTTCAGTTCTACCAGAATTTGGGGCCAGACAGTTTTTTGTCCTGGAGGGAGGGCTGTCCTGTGCACTGTAGGATAATTAACTGCATCTCTGACTTCTACCCACTAGTTTCTTGTGGCACTCCCCACCTCACCAACTGCACCAACTGAAAATATCTCCAGATATTGCTACATGTTTCCTTTCGGTGGGCGTGTCAGAATAGTCCCTGACTGAGGCCACCATCTTACCAAAACGGACAGAAAATATGCCCTTGATTCCTCCTAGCAGGGTTCTCTTTCCTTCTTCTCTTTCTAGATTCCTTTGATCTTCCCTTCCTCTTTTCTTACTTATTCTCCTCCTCCTCCAGATCTCTTTCTGTTACTTCCAGGCCCTCTCTCTCTTTTGTTCCCTCCCCACTCCCCACACTGTTTCATAGATTTACTTACCAGATCCAGCAGGGCTGCTATGAGCCACTTTTCACAGATTTTCTCTCATTGACTACTGCCAGTTTCATGCTGACCTCATCTCCTTATTTGAGAAGGAATCTTTCACACTTCCAACTTTAAACCCACCACTGAACACCCAAATTGCCTGTTTTTTCACATTCTAGATTCTTTGTCTTTCTCAGCCATAGTGCTGAGAATAGTGCCCCAAATATTCTCACTGGTTTACAGAAATGTGCTTTGGCCTATTGATCAATGGAGAAGGATAATGAATATACGCACTATATCTTTTTCATTCTCTATAACCTTTGGGGTTATAACTTTTTATGAATGGAGGTAAATTCTATAAAGGCATGGTGAAATTCAGATACATGTGATCTTAAATTGTATATGGGTACCCTAAAGAACTACACGCAAAATGTCCTAAAAAGTGTGTCTTAAAGGTCTTATATCTAGAATATATAAAGAGCTCTCAAAACTAACAATCCAATTAGAAAGTGGGCAAAAGACATGAACAAACATTTTACTGAAGAGGATATATAGGTGGCAAATAAACACCTGAAAAGATGTTCAACATCTTTTCTCCATTAGGAAAATAAAAATGAAAACCAAGAGACATCGCTATATACTACACACCTATCAGAATGGCTAAAATTAGAAATAACATAAATTGCTAGCGAGGATGCAGAGAAACTAGATCACTCATACATTGGTGACGGGAAGACAGAATAGTAGAGCCACACTGGAAAAGAGTATGGCAGTTTTTCACAAAACTGAACTTGTGTTTACTATACAATGCAGTGGTTTCACTCTTAGGCATTTATCCTAGAGAAATGGAAATTTATGTTCTTATAAAAACCTATACATGAATGTACATAGCAGCTTTAGCGGTTACCAAAAGTTGGGAATGACCCAGATATCTTTCAACTGGTGAATGAATGGTTAAACAAACTGGGGTACATCCATACCATGGAGGATTCCTCAACAATGAAAGGAACAGACTATTGATTAATACAACTTGGACGGACCTTCAGGAAATTTTGCTGAGCAAAACAAGCCAGTCTCAAAAGATTACATACTGTATGATTCCATTTACATAACGTTCATAAAATGACACAATTACAGAGGTGGAGAACAGATTAGTAATTGCCAAGGGTTAAGGAGGTAGGAAAGGAAGAAGGAAGCTAAGTTCTGACTGTAAAAGGATAGCCCGAGGGACCCTTGTGTTAGAAGTTGTTTGAATACTAACGGTGGGGGTGCTCACTCTTACCTACACATGTGATAAAGTCGCAGAGGACTAAATGTGCACACGTACATATACACAAATGAGTGCAGGTGAAACTGGGGAAACCTAAATAACGTCTACGGACTGTGTCCACGTCAATTTCCTGGTGGTGCTATTGGACTATAGCTATGCAGGATATCACCACTGAGGGAAGCTGGGTGCAGGGTATATGGGATCTCTCTGTATTATTTCTTGCATGTGAACCTACAGTTACCTCACTACAAAAAGTTAACAAAAGTGTCTATTTTCATGGCACTCCAAGAGGAACTCACAGATTTCTCTCTGGTCCTACCCTGCCTCTAGCGGAGTGCAAATACCAATTCCAGGCCTGGGGAGAATGTGACCTGAATACGGCCTTGAAGACCAGAACTGGAAGCCTGAAGCGAGCCCTCCACAACGCTGACTGTCAGAAGACAGTCACCATCTCCAAGCCCTGTGGCAAACTGACTAAGCCCAAACCTCAAGGTAGGTTCCTGCCTTTGAACCATAATTTTAATCTGAGTGGATTGACGGACTCAGGCAGGATCTTCAGATGTGCACACTCAAATTTTCCAGAAGGAAATCTTGGGTGAATTACCTTTAGAAAGGGATTGAAAAAAGCTCATATATTGAGCATCATACAAGTGCTTTTCAGCAGGCAATTGATGAATTCAAATTGAAGTCCTCTGCACAGATGGGGGGATAGGAACAGTCTCCTCACGCAAATAAACAACTTAGCAAAACAGGCCAATTAAGACAGCTGCATGGTGACTATATATTTCAAGCCCTAAATCAGGACTACATCCTGACAAGTATGGACAAACTTAGAAAGATCAAGAGGCTGAAAATTAAAAATCAAGTCTCTCCTAGATTATCAACATACATAGTTTTCATGAAATCAGTTAAATTATTTTATATTTTTCCTTTTTCTACCACATAACTTCATAGGTTCTGTATTTCTAATATTTTTTTCAGAGCCTTTATATTTGTTTAGTTAGATGAGCTTACCAACTACATTTATCATGGAATTTCAGAATTATGTAGAGCTATCTTTCTATCCATTCCCAGAAAGTCAGACTCTGCTCTCATGCTGGAGAAAGTAAACCAAACCAAATATCACGGCCATGGTTTCATACAAATAGAATCCCAGCTGAGGGAAGACAAAGAGGTGTTAAACTCTTTTATTTCATTGTTGTATGGGCTGAGTTACTTCCCCCAAAATTCAAATGTTGAAGTCCTAACACACAGCACCTCAGAATGTGACTGTATGTGGAGATAGAGCCTTTAAAGAGATTAGAGTTAAATGAAGTCATATGGGTGGGCCTATTCCAATATGACTGGCATATAAGAAGAGGAGATTAGGACACAGACGGACACACAAGGAAGACCATGTGAAGACACAGGGAGAAGACAGCCATCTACAAGCCAATGAGCAAGGCCTCAGAAGAAATCAGCCCTGCTGACATCTCGATTTTGGACTTCTAGCCTCCAGAAGTGTGAGAACATCAATTTCTATTATTTAAGCCACGTACTCTTTGGTTCGGTGTATGGCAGCCCTAGCAAATGAATACAGTGGGCCTCAGTGAACTCTGCATTAAAATATCTCCTTGGCCTTTGCTCATTTTTGATTCTAAAATGGACCTGAAAATTCATACTGGCTAGATTAATTATAAGAAGAAACTCAGAAAAATGAACATGAAATCCATAATAAATGAATATAAGAAATATCCCCAGAAACGGGGAGGACTGGCTGACTTGCCGCGGATGGTCAGGAAGGACCCCTTTCACAGGCCTCATTCTTTTAGCCTTGACGAGGTGGTCCATAGAAATGGCTACCTCCAACTTCAAGATGGCTAGAAGCAGGGTGGACCTGCAGGTGAATGTCTAGGATTCAGGCTGCTCTTTCCAGAGCATGGAAGCCTCTGCTGGTTGTCGTGCATATTTGGAAGGCATGACGTGGGGCTAGGGTCAGTGCACTGAGTTCGTGTGCCAACTGTACAAATGTCAGTCACCTGGAGACAACTACACAGATCTAATGGAAATCAGTGGCCTTATCTATTCAGTGAGATAGTCCCCAAACTGGAAGAACTAACAGATACAGTTTTCAAAGTAATTGATTTTTAACCTAGTCAGAGAACCAAAATCTTCAGCATAAATATAGAGTGGGAGAAGAAAAGGGATTGAAGACGTCTCTATGTTCCAATCCAGTGGTTCTCAACCTGGGCTGCACACACAATTTTCTGTGGGAACTTATAAAAGTCCCAGTACCCAAGTATAACCCCGACCAACTAAATCAGCAGCAGTCATTTTGAAAATTAAAATGTTCTTTAGGAGATTTCAGTATCAACTAAAACTGAGACTTACTGCTCTAGTGTGAAATCCATAGATACACACACACACACACACACACACACACACACACACACACACAAGCACACATGCCATCCTTGTTCTCTCCTGTGGTGAGAGAAACTGCAGCTTGATGGATGGGGAGGAAAAAAATGGGACTGTGATTAAGTAGGTGGAGGATGATGGTGGGGCTGGGTGAATATGGAGAATGTTGAAAAGTTTGGAGTATATCGGACAAAATGGGAACGTGATTAAAAAAGACTCCTCAGGATATTTGATAAATACATTAAGTGAGGCTCCTTTTTAATTGGAATGGTGAATAGTTCACCTTTTTACATTTCCCATTTAGTGATATGTAATGAAGGTTAAAAGTCTGATTCAGGCTTGAAAAATAGTGGTAAAAATATTTCAAGTGTGTAGACAGTCTGTAATTTTTTATGTCCAAAATTAAGGTAGATAATTAATTGAAAATGGAATTACCCTGAGATCTGTATTTCACAACATTACCAGATATGCATTTCGTAGGTCATTAAAATGTAATCTTCTTTTTGTGCATAACATACCTTTGTTAAAACTAACCTTTTCGGGCTTCCCTGGTGGCGCACTGGTTGAGAATCCGCCTGCCGATGCAGGGGACACGGGTTCGTGCCCCGGTCCGGGAGGATCCCACGTGCCGAGGAGCGGCTGGGCCCGTGAGCCATGGCCGCTGAGCCTGCGCGTCCGGAGCCTGCGCTCCGCAATGGGAGAGGCCACAACAGTGAGAGGCCCACATCAGAGAAAAAAAAAACAAACAAAAATCTAACCTTTTCCCTCTCAACAATGGAGGGTTCTATGAATCCTGTTTTGGCACCAGGAACTCTGCACAAAGAATAATCTTATCCTACGAGTTGAGCTAGGGAGACACGTCAGATAGAAGATCTTCTTAGTGGGATTCACTCACACTTTCCATGACATATGTTTCCTGGTTTAAGTAAAATGTAACAAGTGGCATGTGTGGGTTTCATATATATTTATACCATTTTTCTCAAATAATCATGAATGGATATTACAGCTTTCCCTGTGTGAACTTCTGCACTTAAGATAGCTCCTTTATTTCTGATCAATGGAAAAACAAGTAATAAGATGGAATCTCTATTATGATTAGTATTGTTCTGTTTCTAATCTCACGCTTTGCTTTAAGTGTTTTACATATATTATCTCATAAAAATTCCATATATCCTTGCAAGTAAATAGTGGTATGAAGGAAACTGAGGAACCCTGGTTAATTTATTCAACATTTGCCTAGGGTTACATCTCTAATAAATGACAGAGTCCACATTTGGTTGACTCTAAATTCACGTTCTCTTTTATACCCTGCGGATTTCTCACTTAATCTCATATGAGTATAAGGTAACCTCCATGAATTTATTTTCCTTTGAAATAGGAGAAGGTGAGGTTTGTAAAGCCCAATACTGATGTGCAGGATGACGCCCAAATGGAAGAAGACAATTTCTAGAACATTATTTCTAAAACTGTTATGAAAGACATCCCCCAGAACATAAGTTTCAGGAGGATGGGGACCTGGTCTATTTTGTTCTCCACTGTATCCCTTTTGCTTAGAACATGGAGCAGCACATAGTTAAGTGCTGAATAAATATTTGTAAAATAAATAAATGCGAAAAGAGGAGGAAAAGGTTTTGTACACTAGATCCACCAAAGACTGGTGGAAGCTGTAGTAAAGAAGTCATTTAAGCAAATTTTTCTCAAAGTTATACAATAATAAATTAGTTTCTTCCTTTATTCAGGAAAGAATAAGTCATCAATGCTTTCTCCTGTTTTAGCTCAGGACATGAAAAAGACAGAGGGAAAGTAGGGGACCCACTAATTTTGACTCGGGCACTGTCATAGGCACTCCTCATCATTTAATTTATTTCATTTTATTATTTTTTTAATTGCGACATAGTTGTTTTACAATGTTGTGTTAGTTTCTACTGTACAGCGAAGTGGAGTTCTCTGTGCTATACAGCAGGTTCTCATTAGGTATCTATTTTATACGTCTTAGTGCATATATGTCAATCCCAGTCTCGCAATTCATCCCACCCCCCCTTCCCCCCTTGGTGTCCATACGTTTGTTCTTTACATCTGTGTCTCTCTTTCTTCCTTGCAAACCAGTTCATCCGTACCATTTTTCTAGATTCCACATATATGCGTTAATATACGATATCTGTTTTTCTCTTTCTGACTTACTTCACTCTGAAGGCCAGCCTCGAGGTCCATCCACGTCTCTACAAATGACCCAATTTCGTTCCTTTTAATTTAACTTGAAGCTTAATTTAAGCTTCAAAGCAACACTATGTAGTGCATTTTATTTATCCTACTTTATATATAAGAAAACACAGGCTCAGAGAGGTTAAGCAACTTGCCCGAGGTTTCCCAGCTTGTAAGTGTTGAAACCAGGATTCAAATTCAAAGTCAGACTGACTCAGAAGGCCCACTGCCTTTTCAATCGCACCGTGCTGCCACTAGGTTTTACAAACTCATGAAACTCTAGTAGTATTAGATAAATCTCAATTCCTAGACTCATTACATGGTAGAGCTTCTGGGGACCTTGTCTGTGATTGATGGGACCCTCATGTAACAAATGAGGACAAAAAAAATCAGTGATTCATCCAAGTCCCCCTATTGTTGAGTAGCAGAATCAGTTCCAGGCTTTGTTCTCTTTTGATATCATTATTCTGCCTTTTTAAACCCAGTCACTAGAATGTACCTTTTTTTCCCCACACATCATTATCCTTCTCATGAAACACATCATTGGGTTCTGGGATTTTTTTGTCTGTTTTTTTTGTTTTATAAAACTCTTTTGCTTGGTTACTGGCCTCTTGTTTTGGGAAATGGTAGTGGATCAATATGCAAACTGCATGATTTTCAGTGTGAAAAACATGCTCTTTAAATTATAGAATGGAATATAAAGATGTTGGTAAGGCTGTGACAACCCAGCATGAAATTGAGGAAAGATGGGAAAACATCCCCCTTGTGGGATAATCGTTGTGACTTGATTATTAACAAGGCTAAAAGATTAAAAAGACTTGCTTGGGGAGAGGAGAGAACGGATGCATGGACACAGGGGGAGAGGGGGAGGGCGGGATGAATTGGGAGATTAGTTTTGACATAAATACACTACCATGTGTAAAATAGATAGCTAGTGGGAACCTGCAGTACAGCACAGGGAGCTCAGCTCAGTGCTCTGTGATGACCTAGACGGACGGCATGGTGCGGGGGGAATGGGAGGGAGGTCCAAGAGGGAGGGGAGATATGTATACATATAGCTGATTCATTTCATTGTACAGCAGAAACTAACACAACATTGTAAAACAATTATACTCCAATTAAAATAAACAAAATAAAGTACTGGAAAAGAAAAAAAAGACGTGTTTGGGGAGAGGAGGTGCTTAATATCTAGAATTGCCATCTAAACTTTGGGAAATTACTAAATTACTAAATATCCCACTTGCTTTGGTTAAAAATTGTCTTAAAATTCATTACACTCCATTCTAACAGCATTATCTTTTGAGGTAAAGAAGTGGTCCTTCCTATGGCTGTGTCAATATTGTACAAACTCTATTCTCTTAGCCTTGGTCCACACTTTCAGTGATACCAGATATCAGGTTGGAAATCCTTATCTAAAGGTTCTCTTGTGTTGGAATCCCACTTAATCTGAAGAGAGATTTTAGTCATTCACTTCTATATTATATACACAGAAGAAGGGAGACTATTGATATTCTAAGGTAGACATAAGAATTGAAAGATGCAAAATTGGAATGTAGCTTTCCTGGGGATGGGGACAGATTGCTCTGGGGAAGGTCATTGATTGACTGAAAGGTTATAACTGGAATTTGCTTAATTGCTGCCAGAATCTGGCAGGGAGAAATTGGTGAGCAACTGTGTGGGCACTTGAGATTTTAATTTCTTAGGAAAAGAGATTGAGAGTGTTAATTAAAATTTTTCATTAAGAAGATCCTGTATCTGTCAGAGTTTTTAGCCGCAGCAAGATCTATTCTAGCTAGTGAAGCAGAAAGGGGTTGATTGAAGAGTATTATATAGCTCACAGAATCTCTACAAGGGCCAGAGGATTTGACTTGGATCCATCAATATTGCAGAGAAGGCAAGAGATTCAAGAGAAATGTCTAATCACACCATATGTGACTGATATAGCAGAGACCCTCTTGCTGAAATTACCCATTGCTCAGCACATATAATACTAAGAATTGGACACTGGAAACTTCACCTTCCCTGTACCCCTAAAACCAGACACGTCCACCTCCTTTCTTGCCCAAATGTCCAATATCCCCAAATTTGGCCTTATTTTCTACTTGTTCACTTCTCCCTCTAAGACTCATTTAAGAGTGCCTGCATGGTAGAAAGTAGGTCACATATAAAATTCTGTTGTAAGAGGGTCTGGGAAATGTCTATAACTTTCCAAACTCTGACTGTAAATATGAGAAGAGAAGCTGAAAGGGATTTGCATTGCTCTTTAGTGAGTGATACTTCAGGGAGTATGTGTTGGAGTATATCATCAGACCTACCCCTCTCTCCTATCGGGCTAGAAGAGGCATTGATGACATTTCTTGGAGAGAAAGCTGCCCGGAGTAATCATATTGGACCAGTTGAGTACCCAACTGTAGAGAAAGTTAGGTCTTTCCTTCTTGGAACCACCAGTCATTCTTTGTTGAGTCATTTCAGTCTTTTCAGTTTGAAAATAATGCACAGGAATAATTGAGCTGCGGCCAGTCTGGGCTGACAGCGCTATATCAAAGATCAGAGCAGAGAAGCCTTCGGAGGGCAAATAACTGTTCTCCAAGCCACAAGTGTTTCTCAGTGGTCCCCTTGGAGGATGGACTCACTGTAGAATTAGAAGATGGCCGAGCTGAATGGAACTGCCAGGATGGGCCCTTCTGTGGGGAAGCTGTGGTCCTCCAGGCAGTCCTGTCTGTGGGAGCAAGTGCAGGCCAGGGAAGCGGGCTGCTGGTAGCTATCACCAGAGTGCAGAGTCAAAGATGAAGCCGAGGTGGGGGCTTGTGTGGAAGGCACCTAGAAGAACTGAGATTTTCCTAGGTGCCACAAATGATATAGCCTAATGATCATCTTGGATCGTTCTAGAATCTTGAGTTATCATTGACCTGGAAATTATTAGTTGCGTTATAAACAAGATACATAAATATTGTGAAGTATTGTGAAACTCCTTTTGATACTGACAGGCCAGCTTGGCATATATCTGCTTCCAAGCTTGCCTGACAGAAGGGTGTTCACAAATGGCTTCTGGGGTAGACAGAGGGAGAAGCACATGGATGGATGTCAGTGTCGCAGGGGGTCCAGGCAACAGTGTTAACATCCCTCTTGCTGTCTGTCCACCAGTTCATGCTCTGCTGGTACCAAGTCCTTGTTAAACTTCCCTGCTCTCGATAACCCTAATTCCTTTTATTTCTTCCCAGCTATTTCTAAAGGTTTTGCCATGTCGCTGCTCTCTCTTTTTGGATGATTTCCTAAACCTCTCAGGTTTGGCAATTCATCTTTAAAGATCAAAAGGACAGCAACCATTTAAGTGTGAGATTCAGCTGTGTGCAGGACACAGCGTTTAGCAACTGATCATTAAATGGGAAAGGGGGTCAGTAAAGTGATATTCCCAGCATTCTCGAGTCTCTCCCACTAAGTAGATTCTTTTGTTAGTTAGAAGAAAGATAAAAGATGCTCCCCAACATTTCTTTCTATTTTCTGGGCTCTGACATCCCTTGGGAATGAGCGTGCAACCCTCTGTGGATGAGCTTTGCTAGGCTGAGAGACTTTTAACTGTGTTGAAAGAGGTGAATGCACAGAATCCCACTGTAGGCCAGCCTGGAATGGGCTCCCTCCCCTCTAAGACCCCTGATGGGGTTGATGGCTGCTGCCCTTGCATTTGACCAGAAAGAGGCAGCCTGGGGCATCTTATGGGGATTTTGTTCTTTTTGATCAGAGGGAAACACTCTTATTCAGTTTGGCCTCAAGGTTTTCATTTCTTTTTTATTCTGCTTGTGGAAATCTTTGAAAGTCTATTATATTTCCCATCCATGATACTGTTCTTGAAGTGAGAAAATCTAATTCTGCAACTTTCTTGTTAGAATATCTGTTTTGTCTTCTGTAAACTAAAGTCTTCAATGAATATCTCATAGCACTATTGTAAAGATGAAGTAATTTATGTAAAAATGCCTGATAAATGTGCAGTATTTTTCAGACTGTTTCCTTCCTTCCAAATGGATTTCTTGAGGTGGGCGTTTCCCTCAGCACCTTTTCAGGCAAAAGAATTATGGTGATTACAACGACAGTAATTATAGTCAATATTTCATGAGAGCCTAGTAGGTTTTGATTATAGTTGGGTACATTGCTCATACACTGTGTCATTGAATATTCACAAAAACTCTGTGAAACAGTTACTATGATCATCCCCAATTTTATGTATAAGGAAACTATGGCTTAGAGAAGTGAGATGACTAGCCTAAGGTGATACAGCTAATAGGCAGAGGAGCCAGGACTTAAATACAAGGCAGCCTGACTCTAGATCTCCTGCATTATGTACAGCTCCTACCCCTGTATCTATTCAACACGGGCATCTCAGTTTCTTATCTAAGAAAGGCAATGAATTTCAGACCCACTTATTCTTCTTAAAATCCCTCTTTTATCATCATTTCCACCAGCAACAGAATCAGATCCTGGCTCGTTAGCAGGACGTGATCATCCAGTTTGGCTCTTGCCGGATCCTTGTTCCTGGCATTGCCCGTATACTCTGCCTCAGCCGCATCCAACTCCCAGAGATGGCCGAACGGGCCATGAACTCTTATATGTCCATTCCTCTGCACCTATGGTTGTAGAAACCTGGAACTTGTTCTCCTTCCTCTATACTTCATACATTTCATTCTGTAAAAGCCAGCTCGTTCATTGAGCAAGTATTTATGGAGTCGGTTCTATAGGCTAGAGTTAGCATCAGGGATAAATCAATGACCTATATGGACCTATAGAGCAATAGGAAAAACAGGAGGATAAATCCCAATGTACTGCTCAGAGTACAAAGGCTATGAAAGAGAGCAGCACGCTGTCCTTTGGCATTGTTTCCAATGTATTCATTTATTTATAAAATCTATTAAGAGCCTACGGTGGTAAAGGTTGTATGTTAGGTGCTACTGATATTAAACAAGTTTCCTTCCCTCTTACTGCTATGTTCTAGTGGTGGTGGTGGGTAGATAATAGTGACCAAAATAAATAACTAGTAATTAAAATTAGAACTACATATTAGAGTAAGTGGTCTTAAAATCTAAAGAGCCAAGTGTCAGAGTGACCAAAAGGGAAGGGGGCTAAGTTAGATAGAGTAACTGGGGAAAGCTCCTTTGAGAGATAACTTTTGAACTTGGACTTGAAGACATAGAGCAGCTAGCCATAAATGAAACAAGGGGAAGTTCAAAGTCCTGAGGCCAAAAAGAGCTTGTTTTGTTCAAGGATTAGAAAAGAGATCAATATGAGAACTTGCCAGACTTCCCTTCCGAGCCTTGAGTCGCTACCTTTTCTCCGAGGGCTGGCTCCTCTGATGAGACATTCACCCCTGCCTCTGCCGAGAGCGCACGTCTGCCTTGCCCCACCCTCAGCCTCCTGAGGTCAGGAGCCACAGCCCATTCCCCTTTGCAAGTTACTACATCTCACGTCCCTAGTCCCTGAGAGGAGCTCAACATATAGTACCGACTTGATGGATGAATGATGTGTCCAACTAAACTGTCCTGGTCTGGCTCACTAGAGCACATCATTCATTCACTGGCTGCCAAAAAATGTATAGAGAAATCACAGTTAAAGCACAGGACACTCACCTGGAAGAAGAGTCACCTGGGTGTTTTACTCCCATCCTTGTTAAAGAATTTTTGTTTCTAATTGCTGGGACAGATGTGAGGACTAGGAACTATAAATATTTGTAGAGTTTACTTCATGCTGTGTGTCTGCTTCCGTCTCCCTTGGTAAATTCCGTGCTCAGAGGCTCATTAGCTATGTACACACAAAACAGCTATATAATAATTAGTATCAAGGAAGGCTGCATAATAGAACAATGTTTGCACTAATTAGATACTGGGTTGAGAGACCTTCTTTTTATTTCCCCCTGAAGCTTCTGCATTTCTCCTTTCTAACTTCTGTTTTGTGTCTTAGGTTTTAGCGATTATCATCAGCATTTCTTGAGCATCACAAAAGTAGTTGCTATTTATTGAGTATTTACAACGTGACAGGCACTATACTAAGCCCTTAGCATGCACTGTCTCACTTGGTCCCCACCAAAGCCCCAAGGAGTTTGGTTCGCATTTTACAAACGAGAACACTAAGGTTGCAACTTGCACAAGGTCACTAGCCAGTGAGGGGTCAGGCTTGAACTTGAAGTCAGGACTGTGTCCAGAGTTCTTTTCTATTATACCAGTTCTTCCTAAACTGAGTGCTTCCTATGGGATCTATTTGGGTATGGTAAAATAAATGAATAGTTTTGGTTTCTGTTTTAACGATAATTCTAAAACATTGGTATAAGCATGTTTGGGGTCATTTGCGATTGAGTCATGTCAGATAATTTTTGACTCAAGCTGGGGTCCTCTAAAGGGGTTGAGTTCCTCCAGAGTAAGACGCAGCAGTGCAATGCACCCTGTTACACTCAGTGGCCTCCAAGGCTCGACCCAGGGCTGGATTCAGGGCTACCTTCTCTCCACTGTGAGATTCGTAGAGATGCTGGTGCTTCCCCAGGATCCAAGGCACCGGTGTCCTGGTAACAAGTGCTGCTAGCAGAGATACTTTGCACACTCTCCGTGACTCCAGCCAGCTTGACCCTGATGCAAAGCCTTCAGGAGCCTACAGGGAAATCAAAGCGGGCTGGCTGTTGCTCAGCGCACAGACAGGGAAGAGAAAAAAAGGCTTTTTCAGGAGGAAAGAACAGTACTTGTAGAGAGCTCATCAGAAACCCAAAGAGCAAGAAGCAGGTAAACATTTTTCTGGTGTCCTCCTTCTGGGTCACACAGGGGCAAGGCCCAGAGCTCTGCTGCAGGTTCACGCATTCACAGCACTCGCTTTCTCAAGGCAAAAATAATTTCAGGAATTATTTTCATTCTACAGAAAACAGGACAACTTTATTTTCAGGTCTTTGCCCAGATGCACAAGAGTAATTAATTAAGCTGCTGTGAAGGCTGCTGTCTAAAAAAATGTAGAGAAGTCGACAGGAATCTCCTCAGACCTAACCTTTGCTGCTGCTGTAGACAGGGCATTGGGTGGATGGGAAGGAATCAAGTAACGGGGAAACGTAGCTCACCTGCTGGAAATCTGGAGGACAAGGGTGGAGACGGGTGAGTGGATTAACGCAGAGAGCATTGTGGAACCATTAATGAGCATAAAGTCCTAGAGTATGCAGAACCAAAGTCAAATATTCAAATGATGCTATTTAAAATGTTGGGAACAGATTTTTTAAAAACATAAGAATAAACACGTATATTTTGCATCTCTACAACTAATGAGGGTGATCTGAAGGATATACAAAAATGAAAACTAGCGTGAAGTCTAGTTCACTGCTGTATTAGCTTGCTAGCACTGCTGTAACAAGGTACCATAAACAACAGAAATTAATTTTTTCACAATTCTGGAGGCTAGAAGTCTGAGATCAAGGTTTCAGGAGGGTTGATTCCATCTGAATGCCATGAGGGAAGGGTCTATTCCAGGCCTCTTTTCTTGGCTCATAGATGGCTGTCCTCTCCCTGTGCCTTTACGTCGTTTTCCCTCTGTGCATATCTGTGTCCAAACTTCCTCTTCTTATAGGGACCCCAGTCATATTGGATTAGGGCCCACTCCAATGACCTCATTTTAACTGAATTACCTCTGTAAAGACCCTGTCTCCAAATATGTTCACACTCTGAGGTATCGGGGTTAGGAATTTAACATGAATTTTTGAGGGGGACATAATTCAGCCCATAACAACTGATTCATATATATATATATAATATACATATAATATATATATTATATATATTTAAAACAACTGATTCTTATATATATGTGTATATATATATATATACACATACCAAAAAATTTCATTTGAGAGTGAATAAAAAATGATTTATTGAGCTGTACTTACCGAGCTTTTAAATATTCTAGAGTTCAAGCTTTTCCCCTTTTTCATAAATCATAATTTGAGTTTCCAGTAACACCAGTCATATAATATTAAACATCAGATATGGTAATAGAAAAATAATGATGTGCTAAGTGGGAATTACTTATTGTTTATAATGATGCATTTCATTTCTGACTTGGGCTACAATATAAATTTTAATATTTTATAATAAGGTAAATTTTCTACCTATGCCTTCATTATTGCAGAAACAAGCTTTTAAACATTTAAATATCATATTAGAAATAAGCGTTCTTCTTTTCTGCTTTTGATGTAGAAGAAGGCAGTTAATCTGTGTGTGGGGAAGTCACTGTCAAGAAGTGTAAGATGTTGAGAGTGGCCTAGGACTGAAGAAGGGGCAGATGCTTTGCCGAACAGAAGAAACCTACACATTCATTCCCCCATCTAAGGCTGTGTGTGTGTGTGTGTGTGTGTGTGTGTGTATGTGTGTGTGAGAGTGTGTGTGGGGGGGGTGGAGAGAGAGAGACACACGTGGATTTAATTATATCACTCTATTCTAGCTTCTAGAGCTCTGCAAAGTAGCTGGTAGGCGTGGGACGGAGTTAGGGCCAGCAGTATCACCAAGCATGACAGCATATGGTGACTGCCAAACCAAACACATACATACCCCGAGTCTCTAACACAGGTATCAGATTTGCATGCTATTGCACCCGCAAATATACGGGCATAATCATAACCTACATTCTCAAAGCTGCCTATGTAAAATCACACATTCTTTGAAGAGTTTCACTTGCTTTAGCTGTATTTGCCTCTCTTCAATGTTATTTAGCACTTAAAAACCTTTTTTTTGGCCAAAGCTGAAAAAGACAAAATTTAGCAGCTGAAAGTGAATGCAAACACACACACACGAGTGCACGCACGCACACACACACACACACACACACACACACACACACGCACAGAGCTTTTTGTTTTCCTTCTGTAACTATCTACAAGAGAGAAAGCCCTGGATTAAAGGATGTACAGATGAAGCAACTCTGATTCCTTTCTTCACTGATCTTCTCTCTTGTGAATTCAGAGGAAAAATCCACAAAAATTTTCAGTTGTTTTTACATTTTCAAACACATGAATAGGTGTAGCTGATACATAAGGACAATGTGAATGTGCTGAGCTAAAAAGAGGGGTTTGACTTGGTGACTTTCTACCTGGTACACACATGCACATAGGTCAGATCAGGGAGTGACCCCATCACACTCATGTCTACTGTATAAAGGAAGCGCATGCTAGAGAGGATTCCTTTCTAGATGGGTTGGAGAAGCCAATAGTTATCTCAACGTTTTCCTTCAAAGGAAAGGAAACGGAGAGACAAGAGGGAAAAGAGGCTGAAAAGAGGAGTCTCTGGGTGAAGGGAGAAGGGCTTCATCTACTGATCCAGCGAGAGTTGTTTCGGAATATAACTGACATGCTTAGGGACTTTTACTAAGCTTGCTTTGGGTGGTTGATGAAATAATTTCCTCACCTCCCCTAAATCTTCCGTTAGGTTCACATTACTCACCGCTGCTCTCATGGCTGGACTTGCGATTTGGAGGCTGTGCAGTTAAGTGCCGAGTCACCTCTCAAAGTAACTGGGGGCAGAACAGAGGTTCCTCAGAGGGTCCAGACACATTTTGCTTGTGTCTAGACACAGATGTATACTATTCTTTATGCACATCTACTTGATGTCAGAAAGCAAACATGTGTAGAAGGGCAGATAATTGGGAGGAAGTTGTAGGTATTGTTATGAAATAGAATTGATGAGCAAAAAGGAAGGTGGACAGTGAGGGAAGGAACAGCTATCAGCACATGGGCAGCACTGAGTAGCAGCCGTATGCAGGTGGATATGTATGTATAGAGGTAGGTATGTTTTCCAATCATAATCCTAGAAGTAAATGCATCGAGTCCCTAAAAGAGGAAATGAAGTGAGTGACATTACAAAATAAGAAATCGAAGAGGAAACAACTAATCATTACACAGATGTTGGACCGAACCATATCTGAGAATAATATCTTAAGAACAAAAATCTAACAGATTATACTATTGATTTTTAAATATATAGAAATTTCTTCCCGTATTGTGCCACTTAATATTAGGAAGTTTAATGAATGGTGCCATGCTGGGAAGCCAAGCCAACTAGTACCTGGATCCCTGGTGGATCACTGAGTTGTACATTTACAATTCAGCAAGCCTTGTTATCAGTTCTGAGACACAGCTGGAATGGTGCAAGGAATTAGATATTTCCAGGTGACTAGGCAGCTAATTCTTAAATACAGGTGAGTTCCTTTAAATAGGTTCATGAAGCATTAAAAGGGTGTTGGTGGTATCCAGATTTTGGACTTATTTACATTGCGATGTTACTGTTTGTCAGTAATCTGATCCCTTTCCTTCACTCAGTTTTCATGATTTATTGAATGAGTCTCCACAGGTTAGCTTTAGGGCTTTCTATGGCATGCCTCCCGCTGTCCCTGTCTGCTGGTAATCTTGACCTCTGAATCTTCAGTGTCCCTTTCTGAGTGTTCATAGCTTCCTCATATAGGAAATTCCACCTCTTAGAAGGTACAAATCTCTTTCCTAGTCTAATCAATAGTTCCTCCCATCGATTTAATGACCCAAAGCCATTTTATTTGAATCAGTGGCAAAGAGAGGTTGACTCAGTTAAAATTCAAGCGCCTCTCAAATCATTTCGTCTCTTAATTTTCTTTTTTTGTTTTCTGTCTACCCCATAGGTCGTGTGAAAGAAAGAAATCAAACCAAGACATTTTGCTCAGAAAATGAGATTAGCTTATCCCAGAATTTTCAATTCTTCTGCTTCATAGAATAACATTTCCTCTCAAGTTCTTCAAAAAAATCTTTAAACTGATGTCTTTCAATGCTCACTCACAACCTTATTTCTTCCATATTTCCCTAATATTGGATATGGGAGTGGCTGTTTACTTGTACCATCCACATGGCAATCCTATTTCTAAAAGGGCCTGTGAATAGATGGAAAAGAGATGATGCATCCTGTTTGATTATTTGCCTTTTGAGAACGAGTTTGCTGTGATAGACTCATATAGGTTGCTGATAAAAATTTAAATTGGTACTTCCTTTCAAGAAAGAAATATGCCAGTATATACCTAAAGCTTTAAAAACATTCTGTCCTTTGATCAAGTAGATCCTCTTCTAAAAATTTATACTAAGGCAGAATTTTAACACACAATGATTTGTCTGTAAAAACACACATTGCACCATTATTCATAATAACAGAAAGTGGGAACACACCAACTGAGCAGCAAAAGAAGAAAGGTTACAAAAAATAAGGGTGGGCATATCATAAAGGAATACTACTTGGTCATGTTTCAAAGTATATGCAGTGGCATGAAAACGAATACGACAGAACTTTTAGTATAATATACTTTATCAACTGTCAATATGTTCCTAGCTTAAAGTGTATATTACATATATTTATAGAAAGGAAACAAATAGAACCTGTTGCTAAAAGTGTTATCTCTACATTGTGGAACCATGGATAATTTCTTTACCATATGTTTCTTTATTTTCTATATAAGCTGGTATTACTTTTAAAACAGAAAAGCTAACTAATATTTTTTAAGAAGAATGAAATAACTCAGAGAAGAGGAACTCTCTCCCCCCTCAGGCCAAATCTACTATAGACATACTTTTTCTCCCTACTAATTAATTCTCTTTTACATCACATGCATTTGTGGTGTACCAAGAGAAATATGGAGTGAAGCCATAAAAATAGGTGCCATGATCTTTAATATAAATATACACTTTCAGAGTACTTTACAATTATGAAAGACTCTCACATAAAGCAATCTTGAGAACAGTACTTGTAATGTAAGCTCTGTGAGAGCAGAATTTTGTCTTGTTTGCTATTATATCCCAGCATTTAGAACAGCACCAGATATGTAGTCAATATAGAGTAAATATTTTCTATATGAATTTTTTTGTTTAGTAATAGTAAAATGGGATCTTAGAGGTCATAATCTCATATGATATTCACGATGGCCCTATGAGGAGGATATACCAGGTTTTATTATCCTCAGTTTACAGAAACAGATGCAGAATGATTGATTTGCCCAAGATCACAGAGCTGGTAAATGGAAGACATCAGTTTGAACCAATCCTCTAGGTGAAGACTTGGTTCTCAGTACATTCCTAACAGAATTTGTATCCTCATTGCCTGACTAAACAAATGGCCGTCGTGCCACTTATTTCTTCAAAGTCCGTCAAGATTTTGTTTTCTATTCAGATTTTAAAGTATATATATGAGCTCAGAATTTATTCTAGCAGAGCTCATATTATTCTTATTCTTCTCACTGCCTCTATGCTTTACGATCAGTAGTTGCTATGCATTGAAAGAATTTTCATGGCTAGATTTTGAGTTTTCTACATAGAATATGGTAAAGATGGCACTCCAGGTTCTGTGATTCATAGCAATATGAAGATCCCGAATCGTTTAGAGTATTCCTTTTTAGGAAAGTCTTAGTGCTTTCTGAACGCTTTCAAATATATCTCAAACAAAAATTCCTGCTTCTATTCAAATAATACAAAGTTTTACATATATACCATGAGAGAGACATAAGCACTTTCTTCCATCAACTCAAAAACTGGCCAAAGAAAGGATGAAAGTTTGGAATCCCAGGAAGTTAAAGCACACCAAGGGCACCACTGTGAGTTTCCAGTGCAGCAATGTCTCGGGAGTGATCATTCAAGGGAACAGAACAAGCCCTTCGCTCTCATGTTTTGACAATGGCTCATTTCCTGTTTGCACCCATTTCTGCTTCACAACTTCAGTCCAGGTGGGGAAGAGTGATAGTAGCCTGGGGTGTTATTTGAGGTATGGTGTGTGTGTACTTCTGTCCCTTGACTTGGCTCTTTCCAGTGTGAATTAAGGTGCCAAACTATTTCAAGTCAGGACAATGATCACGTGGGCTCTTAAAACCTTTGAGAGTAGCCACTGTATGACTTTATTACAAAGCACTTTGTTTTACCCAGTTAGACCCCTGCTCTAGGCCAATTCGTGACCCTCATGCTTAGAGGAAAGGTTTCTTTCACCATAACCTTGAAAGACTACTAAAATCGGACACTACTTTTACCCACAGAGTTAATTCAGGACTTTAAAGACAAGAAAAGTGTTGAGAAGCTTGGATAAATTTCATGTATATATGTTTGTAAATTATTCTTTGTAAAAAATTCTTCAAAGAATACTTAAAGAAGAACTTTAAATATTTCAAGATTCTGATTGAATTTATACTTTTTTACTTTCCTCGAGAAATACTACTTTTCTATGTACTAATGAGTTGACTATCTTTACTTCCCCTTCAAGTGTTTATTTCTTCACTCTGTATGCAACAAATATTTTTTTGCATTTCATGTACTAGGCTTATCATGTACCAGGCACTGAAGACACAGATGCAAAAGGCAAACATAGTCTCTACCCTCATAGGAAGGGGAAAATGCATGTTAAATAATTCAATACAATGTTACTAGCAATGAGAGGCACAATGGAAGTGTCTAACCATGGGTGAAGTATGCTTAGCTTGGGAGTTTGGGAAGGGCTTCCTTGAAGAAGTGAAACTGAAGATCTTAAGAATGAGTTGATGTTGGCCAAGCAAAGTTAGGATAGTAGGAATAAAAACACTCGGGTAAAAAGAACGTAATATGTAAAGACTGAGGTGGAAATAACCAAGGAAAATTCAGGGAACCTCCATAAGGAAAATGAGTACATAAGGAAAATGGTAAGCCAATGAGGCATGTGTTCTTGCCGTGCTGCAGACTTATTTAGTTCACTGAAGATTTACTAGTCAGCTATAATGCACTAGGTACCATGCTGTGGGCTAGGGGGTTAACAGTAGTAGAGATTCTGCCCTCTCACAGCTTATGCTTTGGTGACAACTACAGTACTAGAGATAAGTGCTCTGCTGGGGAAATAAAGGTAATAGGCTTCTAACTCAGATCAAGAGCTTAACAAACTAGAAGTGGTGTCAAAAGTGGTTCCTGAAGGATGGGAGGCATTAACAAGATGAAGGTGGTCATGGAAGTGTGGAGTTGATGGAATAAAGAGTGGGTTTGAAGGCCAAAGACTGAGAGAGAAAAAGGAATGATGTGCTTGGGGGAATTGAAATAAGCCTAAGTGTAGAGATTCAAGTAAAGGGAGGTGATCTGAACAACTGGGCAACATATAAGCACAAAATAAGACCAATGGGCATTTACTACAGATGTGATGATTAATGGATGTGGTACTGTGCTGTGCAAAGAGGTCCAAGAGTCAGGGAACGGCCCCTCATCTGATTCTACTGCTGGATCATTGTAGACCTTGAGAAATCACAGACACTCTTTTGGCTTCTCTTTCTGCACCAATTACATAGGGGAGTTGGATTAAGTTCTTTCTTGATCACAGATTCCATGATACTATTTAAAAACCCTCATGTAGACAGGATAAATAAAGCTTGAGAGGATGTTCACAAGTTTTTGAGACCACAGAGACAAGTAGTGACAAAGCTCATTTTGTTTGTCAGTAAAATGTACGTAAAAGTCACAATGTGAGAAATCAAATTGACCTTATACAAATACAAACTCTTCCTTCTTTCCACTACCTTTTACTGAGACTCCTCATTTTTCTATTTATATTGAACCCAGAGTGGACTTAAGGTGTGTAGTGTGTCAAAGGAATGCCATGATGACTTGTCAGTTGCATCAAAAAAATAAATTGATTGATATTATGCAGATTATATGGCAATTGGTTGATTTCTTAGTATTTAGCAAGTTGTTAATTGATGAATATAAAATAAATGTCAGGCTCAGGTAACAGAGAGAGGATGAGCTCTTGCCTTTACCAAGGAGAACTGAGGAGAGATTCCCATTCCCAAAGTGTTCCCTGAAATGAACAACCTACATTAGTCAGATCAAATAGTGTTCAATATTCAGAATAACTTTAAGTGTTATGAAATAAAATTTTACAAACACCTGATTGGTATGGGATCCATTTACTTACATATGAAATAGGGACATGCTAGCCAAAATATGCAAATTATTGCCCCAAACATCCACTCTACTGGAGAGCTAGAGGATTATAAATTACTGAGGCTTCCCCAGTAAGGAGGGGATTTGGAGAAAATCAGACAAAGGAAATCAGAGTTATATTTCAGTTGTCGTCTTAGATTATTCCCTGAGGATACCATTTTAATATACAGCTGTTACTTCAAATGTCAACCAAAGACTGGGAATTATTAAATGTTCAGACATTATTTGTCCAGAAATTGAACAGAAAACCTTCTTTGATCTTAGAGGTATCTTTAAATTTGGAAGTTCTGGTCATCTCACCTTTAATAGGTTAAAAAAAGGGAGACTTTTATAATGACAAGTAAAAATAGAAAGAATAAAAAATTGTTACTTCAGTATGGAGAGGGGGAAATTTGAGGATACACGTGAACAAAATTAATGCTTGTGAGCAGCAATTTAGCAAAATTTTAGCAACTTCTGACCTAATTGTGTATGTTGCACCCTTGAAGCTTGAGTAAAGGAAGTTTAGGACAATTACTTTGTACAGAAATACTACTTCATCTAATACATAATGGACTTTGGAACTTATCTGAAAAGCTGGTAAGAATGGGAAAAGCTCAAGCTCTGTTTAAGTATAAGCTGGGTTTTGTACACCATTTGTGGCTGGTGTCATGTCCCCTCTCATCATAAGCCTTATGACCCTCTTGGACACATGCCCTATGATCTGATGAACAAAGCCCTAATCCCTACTGGCCATTGTTTGCGTCTTGATATTCCTCTGTTGCTCAGCACATTCAATAACCTGCTCAGTGCACATGTCTTGGTGATGACAAAGAGTATTAATCTTACAGAGAAATTACCTCTTGTTCTTAGTCTATTATCACACTAATCATGACTGCTTACCTTTATTGGCACATGTCATTGTGCCATGTTCTGTTCTCAGTGGATTTTATACAACTTATTGAATTTGGATATGAACCCTACGAAGTGGTACTATTCATATGCCCGTTCACAAGTGAGGAATCTGAGACACAGATACACAAATTAACTTTCTCAGAGTCTTATAGTAACTAGTGATGGAGCCAGAATTTAAACTCCAGCAGTCTGGCTCCAGTCCCAAATCCATACATTTCTGCCACTATTGTGGACCCAATGGGGGAAGAATTTTAGCAACGTTTAGCAATATCCTTTTACTCGCTAGCCTGGTGATGCTGACCATTCTTATCTTTGGAGCCAAAGCTGACACGTCCTATTCTACACTGCATTCTCCTATGCTTAGGAAAAGGGAGACGGCAGATGACTGAATGGAAAAGGATAGTCTTTTGATTTAAATCCTCATAGGTTTACTCACCTGGTTTAGCCAGGTTGGTACATTCCACTTGCTTCATCCAAGGCTAGGAGTCTCTGTAGAGTCAAAGCTCCATGTTTGGTAGGTTCAAAGGTGGTCCTTCACATATGAATAGCTGGCTAAATGTATAAACAGAGGGCAAATCAGGAGTGGAAGCACTTTGAAAATGTTTGTCAGTAAAGAATGCTTATCAACTCTCCATGGAAAGGGAATGTGGGAAGTGAGGGGCTGAGAAAGCATTTGTAGCTCTCCATTGAGCAGTGACCTGGCTTATTCTCTCAGAGATGCTGGCTGTGTTTGTATTTTCTAAGTAGGAACCCCAGACAGTATGTTGTTTATCAAATGGGGGCAACCAGTAAGATAACAGGCATGTATATGTGTTCACACAGGGAGGTAAGCTGTATTACTCCTGCCTATTCTCATAGGCATTCTCCTGGCAAAAGCACAAAAGAAGACACCCCCCCACACCAGACACACACACACAGACACACACACATACACACACACACACACACGTACTTTTTCTATGTATCTAATAATTTATCTAATCATTTCATTCCTGGCCATTTAAAAGACAAGTGGCTCCCTCCCTCACAGCTTACTAATGCAATGCTTTTTCTTCTCTTTCTTTTATTTTTAATCACAGCAGAATCTAAGAAGAAGAAAAAGGAAGGCAAGAAACAGGAGAAGATGCTGGACTAAAAGACGCCACCTTCCGTGGACCATGAAAAGGACATCAGCAAACAGGATCAGTTAACTATTGCATTTATATCTACCGTAGGCTTTTTATTCAAAAATTATCTATAGCTTAAGTACACAATAGGCAGAAACAAAAAGAAAAGAAAAATTTTGTAGTAGCATTTTTTAAAATGTATACCGTAGTACAACTAGGGGCTTATAATAAAGGACTGTAATCCTATTTAGAAAGTTGACTTATAGTACATGATAAGTGATAGAAAACTGAGGTAAGTTTTTTGAAGTTATGTGATATTTTACATTTTAAATCTTTTTTTTACATTTTTTTTCTTTTGGCAGCAATTTAAATGTTATGACCATGTAAACTACTTCTCTTGTTAGGTAATTTTTTTCACCTAGACTTTTTTTTCCCAATTGAGAAAAATGTCTACTAAACAAAGCAGCAATAAAATATGATCATCCTATTTGAGGAAAATATCTCTTTTTCTGCCAATGGATTTAAAAAAAATTTTAGTCAGCAAAATGAGGAGAGCAGGGTCAGAGCATGTCCTAGTTCAACGTTGACTTGTTTAAAAAGAAAAGCATTAAAACATGAAATTATTTTGCTTTGGCAGAAATATTTGTTTTCTTGATGAAATTATTTTTCCATCTGAGGAAAAAAAAAAGACTAGGAAAATAAATCAAGGTGATGCTGGAAAAAAGATGCTTTTGTGTGCAATAATTTGATATTGTAACCCTTCTCCCTTTGTCACCTACACTCACCCATCCGACCTGTTAGCAGTGAGAATTGATCATACAAGCTAATTAAATCACTCTTGGGCACAAATGTTATATAGATGTAGCTGTAGATGTAGCTCTATAACTATATATATATATATATATATATATATATATATATATATATATATATTATATTCTAACTTTCTATCAGTATATAGTAGGTTAGACTAGTGGTACTGAATGAAACAAAAGTTCCAAAGTAGTCTAGTGTTTGGAAGAACAGAAAAATGCTCTTCTTCTATTGAATAAGTTTGGGCTTGCATAGTCAAAAATCAGTAACACCAGGCAAAATAGTAGCCTGTACTTGGTTTCTATAAGCCAATAATTCTTACTCTATTATCTACTATATAAGTGCCACGGACTGTCTGTACAACTAACTCCCTTATCTGCTGAGCTCTGAACACAGTTTTTAAGTAAATATCATAAGTCTATGTTTCTATTATTCAGAGAAATAACCTCTCAGAAGTCAGCTGGGATTAGCCTCAAAGTATTTCTCTTGAAAAAGCCGCTTCTAATTTTAAAGCGATAAGACTCAATAAACAAACACTTATCTATCTACCAAGATAACTCTAAGTCCACTTTCAGAAATGATGGTTTCAATACCTTGGGCTAACCATAAAATAATTACAAACTGGTCTGATGATGCAGCCAAAGTGTCTTCAAAGCTGTAGTATTTTTGCCATCTGGTCAAAGACTCCACTTGAGCTAGGCATGTTGGAAGGGTCCATATCTCCCCACTAAGTCAAAGCCAACTGCCAGTGGGGAGCAGAAAAAGGGATGGGCTTCTGGGCACATACATGGAGCAGTTTATAGACTGGTGCTTAATAAAAGCAGAGTACCTTGTAAAGTGCAAATGCAGACACTTTAATAGTGAATGCAGTTCTTTTACAAGTGAACCTTAATAGGAGAAAAGTACTCATGGGGATGGATGGAGGAGATGAAAGGAAAGCATTATCTTGACTGGGATTTTTTTGACAGCAAAGACCCTAAAAGGATAGGGATGGTGGAAAAGCCTACAGCATATTTTGTTAGCCTCTCACCTAATATTGCTCCTCCATCATCATTCAGCCAAAATAGCAGCCCATGAATCAGTAATAAGCAAAGGTGAACTAGAACAAAACCTCCCAAAGGAAAAAATGGTCCTGTAAATAACCATGGCATTCCCCCTTTTTTCAGGACATGGCAGGACGCCAGGGGTTCTCTGCTGTGTGGAGGATGATCCCTAACACATCATATAATAACGCCCTGATTCTCTGTGAAAGCAAGGCTTGGAATGCTAATCTCCACTGCACAGGGTATGAAATTAAACTTAAATTCTCAAGAATTATTCTACCCCAGCCCCAGCTTTAAACATCTTGCTAAATCTCACTGAAGTCTTGAAACCAGAAATACAAAGGATAGACTCCAAAAATCACTGACTCTCAAAAATAGGAAAAAAAAAAAGACCATCTTCAGTATTTCATAGAGTGCTCCACCAACTCTCTCCGCCCAATCAATCTGAGTTTTATGAACTTCTTTACCCTAGTGTTCTTTAAGTCTGGAGGAAGGAAAAGGAAATGGAAACAAATCAGCTGTGTTTCCTTAAACAACCTTAGACTGAAGGCAAGGTTTCCTTCCAATCATCAAGAACAATCCTTCAGTTACCAGACATGTCATTCAATTCAGTGACTGCAGCCTCCACACCTGGACTCGGGTAGACTTTCTGATTTATCCTGAGTTCCATATTTCTGAAAGTCTTAAGTTGTTTCACAACTTCTTTAAATGAAAAACAAAGGTAAATATGCCTTAGGATTCACTGGATGAGGCAATAGAAAATACTGTCTTTCACAAATTGAATTATTTTAAAATAGTTCCCAAATATAAAAATTCAAATTTTATCAACCTTTAGTCATGGGATTTTCTAATGGAGTGAAGCAAACGGCTTTCTTCCCATTAATCTTCTCCCCAAAATAATAAGGCAGATCAGCATCCTTGGATGTGGAATATCAAAGCAGTCAATCTCTCTCTTTTTTTTTTTTTCCTGGCTTGGTTTTAATTTAATTAGTTGAAACCCTTAAGCTTTTAAAAGTGGAATCAATCAGAAAGCAAGAGCTCAGAGAATCATGTCCCAACCCCTCTCATGTAAATTCAAATTTCAGATTCTCCTTTGGAGTAAAACAGGCTCTTCACTGTCTACAAGTTTATTTCTGAATTACAAAAATTCTCTCCATGTTTTTCCCTATCTTACCATGTTTTTCTCCTGTGTTCCCCTACTCAATCTGGGCTGCCAGAGGACATGTTTTCCCTTGTATCAGGAAATTTAAGCAGCAGACAGTAACTCCTCCAGGTTTGTCAAATAGATGCATCTTCAAACTACTTTTCAAAGAAGATATAGAGTCTTGGAATATATTTACACAAGGAGTAAGGTGCATAATGTTATTCTGAGTATTCAAGAAGCAATACCTACCTCAAACTTATGTGGACTCTAATTCCCCTAGAAATAAAAGATATGGCACATTTTAATCAGAGAAAAACATATCATGATCTTAGAAATCCACTCCCTCCCGCACTGTTTCTCGTCTTCCCAATCTTTCAATTTTCCAAATAAGGCACCACAAGTAAAGTAAATGTTCAGCCCTGTTTGGGTCACAAGTAAAATCATGTAATTCAAGAATATTTCAACACAAAGGAATGCAAACTGACATGTGTTTTCTTTTTTGAATTTAAAAAGAGAAATAAAGAACAATTAGCTTTCAATGTCTAATTTCTGTAATTAATTTTTTTAAGGACAAAACCTTAACCAGCAGAACATTTTTTGCTATATTTATGTATATATCCATTACAACTACTATATGAAGTTATTCATGGGGTTGGCTAAGGAGTTTATGTATCTAGGTTATTGCCACATATTTTCTTTTGTTCTTTGGAAATATGCATGGAAGCCATACAATTTACATTAGAGAATGACAGCATGGAAAATCCTGACATCATAGCCCTAAACTTCTGGGAATGGAGGGATGCCTTACAGTGTATACAGATATAGTGATTGAGGCCATATACTCAACTTGCTCTTAGTGGAGACACAAATGTTACATAAAATACACTAATCACAGAGAATCATTTTTCCCTCTGTCTTTTGATTGTCAGATCCATCAAATATAGGAGAAAGAAATCTTCAAGAATCTCAGTTTCTGAGATTCTTGGAGAATTACATGAATACCTCAGTTATTATAAATGACCAACAGATTGAGATGTTTGCAATAAATGATATGTTTTAGACTTCTAAGTCCAAACTTGTATGCTTTTAAGGTAGTCATAGCTAATAATTAAACTTCTTACCAATTTATTTAGAGATATGCCAAGCTGCTATCTCTTGGCAAGGAGGAAGGGAGAGTTATTAGTGATCTATTCTGGGACGTGGTCAGGAGGAAAGTGGGCAAGTTGTGTATAACTGCTCTGATCAAGAATTTCTGGAATCTCTGAATTCCCTCCCTCTGTGTTAAGCTAAACAATATCTGGCCATCTAATGTAGTTTTCTATTGGCAGTGTCTGGTTTAGGTTTGTATTAATTAAGTTAGGCAACTTAACCAGTGCTGGAAAATTGAATTCAGACTTTCTAGTGAATGCCTACTTATCAAGAAATTTGACCATATCCAAAGTGGGATTCCATTCTCCTAGGAAGTGCATCTCTAAAGTCTGTCTGAACAAATGTTAATTCTATGACAATTATATTGATTAATAGAGATTAATTCCTAAAAATCTCTTTGAATACACTTTCCCTTCCAAATTCTGATTATCTATTTCATCCCATAGGCTCTGTCTAGTTTAAATTCATTAACTAATTTATGCTTCCTTGCATTCGAAATGTTTATAAAGAGCTCAGCACAGTTATAGGTGCCAGGGATGCAGCAAAGAACAAAATGGGCCCCGCCCCCCAACCCCTGTTTTCACGGAATTTACACTCTTGCTGGGGACACAGACAATGAACACAATGAATAATGTTTTGGTTACATATCGCATAACAAACCACCCAGGGCCTTAAAACAGCAATGACTGGGGCTTCCTTGGTGGCGCAGTGGTTAAGAGTCCGCCTGTCAATGCAGGGGACACGGGTTCGAGCCCTGGTCGGGGAAGATCCCACATGCCGCGGAGCAACTAAGCCCATGCGCCACAGCTACTGAGCCTGCGCTCTAGAGCCCACGAGCCACAACTACTGAGCCCACGTGCCACAACTACTGAAGCCTGCGTGCCTAGAGCCCGAGCTCCGCAACAAGAGAAGCCACCGCAGCGAGAAGCCTGCGCACCGCAACGAAGAGTAGCCCCCGCTTGCTACAACTAGAGAAAGCCCGCGCGCAGCAACGAAGACCCAACGCAGCCAAAAATAAATAAAAATTTAAAAAAAAATGATTTTATTATCTCCTGACTCTCCTGGTGGGCTGACTGGACTCATCTGGACGGTGCTTTTGTTCCGTGGGATGTTAGCTTGAAGGGCTGGGACGTCCACCATGGCTCTCTCACATGTCTGACTTCTTAGTGGAAATAGCTGGAGAACCGGCCTCAAGTGGGACACTGGAGGGCTGGGCCTCTCAGTTTCTCCGTGTAGTCCAAGGACTCACTCTTTCCACACAGCATTGTCTCTTTCTACAGGGTCTGCCCAGAAGAATAACCAGCCTTTTCACAGGGCTGCACAGAGCTCTCCAAAGTACAAAGTTGGAAGCTGCCACTCCCTGTTAAGGCTTAAGCCTGGAACTGGCTTAGCACCATTTCTGCCGCATTCTCTTGGTCCAGATGAGTCACAGAGCCGCCCCAGGTTCCAGCGGAGGGGGACTAGCCGAGGGAGTGAATCCCAAGAGGCAGTGTTCACTGGGGGCCGTGTCTGGGGACAAAGCACGCAAAAAAGTAAAATATATAGTAGATGTGGGGCAAGTGCAAGAGAGAAAAATACACTACCAAAGGGCAACAGAATATTGGGCAAGTGCTGCAATTTCGAATACAGTGGTCAGAGGAAGCCTCCAGGAGAAGGTGACATTCAAGCCAGCCAAAGCTTGAAGGAGGTGAGGGAGCAAGTCAGGCGGCTATTGTCATCGGGAGGGAGGGAGCTACAGGCAGGGATAGCAGCAAGGGCAGTGAGTGCAAAGCCCTGAGATGGGAGCTCCCTGCACATCTGAGGCAGAGCAGGGAGGCTGTGAATGAAGTAAGCAAAGGATAAAGGAGTAAGAGATCAGGAGGGTAAGGGGAGACGAGGTCAGCACCAAGGAGCTTTGGCGCCAGAGGAATCATTTTATTTCTCCCGCGGGAGACACCGCTTCCTCAATCACTGGGCAGGGCGGGGCGCCGGGGGGTGGCGGGCAGACGGGGAATGTTGGCAAGCCCTTTGGTGGCTCAAGTTTCTTCAGGATCAAAGGTTTACTAATATAACTGGTGAACAGCTCATATCCCATTTTTTCCCTCAAGATTTATGCAAGATACGTGGCAACGTTCTCAATTGCCCTGATCTACCGTAGCAAGCTGGATGATCCATCTCTGAGTTTGGTTTTCATCAATCTCAGTCCCATGACAACTAGTAAAAAGAGATGCTTGGGGCACGGTGACAAGAAGACTCTGGATTTTAGTCCATGCCTCAAAGTGAAAATTTTAACATTTGAGCTCACAATTCCCTCAGTTTCATTTATCCAGGTCTATTGCAAAAGCCAACAGTTCCTAGAAGTTTCACCCACAGTGTTCCAGGCAGCCCAGTGAATGACCTTATTTCCTAGCTCTCCACTATATGTCATGAACTTTTAATTTCCCATCTTAGAATTTTAATGTCAGCCCCATTGCCTTTTAGGACATTTTAGCTTGATAATTAATTCCACATACACCAGTCATCTCTGGGCGGGGGTGGGACGGTCTGTGCCCTATTCCACACCTAACAATCTCCCCTATGCTTTTGTGCTCATTTCTGCATCATTTAGTGTTCTTTGATTAAAAGCAATAGAAACTTCTATTCTTAAACTGAAGCGTGTGTGCGTGTGTGTGTGTGCAAGGGAATTTCCTGAAAGGATATTGAGTAGCTCGAAGAATTGAGTGGAAGAACTTAGGGAAGGATAGAGGATCAGAGGAACATTAAGATAAAGACACCAATACCCAACAATTCCTCATAGGCCTCAGTTCCAATCATTTCTGGTCCCTCTCTGTCCTTGCATTCTTGGGACACGCCTCCTGGGAAGGAAACTCTGGGTGGCCTAACTTGGGCCATGTGGCACTCCTCTTGTCAGAAGTCCATTGTCTTCTGATTGGTAGCCCACCAGAATCACATGGAAATGAAGTAGAGAAAGTCTTCAAAGAAGGCCACACTTGTCAGAAATAAAAAGGAAATATTAAAAATGAAGCATTCAAATAATAAATATTTTAATCATTTATTTTAAGGATGTTTAATATTAAAAATAAAAAATACTAGGAAATAAGCATTGACATGGGTTGGAACCATAATGCACAGAAATTTGAATGCAAAGAAAAGGGTATTGTTAGGTGACAAAGTGGTGTTGGTATTTTTTAGTAGAAGACTGAAGTGAGAAACGGTGTCTACACTTGAAGAATTTTAGTGTGTCACCTGGAAGTGGTTTATAAGATAAATGTGAGTAGTGAAGCACTTAAGATGGGGAGACAGTTTAGGAAGTTGTGGGAATTTTCCAACTGAGAAATAATGAATGCCATTTGGATCTGTCATACATTTTGCCTCTGGCGACCCAGTCATTTTTTTCTCTGGATTGTTTCTTTTTCTCTTCTATCACTGTTGCCTTATTATTTTCTTTGTGATCCAAGGAGATCTGACTTAATAACACATTTCGCTTCATGCTTTGGGAGCCTAATACCACACAGAGTAGATATCTCAGAGAGTAAAGCCGATTTAGAGAGCTGACCAGTTGTCATAAACTTCCTGGTTCTCTGCCTTCAAAGCCCTCCATTTCTATTAGCATAAATCAGGTCCGCTTGACCAGCAGACTTAGTCCCAATATAGGCTTTGTGAACCCTCCTCTCCTTAGTCATTTAAGTTGATCTGACTCAATAATAAGAAATCCGTCATCAAGCCAATCTTGCTTTCTTGTGCTCAACTTGTGTCCAGGTGTAAGAAACTTCCACTTTATTACCCTTCTCTACCATGTCCTTAATTAAATTCCTTGTAGTCAACCCAGTATTCTTACCCTCATAAGACTGGGCTCTGTTTTCCTCTCTCAATCCCCTGCCCTAACCACACCACCACCATCCCAGGTATAGTCCTTTTCTGAATCTCTTCCACATCCTGACAGACTCATCTGATGCAAATCAAATTTCCAGGCCAGGGTATATATTCATATTTTGATTGATCTTAGAGTACTTGTTGCCATGTTCCCCGGACTACATTTCAGCAAACATTTCACTTTTTTCTGGACTTCTCTGATGCTAGCCTCTGGCCAACCTGTGGCCTACATCTCCGTCTTCTGGATGCTGAGTGCTGGATTCTGTCTGCTGGGTTGGACTTTCCTCCTACCAGCTGCAACTTTGTCTCCTCCCCCATCACCTTCTTTTCCTTTCCTTCCTTTCAGCAGCTCCCATTCATGTGTGGGGAGCTCTGCTTTTATATTTAAGCCCTTCTGAATCTCCCTACCTGCTTGAAGTCATCCCCTTCATCTCCAGGTATATGCTGAAATAGGGAATTCATTTAAATGGAAGAGAAATGGACAAAAGAGAGAGTAAAGAAAACGATATGAAAGGGTGACTTAAAAATTCTTTATCTTACCCACACATACACTAATAGGGACTGTCCTAGATATCAATTACATAAGAATTCTAGAGAGAGCTAATAGATGGAATTGTTTACCTGGAGACTGCTGGAGAACTAATTTGATAGAGAAAGGGGTGAGGAATGCTAAAACCAAAATACTAACTCTCATGTAGCGGTTCTTAATGTTTTTTGTTCCATGAGCTCCTTTGGCAGTCTGGAGAAGCCTATGGATCCCTTCACAGAATAGTGTTTTTAAATGCATAATATAAATTATATTGGATTATAAATCATTCCAATTATATTGAAATGCAGTTGTCACTATACTAACAAAAATTTTTGATGCAGAAATATTTGTGTTTCACTAGCCATTAAATAAGATCTAGAGTTTAGTCTAATAACTACTGAAGACAGTGGTAATATACATGATATTTGTAACTATCTGTGACTACTGTAATATGAGACTGTGATTCCTATTCATGACAAAGTCAGAAATCCTGCTTATACTCTTATGGTTTGTTGCCCATATTTGCAATGGAAGAAAATTTGGTTAGAGACAAGTGAAAATAAACATGATTTTTTTCTTATTTAAGTCCTGAACCCCCACATTTACTTCAGGAACTGGTGAGCCCACGTGCCACAACTACTGAAGCCCGAGCACCTAGAGCCCATGCTCCGCAACAAGAGAAGCCACCACAATGAGAAGCCCACGCACCGCAACAGAGTAGCCCCTGCTCGCCACAACTAGAGAAAGCCCGCGCGCAGCAACGAAGACCCAACACAACCAAAAAATAAATAAATTAAGAAACAAAAAAAACTCACTAAAAAAAAAAAAAGAACAGTATTCCAACGGAAATCATGGTCACAGGCAAGAAAAGAGTGTTGTATTGTGATCCTTAGTGGCCCCATTCACTATTTCATCCCACTGGGAACTGCCTGTCCTCCTAAACACTAGGCTGCCCTTCCTGTCAAGCCCCAAACACACCTCTTTTCTTTCCTCTTTGTTCCCGTTATTTCCCCCGTTTGGAATGCTAGCTCTCCTTGCACAGCGTCACCACAGTCTCCTCCCCCAATTCTTACCTAGCTTCCTGTTTACTCATTATTCTTGAACTCATTGATTTATTCTTTAATTCAACCAACAGTTTTTAAGTGCGACAAAAAAGGTATGTTACATCTCTGTCCAGATTAGATTTCTATGTGATAAGGTTAGTTTAGGCTGAAAAAATAGACATTAAGTTAATTCCACGTCAAAGTGATTATTCTAGCCTGAGATGCCATTATTTTTCTCATTATAAATTAATACTAGGATGGGAAAATTGTTTATTATATGGGTCTCTCACTTTTTATACTCTGTCTTTTGTTTAGTGTTGGTAATAAATGTGTAGTTCTTAAAAGGAAGTCACATTATTTCCAAGAGTCATAAAGATGTTTTTTCTAACATGTGCCTTAAACTCAGCTTCTTCAATGGACTCTTCAGAGCTCTGCCATGAACTCTGCCTTATATTATGTTTCCCTTTTCAGAATTGTTTTTCATTTACCATATTTCAAGTTCTAATCAATTATGTAAAATTATTTTTGCTGATTATCAGTAGTTGGAGTCTACTTAGAGGAAGTCTCCAAGAACTTGAAAATATATTTTAAAAACAAACGGATTACCTTCTGAAAGTGAATCTAAGAAATCAATGTTTACTAGGTCACATGCAAAGAAAACTTAAAAACTATGGCTATTAGATCAAGGAATTGAGTGGTGCAAGACTGACGTCACAGAGTTATCAAAAAAGGATGTGTCAATCAGAATTAGGAGTCTGGAGGTGGTGGGGAGAGGTAAGAAAGGATGGTCAGCAGAGGGAAAGGGGCATTGCAGTAGCCCATGTTGCAGTGCCATTATGAGCATGCTCAGAAGAGGGAGAAACTTAAGCCAAGACACCCTATCATATCCAAAACTGCTGCCTTGACAGAACTGATCTCACTGAGCAAATATCTGTGCCCCATTTATGTCTACATGTGGGAAGAAAATCAACGCCATGTCAAAATGAGTACTGCAGCCTAAGATAGAGGTATTTTCATCACTATAAATTAATACATGGAGATTATGATTTTATATTTCAGCTCTATAACATGGTTAATGGGAGTCTCCTCTGCCATGTGTGTCCAATGTTAGTATGCTGATAATTCAATCTTTGAGTCAGTTGGGGTCAGTCCTTGAACCATGAAATACTACTCAATGTAATGCTGTCCTGTGGGATAATTTGTAGTGTGCAGCTTGCCTCTTCCAAGTGATATTTCCATTTCATGTAACTGTTTTTGAAATTTCTACTGTTGATATTAAAATTGCCAGAGTAGAAAGTGTTCTATATTAAATTATTTAAAATAATTATACTTCTTAGTAATAAAATACAATATTACAATAGTAATATGTACTTCTTTACTCTGGTATCTATTGGGATGAATTGAATTAAACCCAAGTTAGGAAACACATCAAAATTAAATTACCAGGAACTCACGTTCCCAACCAGTGGACTGCAAAACAAACTTAATAACCTTCTGAAACAAGTCTCTTCTCACATTTTATGAGAGGGGAGAAAAGAGAGACTTCAAGATGATACAGAGAGAGGAGAGTTCTTATATATCAAGAAAAATCTTCAAGACTGGAACGACACTTCTTACAGAATTTATATAAGCTGCATAAAGGCTCATAGAAAATGTGTGTGTAGACTGTGTCATTATCAAAGTGTCTGGCCATGTTCTGGCTAGCTAAAAAGCTAATTTGAGAAGAAAAATTTAATAGGACAGAGATGAATAACATGCAGCAAAGGGAGATTTATTTTCTTTCTGTCATCCTGTTACATGATGAGCTCATTTTTAATGATACTCCAATATACACTAAGCACAGTATTATTAAGGAATAAAATATATTGGCAATGTGGAAACTATATGAGAGGTGTGGTCTATCACTATCTTGATTAATTGGCTAGAATCCACAACAAAGTGAGTTTGCCCTCTGGGTTTTCCAGCAAAATCTTTCACATAGTTTTCCTATCCAGGAACTCAACTGTCCTGTCTTAAATGTATTTATTTAAGTTATTGTTTTTTTTAAAATAAATACTCAAACATGTTGCCAAATGAATGTGCATGTGCATACACTGCGCCCTTCCCCCACACACCCTGCATTTGGCTGCCTCAAAGAACAAAGCAGGACCCGTGTTGCTGTATTAGTCAGCTTGGGCTGCTATGACAAAGATTGAGTGGCTTAGACAACACTTATTTCTTACAGTTCTGCAGGCTGGGATCAAATATCAAGGCGCCAGGGGATTTAGTGTCTGGTGAGGGTACTTTTCCTGGTTTGCAGATGGCCATCTTCTTGCTATATCCTCACATGGCAGGGAGGGAGAAAGAGAGAGAGAGAGAGACTAGAGCCTCTTCTTATCAGGACACTAATCCCATCATCATGGGGGCTCCACTCTCATGAGCTCATCTGAACCTAATTACCTCCCAAAGGCCTAATTACCCCCTAATTCCATTGGAGGTTAGGCTTCCAACATACATTTTAGGGGGACACAAACATGCAGTCTGTAACAGCTGCTGTAGATTAACCTCTGCCTAGTGGTAAGTACATATTCATAGCTTTTGTACTACCTCAAAGCATCACAGAGCAATCCTGATCAGACATCAGGTCCTTCATACATACTCAATACTGAGAAAAATCTCAAGGACATCTCTGATGAGTTTGAAATCAATACTCATGTAGTTATATGAAAGAAGTTATAGAAATAATGAATTATTCTACTAATAGCTTTAATTAGATATGACAAAAAAACCCCACAGATTTATCAGGACATAGGGAAATCTCAGTAGATGTGGACCTCACCAAGACTACAGCTGGAAAATGTTCCTTTACTAGCAGTTTTGAAAACCTCAAAAGCAGCAGGTCATGGAACTCTGCTGCTCCACAATGAATGTGAAGTCATATATAGTCTGACTATATACAGTCTCTTCTATTTAACCTAGTATCTTCCATGTTGCTCACTATTCTGTTTACGTTGCTCACAATCACATCAGCAAGACCTTCAAAAGGTCTATAGTACCCAAGAGATTACTGAGCTCACAGGGTCAGCATGCAGCCCCAAATCATAACCTGGGGACACGATTTATCCACTGATTAAAGAGCTATTCCACCAGGGTGGGGTTTTGCTATATCACTGATATCTCTCTGCTGCAATTGCTTTTTAATTTCAATGGCAGGTTGTTCTGGACTCTCTGAAACCATTACTAGGAGAGGTACTTCTAACCTGAGGTAGCCAGCTATGAAACCCTCTGTTCCATGGTCCTGGTTCAGTTAAACCCTCTGTTCCATTTGGTAATCACAGTGATTTCAGTCAGTTCTCTGTTTCACAAACCTAGAGCTTTCTAATTAAACAAACTAAGTAAAATTTGAGAAGGTTGTCTGTTTATATCAGTTGTAAGGAAACCAGAGTCCACAATCTAGCTAATACCAAAGATTTCTGCCAGTGAGACCATTCCTATTACAGATTTGGGCTCTGCCTCTCATTTCAGTATTCATACATTTCTTGTCTTTGGTAATTTAGTGCCACCACGTGACCCATGACACCCGGGAATTCCATCATCATCATTAAAATCAGCCAAGCCAATTTGATAGCAGCAATTCCCACCACCAAAATTGGCCTAAGAGAATAGCCACCGTAAGACGTCAGAGTTCCTTTCACTAATGTATTTTGCACAGCCCTTGTGAAGTAAGTATCCTCTGGGCTTTCTAGGGATGTATTTAGGGAGTGGGTGAGCAAGTCTTACACACTCTAGCATTGCAGTCTTCCTAAACCTTTGGATACCTTTGTTGGAAGGTCTAGCAAGTATCTCATCTTCATTTTATGCAGATCACTTTTGGGTCCAGGTTTTAGTCAACCAAGCAAGCAAACTGTTAGGGCCCCTCTAGCCACCTTTGCCAATATTTTGAGTACAGAATTGTGTCTTAATTCACCAGTAGCAATGTCTAGGCCCGTTCCTTACACTCCTCATCAAATACCTTAGGACGCATTCCTATGCATGTTTCCAAGATTTCTATTGACATAAGTTGGCAAATTTTTGCAATTCTTTGTGTGCGTATTACACCTCCTCAAATGTTATACTTTGTACTTTACACTCTGGGGACTGTTATCACTTGAGTATGTTTATGGGACTAGAAACAACGAGAAGTGGTGAGGGCAGTTCCTAAGGAGAATCGGTAGTTCCCTAAACTTATAAAATTATGAAATTATTCTGAAATTATATCAGAGAAGCCCATTACATACTCTTCAGGCAAGAGGAGACTGACTCCCCTGACAGGACATAAAGAGCTGCTTTTATGAGTCAAGGATACTTGGCAGAAAATAGAAAAAGGTCCCCAGCTTTATCGGAATCTGCCCATATGTCCCCATTCCAATTTTTTAAAGGGTAAATAAGAAAATTATTCTGGTTCTAACTAGAATCTTGGACTGGACATTTTCTTTCCCCAAATTCTCCAACTGAAAAACAGCCAACCAACCACCCACCTCATTATAGTTATTTTATGGTAGCAACTGCTTGACCTACCAAATTCGTGCCTCTTTTTAGGCAGGCACTTTGTTACAGATGTCTACAGGTGATAATTTAAGGAACTATTGTGCTATTGTGGCCTATCAATGTCTCTCTGAGCAAAATATCAACAACAACATAGTAACAAGTACAGATAACACAGAATCAATTCAGAGAACCCCTCCTTAAGATTCTGTTCCTCTAGAACCACTTCCATCACCAATTTCTGAAGTCAGGTTTTTATCAGAGAAGCCACTCTTATAGGTGACATAGAACAAGAGATTTATTATAAATATTAGGCCCTTCCCAATTGTGGGATCTGTGGACAAATCTATGCAAACTCTTGCCATTGAAGCTGGATTGTGCTTGAAGTCTTTATGAAGCCAGAGAGCAGAGAAAGCTGTAACTTGTGGAAATAAATCAGAATCCAGAAGATAAACTGGAACCAGAGTCTGTTTCTGACCTACCTGGATGATGCTGAAGGCCTGCAGGGAAGCCGGTATCTTTTATAATGAAGTTGCATATGTACCTAGGCCAGGACTTGAGAAACCAAACGAGAAGATCTGATGGGAGTTGGAGGGGCTGGGTTAGATGCTGCCCCATGCCAACAACTGAGTTAACAGATGAGTGACTACACACATGGGTGCCACATCACCTCAAGTTGTATACCCGCCATCAGAGCATAAGAATGGCTGCTTCTTCTTTTCCACCTTCTAAATTCGCACCCATTTCTCCTGTGACCAAGTACAATCTAGAAATTCAAGAATTTTTTATTAAACAACTCTTGAATAAAAGGATAAAGATGTTACTAATTAAATTTTTTGGAAAAATAATGGTAATGAAAATCAGATAATGAACATATCAGAATATATGGAGTACTTTTAAAGCAATACTCAAAGCAAAATGCATAGCATTGAAAATTATAGCAATAAAAGTAAAAATTAAAAATAAATTTACTGCCATTTTCAAACTTTTCCAGGACTAACAAATGATGTTACTTGATTAAATTGATTGGTCCCATAAAAGGAACAGTGTATCAGTCATTGTTTGTTTATTTGTTTCTAATAAGGTTTATAAATTAATTTAAAAAATCAAGGACATGGACCCATGAGGGAAAAGGAGAGCAAAAACTCTCTTTTGTTCTGAAAATGTATTGATTGAGATTTCACAGACTACATTAATGTTATTGTTTGTATAATTATAATAAATAAATACATAAGTAAAAAGCATGGAAAAATATATATGATTTAAATCATTGATATAAGAAAGTAGAAAATAACAATAAAATAAACAAAAAGAAAGCACAAAGAAAGAAAAATTGAAGATAAAAAATGAGTAGAGAACAGAAAAACTTTAAATCAAATTAATAAATCAAAATCCTGGAAGGCGGAAAAGAACATAGACAAATCACTAGCAAGTAATCAAACTTAAAAATGGAGAAAGCACAAATTTACAAAATAAGAAATGACAAAGGGGAGAAAATCCACTTCCATGATGGCTGAATAAGCTTGTATGGCACCAGTCCTTCATCAGGCAACAACTATAAGGCCTTGTCAAAGCATAAAATATAATTATTTGAAAGCACTTGACAGGGAGTGTAAGCACAGAGATTTGGGAGGGGAGCCAACTCTTGAAAGAAGGTAAAGGCAGAGGGTAAGTTTCCCATTTATTATGGTTTTCAGCCTTAGGGCAGGTCACAGTCTTCACCATGCAGAATGGCAAAATCTCTGCTAGGAAACCTACATTCATTTTCATCTAGTGAGTTCAGAGAAACCACAGACAATGGATAATGAGGGAGGAGTTTTAGAGAGGAGAGAACCAGAGGGAGGGAATCCCAAGCTTTGTGGAAATCTCTGCCCAAATCTCTGGCTGACACTTAGGTCATATATATATCAGGCAGACTCAAAGCAGCCCACCAAAAAAATCAAAGAATTATATTGCACTGTCAGATGCCACCCAAGGGTTGTCAGTTAAAGTTAGTTGGCTGCTAAAGTTAAAAACAAAACAAAGCAAGAAAAAACAAATCACCTCACTGGGAGACTATAACAGAATCCAGTCAAAAAGCTGCTGTGAAACTGGTAAATCATCAAATGTACACCAACTACCCAACTCAATTCTTCAGGCTGTTTCAAATTAATGCATTTTACTTTTTTAGAGACTTTAGCTTCCTCCTAAGAAAGCATATGTAGCTCAAGCAAAGCTCTGTTTGCTTCAAAATGTAGGAAAGTTGTATTTAAGTAATGGCGGGAAGGGCTGACGGCTCTCCAATCTAAAGTACGTCTAATGTATGCAATTTTATAATCACTTTCAGGATAACAGAATAGTGAGCAGAAATTCTGTATAATTTTGATAGTTGTAAATCAACCTCAGACTTTAGGGTCAACTGGCTGGTTTTCCAGTTATGCCCATGTTCTGATTATACAATCGAATATACCCTAATTTGAGAAACCAGAACTACTCTGGAGAGTCACTGACAGTGGGAAGCCTCAATCCACTCCTGTTCAGCCCTTGCTCTCTGCAGCTCTCCAATCGTCACGTCTCTTTCACATCTGTTCTTTCAGACAGTACAGTATTCTCCTATATGGAGGTCACGCCTTCCTTATAGGTAAAGGAATCGGAGAGGAGGGAAAAAGAAAGAAAACGAATAGAGGAGCGTAAAACAATCAATCCAAATGTATTGAATCAATATATCTGTAGAAGGGATCAAAAATCAATTAGAAAATTGTTACCACATAATTCTGATAATCAATTCTGACCCAGAAGCTCTTCTTTGGAACTGCTCTATGCCATAGCCATATGGAGGCCTCCAACACTTCCTGAGAATTCAGATTCGGGGGTCAGTCTGACAACTGTGCTGAAGTCAGAGATTTCCTGAGGAATATAAGAATTCTCAGTGCTTAGTAAACATCACCCACCTCCTTCTAGACAAGCTCGGTCCAACATAAATACAATGCGGCCACAAATGCAAGTAATGTGTAATTTTAAATTTTCTAGTAGCCACGTTAAAAAAAGTAACAAGTGAAATTAATTGTATTAATATACTCTATTTAATTATGATCATTTTCATATAAAATAAGTATAAATAATTTTTGTTATCTTTTTTCATATTAAATCTTTGAAATCTTGTGTGTGTGATATTTTCTGCAGATCTCAATTCTGACCGTAGCATTATTTAAGTTTTTATTATGCATCTTCATCCTCCATCCTCAAATTTGAAGTTTATGCTAGAAAAATATTCCAAAGAAAAATGAAAATCAAAACCAAAGCCCAGTAGTGTCCATAAGAAGCATTTGAAAGTGTTCAGCTATTCCAGCTGCTCTCCTGCAAGTGTCATACAGCTCGCAATCCCTGCCCACAGGTGTGGAGCCCAAGCTGAAAACCTCGGCCTTTTGACAGGGGCTTGGCAAGTTGACAGCTGCTTTATTTACGGAGCTTGAAACTGAGGCCAATAAACTTCTAGCACATAGAGAGACCTGAAGTCTGGTTTGCGGAGACAAGGCCACCATCATGTGGAACCTGACGGAACTGCAGTGATATTCACGTCCCCTTTGCAGTGGGGAGACTCAAATGACCAAGACTTCAGTGCATCCCACCTGCTCAACGTACCTAAGAAATGTCCGAGAAACCTGGAGAAGATCCAGAGAAGGTTCGGTGAAGACCAAGTACTATTTCAAAAGAAATAAAAGACAGACTGAAGTAACTAGGTATGTGATAAGAATCAATGAAATCATGAAACATAAAATGGAGCCTTAGACAAACCTATGCCAGCTGAAACCAGGGTTCACATGGCAAAGTTTGAAGTATAATACTGGGTCAAGCTCTTATATCTTCTATAAGAGGAGATATAGATTTTTAAATAAAATAAGGGCTGTGAGATGATGAGTAATTCTTTTTGAAGAGTATTCAAGCCAGTATAGTCACTCATCAGGAAGACTGAAATGACAAGACGTTTTCTTCCAATTGGCAAATTGCTTTGACAATATTAAGGAACTTAGACTATTTATAATATGATTCTATACACAGTCTATCTTCTAGTTTCAAAACACTGTAATGTTGTATATATATTATAAGAGAGTTTCAAAATATTCAAATACATAAGATGTAGGCTCCTGTAATTGTGAAGTTAATGAAATGACCAGGATGTGTGTTGAAGAAAATGGGAGGCAATTGTGTTATATACAAAAACTTGGTACTGCAAATAATATCATCTTGTGTTTGCACCATTACTTTCCACTGAAAGATACATGTTTTCTTTTCTCAGAAAGAAGAACTCCCAAGCATATAGATATTTGCTCCCTGGAAAATTCCAGGACACACTATTAACCTTGTGCTTTCTGAGCTGGTAGAAAAGACTATGTGATTACCAGGAGCCAATATGGATTCACTAAGTGTATGTCAGAACAAATTAGTCTGTTTTGGTAGGGTTGACCTGTAGGGTATAATGGCCTTCACATGGCATTTAAACAAAGCTACTCTCATATCCTGGTTAATAATATAGTGAAATATATCTGGATTATTGTCCTGCAAACCACTGAGCAATTTCTCCAGAGACGTTTAGTTTTTTCTCTATTTAGGGGCATTTCTAATGGAATATTGATAAATGTTTATCTTGTCCTTTTAATATTTTAGCAATGACATGAGTAAATGCTTAGAAAATATGTTTACCAAATGTGCAGATGCCATGATGTTTGGAGGCTGGCTAATATGATAGATGTCAGAATCAAGTTTTAAAATGATTATGGCAGGTCTAATCCAAAATGATGAAATTTAACAAAGATAAATGATCTTGTATTTTAGTTAAAACAGTAAATTTTACTACTGGATAAGGAAGACCTTTCTTTGGAATAATTTGTATAAAAATGATCTAGAAGTATTGTTTACTAAAAAATAAATATAGATTTGGTAAGACCCACACAAATTTATTTTACTGAAATGGAACTGTCGGGCCCAAATCAAATTTGGTAATAGTCCTACCACACTCTATCCTAGTCAGATAATATCTGACACATTGTGCTTATTTTTGTGCTGAATTTTGAGAGAGACACAAAGTAAATGGTATACGGAAAACATTTTGAGATGGTAAGTGCTGCAGAAGCCACTTAAAAAGGTTCATTTTAAAGAACTGTAGTTATTTTCAGTACAGCAGAGTGGTTAAGCTCACAGATTATGGAGTCAAAGAGAACTGAGTTCAAGTCCCATAGTAGCCATTAACCCTGGCATTCTGACTTTGGATACGTTATCTAGTTTATTTGAGTCTCTGTATATGTAAATTGTTTATGATAGTAATGAAAAAGAATAGATGCTGCAGAAGTTAGATTTTAAAGGGGGGATACACAGAAGAAGACATATTCCACCTAGCTTTGTAAGGTGAAATCCATAGAAGAAAGAGAATTTTGATTTAATATATTCTAATAATCTAAATTTGTTCATTAAATGACCAATTACATTACCCAATAATTTAAATTACCCAAATTGCCTTTACAAGCAATGAGCTCTTTGTTCTTGAAGCTATTCCAAAAATTCCAAATTACCAGCTCTCAGGGGATGCCTGCTGTCAGTTGGAGGTTTGACTCTATGTACGACCACTAATTCTCATCTATATAACCATGCCATTTACTCTTTCAACAAGCAGTTACTATTGCCAGGCACTGCACAACCAACAGACAGGCAGGTAGCCTGCCTCTGAGTCTCTGAGTCTAATGGAAACAGACACACATGCTCAAACGATCACATTACAATGGGGTTAAGGGGCAAGTGTGGAGAAGTAAAGTACAACAAAGGGGGGGAACTTAAGATCAACATATTCGCCTGTCTGGTAAGATTTCTTTAGTCACATTGCCCATCTTTTTTCTCATTTGAAACGTCACCCTTTAGAATGAAAACACCAGAATAACTTAAAATTTTTTACTGAGCTGCAACAAATTCTCTTCTCCAAAATCCTATTCTGGCTTTCTATATATTTCTTTCTGCCCTAAACCCTGGTGGACTCCTCTCTGGAAGTTTTTTCATCTCATCTTTCTAGGGAAGTAGAGGAGACAACACAGTATGCTTCTTCCCATCTTGTTTTCCTCCTCTCACAGACTTTATGGTTTTTTGTTTTTGTTTTTTTAAATAGACCAAATCTCACCATTCGCTGAGGAGTGGGGAATCATCATTATAGACCTGTGACTGAGGTCCCGAATCATTTCTACTGACAACCATTTCTTCCAATTATTAAGATAGCCTCCATTTTGGCTGGACCAGAGTGTCCTACAATTGCTTTGGTTCTTTGGAAAAACACAACATCATAGTTTTCTGACTTTATTCCCATGCTGTATGGACATCCGGCCCTATCCTTTCCCTCAGACTGCCACCTAACTTGGCTTTCAGTAAAGTGGGTAGCACAAAGTCATCCTATATTGAAAAGGATAGAGGAAAAATATCTGTTTCTAGGCTTCGAGCATCCTGCACCAAATTTGAAGGAAGAGAAGCACAACCGGTTGGAGAGCCAAATGGGATCACTGTGGACTTAAAACACAGCTTTTACCTAAGTCATATCACATCCCAAATCACTGTAGCCTTGTTTATCCACTCTCTCCTCTGACTACTAAATCCATTGCACATTCAGGGCACAAATTGATTAGGTAATGAAGATGTATAGTCAATCACAGGCCTGGCAGAAAGATAAGGAATGCATCCTAGCCAGAGGCATCTGATTCCTGAAAAGAGGATGTGCTGAGGTTGGTGGGCTGGCCAGAGAGAAACAGTTCTCTTGAGAATGAGACATTTTAGGACATTTTTCTCCTGAGGCATGTCATGTTTGAATCCTTGAAGTTTTGCAGGAGTTACTTAGCAGAAATTTAATTTCTAAGTGTTTTGTTCTTGTTGTTGTTCAAATCTTGCTTTAATTTCTCATTTTATCTACTTATCAAAGCTTATATGATAATTCCTGCTTTTTGAAACTTACTGAGGCTTTTTTTCTGGAGGAAAAGTGTATGATCAGTCTTTGTCAACATACCAGGAACTCTTAAATGAGACTGTACTTTAATTTTCAGTATATAATATGACTAAAGAGAATGAATAGTGAGAAGAGATATTGGATAATTCAAACCATGGCTAAAACAAAAACTACGGCCAATTTTCAGTAATTCTATAGGCACATTAACCAGGATAAAACCAGCATAAACCTGGGGTGGCCATCCTGTAGCCCTTTCACTTCCTGAATTCTGTTTTGTTTTGTTTTTCTTTCCTAATAGATTTTCTATTAAATTACCTGGGTTTTCTAGATACACAATTTTACCATCTTCAAACAGCTACTGAGTTTGTTTCCTGGTTTTTGACCTCATTCTTGCAGAAGATAGTCTAAGTACAGGCAGATTTTTGTTCTTTTGAACATAACCAGCTTTTCTATTTTTAACATTTTGGTTTTAGTTGTTTTTTTTTAAATCCTGAATACCTATAGATATTTCTTTTTTGCCCTTGTAATAGCAAGGAAAAAGTTGTGTGGATTTATTTTCATTGAATTCTCTGGCACGTGATGGATCCAATTCTATCTTCATGCTCATGTTTTTCTAATTGTTTGATTTTCAGCAAAGGACATGTTCATTATATTTTTCATTACTGTTTTTTTTTATTCTCTTAAAGTTCATATTTTCAGTTTTTAGATTAATTTATAACTGTTTTAAAGTTCTTATATGCTAATTATGTAAATTCTATGATGTATTTTTTATTTTTTTACAACTTTATTGGAGTATAATTGCTTTACATTGTTGTGTTAGTTGCTGCTGTATAAGAAAGTGAATCAGCTATACATATACATATATCCCCATATCCCCTCCCTCTTGCATCTCCCTCCTACTCTCCCTATTCCACCCCTCTAGGTGGTCACAAAGCACCAAGCTGATCTCCCTGTGCTATGCGGCTGCTTCCCACTAGCTAGCTATTTTACATTTGGTAGTGCATATATGTCCATGCCACTCTCTCACCTTGTCCCAGCTTACCCTTCCCCCTCCCCGTGTCCTCAAGTCCATTCTCTACCTCTGCATCTTTATTCCTGTTTTGCCCCTAGCTTCTTCAGAACCATTTTATTTTAAATTCCATATATATGTGTTTGCGTATGGTATTTGTTTTTCTCTTTCTGACTTATTTCACTCTGTATGACAGACTCTAGGTCCATCCACCTCACTACAAATAACTCAATTTCGTTTCTTTTTATGGCTGAGTAATATTCCATTGTATATATGTGCCA
>NC_041218.1:16671638-16675826 GCF_002837175.3 Physeter macrocephalus
GGAGTGTTCTAATTTCATTCTTTTATATGTAGCTGTCCAGTTTTCCCAGCTCCACTTATTGAAGAGGCTGTCTTTTCTCCAGTGTATACTCTTGTCTACTTTATCAAAGGTAAGGTGACCACATATGTGTGGGTTTATCTCTGGGCTTTCTATCCTATTCCATTGATCTATATTTCTGTTTTTGTGCCAGTACCATACTGTCTTGATTACTGTAGCTTTGTAGTATAGTCTGAAGTCAGGGAGCCTGATTCTTCCAGCTACGTTCTTCTTTCTCAAGATGGCTTTGGCTATTCAGGGTCTTTTGTGTTTCCATACAAATTGTGAAATTTTTTGTTCTAGTTCTGTGAAAAAAGCCACTGGTAGTTTGATAGGGATTGCATTCAATCTGTAGATTGCTTAGGGTAGTATAGTCATTTTCACGTTGATTCTTCCAATCCAAGAACATGGTATATCTCTCCATCTATTTGTATCATCTTTAATTTCTGTCATCAGTGTCTTATAGTTTTCTGGTAGCATCTTTAGGATTCTCTGTGTATAGTATCATGTCATCTGTAAACAGTGACAGTTTTACTTCTTCTTTTCCAGTTTGGATTCCTTTTATTTCCTTTTTATTTCCTTTTCTTCTCTGATTGCTGTGGCTAAAACTTCCAAAACTATGCTGAGTAATAGTGGTGAGAGGGAGCAGCCTTGCCTTGTTCTTGATCTCAGTTGAAATGGTCTGTTTCTCACCATTGAGAACGATGTTGGCTGTGGGTTTGTTGTATATGGCCCTTATTATGTTGAGGTAAGTTCCCTCTATGCCTACTTTCTGGAGGGTTTTTATCATAAATGGGTGTTGAATTTTCTCAAAAGCTTTTTCTGCATCTATTGAGATGATCATATGGTTTTGATCCTTCAATTCGTTGATATGGTGCATCACATTGATTGATTTGTGTATATTGTAGAATCCTTGCATTCCTGGGATAAACCCCACTTGATCATGGTATATGATCCTTTTAATGTGCTGTTGGATTCTGTTTGCTAGTATTTTGTTGAGGATTTTTGCATCTATGCAGTTTCAATTTCAGTGCTTGTGATTGGTCTGTTTATATTTTCTATTTCTTCCTGGTTCAGTTTCGGAAGGCTGTGCTTTCCTAAGGATTTGTCCATTTCTTCCATGTTTTCCATTTTATTGGCATACAATTGTTTGTAGTAATCTCTCATGATCCTTTGTATTTCTGCAGTGTCAGTTGTTACTTCTCCTTTTTCATTTCTATTTCTGTTGATTTCAGACTTCTCCCTTTTTTTCTTTTTGAGTCTGGCTAATGGTTTATCAATTCTGTTTAGCTTCTCAAAGAACCAGCTTTTAGTTTTATTGATCTTTGCTATTGTTTCCTTCATTACTTTTTCATTTATTTCTGATCTGATTTTACGATTTCTTTCCTTCTGCTAATTTTGGGGTTTATTTGTTCTTCTTTCCGTAATTGCTTTAGGAGTAAGGTTAGGTTGTTTATTTGAGATTTTTCTTGTTTCTTGAGGTAGGATTGTATTACTGTAAACTTCCCTCTTAGACCTGCTTTTTGCTGAATTCCATAGGTTTTGGGTAGTCGTGTTTTCATTGTCATTTGTTTGTAGGTATTTTTGGATTTCCTCTTTGATTTCTCCAGTGATCTCTTCATTATGTAGTAGCATATTGTTTATCCTCCAAGTGTTCGTATTTTTTACAGTTTTATTTTCCTGTAATTGATATCTAGTCTTATAGTGTTGTGGTTAGAAAAGATACTTGATATGATTTCAATTTTCTTGAATTTACCAAGGCTTGATTTGTGACCCAAGATATAATCTATCCTGGAGAATGTTCCATGAGCACTTGCGAAGAAAGTGTATTCTGTTGTTTTTGGATGGAATGTCCTATAAATAACAGTTATGTCCATCTTGTTTAATGTGTCATTTAAAGCTTGTGTTTCCTTATTTCTTTTCATTTTGGTTGATTTGTCCATTGGTGAAACTGGGGTGTTAAAGTCCTCTACTATGATTGTATTACTGTCGATTTTCCCTTTTGTGGATGTTAGCATTTGCCTTAAGTATTGAGGTGCTCTTATGTAGGGTGCAAAAATATTTACAATTGTTATATCTTCTTTTTGGATTGATCCCTTGATCGTTATGTAGTGTCCTTCTTTGTCTCTTGTAATAGTCTTTATTTTAAAGTCTATTTTGTCTGATATGAGAATCGCTGCTCCAGCTTTCTTTTGATTTCCATTTGCGTGGAATATCTTTTTCCATCCCCTATTTTCAGTCTGTATGTGTCCCTAGGTCTGAAGTGGATCTCTTGTAGACAGCATATATATGGGTCTTGTTTTTGTATCCATTCAGTGAGCCTGTGTCCCTTGGTTGGAGCATTTAACCCATTCACATTTCAGGTAATTATTGATATGTATGTTCCTATTACCATTTTCTTAACTGTTTGGGGTTTGTTATTGTAGGTCTTTTCCTTCTCTTGTGTTTCCTGCCTAGAGAAACTCCTTTAGCATTTGTTGTAGAGCTGGTTTGGTGGTGCTGAATTCTCTTTGCTTTTGCTAGTCTGTAAATGTTTTAATTTCTCCATCGAATTTGAATGAGATCCTTGCTGGGTAGAGTAATCTTGGTTGTAGGTTTTTCCCTTTCATCACTTTAAATATGTCCTGCCACTCCCTTCTGGCTTGCAGAGTTTCTGCTGAAAGATCAGCTGTTAACCTCATGGGGATTCCCTTGTATATTATTTGTTGTTTTTCCCTTGCTTCTCTTAATATTTTTTCTTTGCATTTAATTTTTGATAGTTTGATTAATATGTGTCTTGGCGTGGTTCTCCTTGGGTTTATCCTATATGGGACTCTCTGCCCTTCCTGGACTAGACTGACTATTTCCTTTTCCATATTAGGGAAGTTTTCAACTATAATCTCTTCAAATATTTTCTCAGTCTCTTTTTTTTCTCTTCTTCTGGGGCCCCTCTAATTTGAATCTTGGTGCCTTTAATGTTGTCCCAAAGGTCTCTGAGACTGTCCTCAATTCTTTTCATTCTTTTTTCTTTATTTTGCTCTGCAGTAGTTATTTCCACTATTTTATCTTCCAGGTCACTTATCAGTCAGCGAGAACTCTCCCAGAGATCTCCATCTGCCTCAGTTATTCTGCTATTGATTCCTTCTAGAGAATTTTAAATTTCATTTATTGTGTTGTTCATTATTGTTTGTTTGCTCTTTAGTTCTTCTAGGTCCTTGTGAAATGTTTCTTGTATTTTCTGCATTCTATTTCCAAGATTTTGGATCATCTTTACTATCATTACTCGGAATTCTTTTTCAGGTAGACTGCCTATTTCCTCTTCATTTGTTTGGTCTGGTGGGTTTTTACCTTGCTCCTTCATCTGCTGCGTATTTCTCTGTCTTCTCATTTTGCTTAACTTACTGTGTTTGGGGTCACCTTTTCACAGGGTGCAGGTTCATAGTTCCTGTTGTTTTTGGTTTCTGCCCCCAGCATGTAAGGTTGGTTCAGTGGGTTGTGTAGGCTTCCTGGTGGAGGGGACTGGTGCCTGTGTTCTGGTGGATGAGGCTGGATCTTGTCTTTCTGGTGGGAAGGACCACATCCAGTGGTGTGTTTTGGGGTTTCTGTGAACTTAGTATGATTTTAGGCAGCCTCTCTGCTAATGGGTGGGGTTGTGTTCATATCTTGCTAGTTGTTTGGCACGGGGTGTCCAGCACTGGAGCTTGCTCGTCATTGAGTGGAGCAGGGTCTTAGTGTTGATATGGAGATCTCTGGGAGAGCTCTCGCTGATTGATATTATGTTGGGCCAGGAGGTCTCTGGTGGTCCAATGTCCTGAACTCGGCTGTCCCACCTCAGAGGTTCATGCCTGACACCCGGCTGGAGCACCAAGGCCCTGTTAGCCACACAGCCAGTAACGTGGGCAGTTTCTTGCCTTTTGGGAAGTCTTCTGCCAGTGTTCAGTAGGTGTTCTGTAGGAGTTGTTGCGCATGTAGTTTTATTTTTTATGTATTCGTGGGGAGGAAGGTGATCTCCATGTCTTACTCCTCCACCATCTTGAAGGTCCTCCTGTTATTGTTTTAGATCTAATTATTATGTTGCTCATTCAGGAACAACTGTTACTCTTAGTTTGTATCTTCATTATTTTTTCTTATTATCTATTGTAGTCTTCATTTTTTTTTTTTTTTTTTTTTTTT
>NC_041218.1:16683417-16713250 GCF_002837175.3 Physeter macrocephalus
GAATTCTTTTTCAGGTAGACTGCCTATTTCCTCTTCATTTGTTTGGTCTGGTGGGTTTTTACCTTGCTCCTTCATCTGCTGCGTATTTCTCTGTCTTCTCATTTTGCTTAACTTACTGTGTTTGGGGTCACCTTTTCACAGGGTGCAGGTTCATAGTTCCTGTTGTTTTTGGTTTCTGCCCCCAGCATGTAAGGTTGGTTCAGTGGGTTGTGTAGGCTTCCTGGTGGAGGGGACTGGTGCCTGTGTTCTGGTGGATGAGGCTGGATCTTGTCTTTCTGGTGGGAAGGACCACATCCAGTGGTGTGTTTTGGGGTTTCTGTGAACTTAGTATGATTTTAGGCAGCCTCTCTGCTAATGGGTGGGGTTGTGTTCATATCTTGCTAGTTGTTTGGCACGGGGTGTCCAGCACTGGAGCTTGCTCGTCATTGAGTGGAGCAGGGTCTTAGTGTTGATATGGAGATCTCTGGGAGAGCTCTCGCTGATTGATATTATGTTGGGCCAGGAGGTCTCTGGTGGTCCAATGTCCTGAACTCGGCTGTCCCACCTCAGAGGTTCATGCCTGACACCCGGCTGGAGCACCAAGGCCCTGTTAGCCACACAGCCAGTAACGTGGGCAGTTTCTTGCCTTTTGGGAAGTCTTCTGCCAGTGTTCAGTAGGTGTTCTGTAGGAGTTGTTGCGCATGTAGTTTTATTTTTTATGTATTCGTGGGGAGGAAGGTGATCTCCATGTCTTACTCCTCCACCATCTTGAAGGTCCTCCTGTTATTGTTTTAGATCTAATTATTATGTTGCTCATTCAGGAACAACTGTTACTCTTAGTTTGTATCTTCATTATTTTTTCTTATTATCTATTGTAGTCTTCATTTTTTTTTTTTTTTTTTTTTTTTTTTTGCAGTACGCGCGCCTCTCACTGTTGTGGCCTCTTCCGTTGCAGAGCACAGGCTCCAGACACACAGGCTCAGCAGCCATGGCTCACGGGCCTAGCCGCTCCGCAGCATGTGGGATCTTCCCGGACCGGGGCACGAACCTGTGTTCCCTGCATCGGCAGGCGGACTCTCAACCACTGCACCACCAGGGAAGCCCCGTCTTCATTGTTTTTTATCTTATCCTTTCTTTCTGCCTCATGGAAAACTTCTCAAGTTTGTCTGGTACATCACCGATTCAATTTTCTACAGTGCCAGTTCTGCTCATTATTGCTGCCAAAGAACATTGATATTCTTCTCTTAGGTTGTATTTTTAGTTTCCATGTAATTATTTATTATCCCACCCATCTCTAATACATTGTACCTTGTTTTGACTTTGAACTAGCTTATGCTCTTTTTCTGTGTTTTTGTTGTTGTTGTTTTGTTTTGTTTTTTCTCTGTACCCTCTAGGTTTAGTGTCCCTGCCCCAAATTGATCAAGTACAAAGTATGCTATTTCTGGAACATTCCAATGCCAGGGCTGCTCCTTACATTCTTGATGGTCGCCGAAAATATGTTGTCCACCATCCCTTGACATCCTGCTTAATTGTTTTCCAGAAATTGTGTCCACTAGCTGAAAGATAGATCTTGGTGGGATAAGGTGGGAACAGCATTCCAGCAGCATAAAAGCCAAGCCCTCATGTAATAAGGAAATTTCTGATTAACTTTCATGGGGATAAACAAGGTGGCAGAGTTTAGTCAGGAAGTCTTGTATTCTTTCTAGTAATTTAGTGGCAGTTTGTCACAAATTATATTTTTCATTAACTACAGAAACAGTGGGAAAAATTTTCCATTTCAGTTTTATTGTGCTGTGAACTTGTATACTGTTCTTGTGATCTCATAGACATATTAGTGGAAATGAAGTCAATCACTGTTCACAGGGAAGGATCCAGGTATTTTGGGACCTGAAACTTTTGCAATCTTAAGAATCAATTAAAACTTTCCTTTTCCAATAAGAAAATTTTAATATTGTAATGGCTGAGTGTTTGTGTTTCCCCAGATTTCACATGTTGACATCCTAACCTCCATTGTGGTAGTATTTGGAGTGGGCCGTTTGGGAGGTGATTAGGTAAAGAGGGTGGAGTCCTCCTGAATGGGATTAGTGCCCTTATAAAAGAGACCCCAGAGAGCTCTCTTGTCCCTTCCACCGTTGGAGCACAAAGCAAAGAGGGCCCTCACCAAGAGCAGAATCTATTGGTGCCTCAGTCTTGGACTTTCCACCTTCAGAACCGTGAGAAATGAATGTTATTTAAGCCACTCAGTCTATTCTATTTTTGTTATAACATCCTGAATTAACTAAGATAATTACCAATTAGGCATAAAAGTGAATATTTATTTAGAAAGGGAAAGGAAACCACAACATATTAAAAATTAACAAGGTGACAAATATTGGTTTAATGATTATGCTTTTCCATTGTGGAAGCTGATGTCAGTCTTCTGCTTCTCAGCTTTTGATGCTTCTGGTTAAGTAAATCATGCCACACCCATGATAGCTGCTCATTTATCTTGCAGCCAGAAACATCATAGACAAATATTTATATGTCTACCATATTATAAGATTTGCACTCACCAGGGTAGAGGGTAAACATTACTGTGCAAGCATACTTTCCCCTTTGCACTGAGCAAAGGACAATATGTAACAATAGAATTGTTTTGCAATAGAATCATAGTATCATAAAATTTTAGAGTGAGTATGTTTATAAAAAATGGCATATGACTGCCTCACTAAGGTTTTTGATTTCAGTTTAAGTGAAAGATCAGAACATTACATACTTGCATCAAAGGGGGAAATAGATTGCAAAATACCATTTAGTATCACAACTAGGCTGCTAGAAAAGTATCAAATAATCTAAATATACATTTATTCCTATAAGATGAATGCCTCTATTTATTTATTTCTATTAGTTTTGAAGGTCATTTTAATATATACTTATGCATTAACATGAGAACTTTAGACTATTTCAAACTATGACTTTTCTTGATTTAAATTTAAAAATGAATACGGACCTTACAGGAATAGTATATCTTATTTACCATCAAAGTACCTAATGGTGTCGTTTCTTTTAATTTTAATTAATAGAATTGAATATTAAAATTTCAAACTGACACTTATGAATTAAAGACGGTTGTTTTATAAAAACACCAAATGTTTCTGATTCTGCAGAAGAACTGGTGATTTTTACAACTTTCCCTGAGGAATAATGCTTTTTCCAAGTAAAACTTGACAGGCAAGCAAATTAAAATAAAAACAATTGTAATACAAGAGAGGCAAACCCAGACTCTTGATTTTGGCTTTCTTTCTGCATATTACTCCATGTTTACACTTGCTCTCATCTACTTTCTATAAAATAAGTGAAAAAAAATCTAGTATACAGAGAGAGAGGGAAAAACAGAAAAAGTAGCATTTAGGCATTCCACACTAAAAGGAAATTCAACCTCATCTTTGTTTCTATCCATTAAAGAAATTCCTTCTTGTCACCATTTTCAAAGCACTGACATTAAGTTCAGGACAAAGGGATGTGGCAGTTCAGACAAATCTGAAAAAAGTTTTTGTTGTTTCACTATCCCTTTCCATTAAGATTACTGCCATTCTCAACTATTTGTAGCAAAATGGCAGAAGTCAGTGATACTCCAAAGCAACTTTAGTTGATCTAGTAGCAGTTGGTATTCAGTAATTGGCCTAAGACTGGCCTATGAACTGGCCAAAGAGTAAATAAAGTGTCAATAAAATGACCAAATTGTTTCTTGATGAAATTCCTGGTAACTTTGTTTCTTGAACCATTATCTATCTATCTATCTATTTATCTATCATATATCTCTTTATTAAATTTTAGTAATAAGACTAACATTTATTGAATTTTATAAGCCTTTGTATATTTTTATAGAATATAGATTTTTGATATTAATACTGAATATATTTTAACCTGCAAAGTTTACTTTAATATCTAATGAGCACAAAGCAACTTGGTTAATGTCATTTTCTTGTATATGATTTTATTTACCAGATATCTACATGTTCATGACCTTTTCTTTTCAAACAAAAACAGCTTCATTTAAAAATTATAATACGTTTGTTATAAAAGTTCTAACTATAAAAATATTTAACAAAAATAAAATGTGTCTGAAGTCCAACAACCAGTTATTTTTATTTCATGCTCTAATTGGGCATGATTTTAAAAAAATTTTTAACATTCATCAGATTCATTTACTTATTTATTTATTTAATTCAGGTAACATTGATTTGTAACATTATATAGGTTTCATGTGTACAAATTTTATTTCTGCTTCTGTATGCTCTACAGTGTGCTTACTACCAAAAATTTAGTTTTAATCCACCACCATATAGTTGGTCCCCTTTACCCATTTTTCCCTCCCTCTCAACACTCAGCCTCTAGTAACCACTACTCTGTTCTCTGTATCTACTGTTTGTTTTAGTTAGGTTTGTTCATTTGCTTTGGTTTTGTTTGTTTGTTTATTAGTTTTTTATATTCCACATATGAGTGAAATCATACAGTGTTTGTCTTTCTGTCTGACTTATTTCACTTAGCATAATATCTTCAAGGTCCATCCATGTTGTTGCAAATGGCTAGATTCCATCTTTTCACAACTGAGTATTATTCCATTGAGATATAAATGTATATATACATTCATTCCTTGATGGAAACTTAGGTGGTTTCCCTATCTTGGCTACTGTAAATAATGCTGCGATAAACATAGGGGGGTGCATGTGTTTTTGAAATAGTGTTTTTTGTAGTCTTTGGATAAATACCCAGAAATGAGACAGCTGGATCATATGGTAGTTCTATTCTTAAATTTCTGAGGAATCTCCATACTCTTTTCCATAGTGGTTGCACCAATTTACATTCTCACCAAAAGTGTGAGAGGGTTCCCTTTTCTCCATGTCCTTTCCACTACTTGTTATTTTTTGTCTTTTAGATAGTAGCCATTTTAACAGGTGTGAGGTGATGTCTAATTGTGGTTTTGATTTGCACTTCCCTAATAATTAGTGATGATGAATATCTTTTCATGTGCCCATTGACCATCTGTATGTCTTCTTTGGAAAAATGCCTATTCAACTCCTCTGCCAGCTTTTATATCAGTTTGTTTGTATTTTTGTTGTTGAATTTCATGAGTTATTTATGAATTTTTGATATTAACCCTTTATCAACTATATCATTTGCAAACATCTTCTCCCATTCTGTAGGTTGTCTTTTCATTTTATTGATGGCTTCCTTTGCTGTGCATAAGCTTTTTAGTTTGATGTAATCCAATTTGATTATTATTATTATTTTTTTATGTTTTGCGGTATGCGGGCCTCTCACTGTTGTGGCCTCTCCCTTTGCGGAGCACAGGCTCCGGACGCGCAGGCTCAGTGGCCATGGCTAACGGGCCTAGCTGCTCTGCGGCATGTGGGATCTTCCCGGACCAGGGCACGAACTCGCGTCCCCTGCATCGGCAGGTGGACTCTCAACCACTGAGCCACCAGGGAAGCCCCAATTTGATTATTTTTGCTTTTGTTTCCTTTGCCTGAGTAGACATATCTAGAAAGATATTGCTATGATCCGTGTCAAAGAGTGTGTTTTCCTGTGTTTTCTTCTAGGAGTTTTATGCAACAACAAGTTGTTAATTTATTGTATTTGTAGATAGATAATTAGATATAGGTAGATAGATGAGTATGCATACAAATATGTATTTAAGTAAGGTAGTTGTGTTTCATAACCTGTTTTTTTTATTGCCTTTTATACTCATTACTATGTTACATATGACATTAAATGTCAGATGCTAATATCATTTTCAGTGGCAATAGAGAAGTGTATTGGTTAAAAGAAAACAGGATATATGGCCACGCTATATTTAGTCAATCTCATAAGAGTGGACATTCAATTGTTTCCAGTCTTTGTAATAGTATAAATAACACTGTGATGAATTCATTGTATATTATCTTATATATTTTCATGCTTATCCAGTCATCAATTCAGGAAATATTCCTGGATGTGACTGCTGAGTCAAAGTATATGTACAACTAAAACTTTGATAAGTGTCTCTAAAATACTCTCCAGAAGTTTATACATATTTACACTTTCACTAAAAATAAACAGTGGGCATATTCCCTTCACATTTTCTTCAAAATAGATACAGTTAGTCTTCTTAATCTTTGTCAATCTGATGGGTAAAAAGTAATACAATTTTTCCAACTTTTTCAATTTTAGTTTTAGATTTTTTTTTTTACTATTTAGTGCCAATTTGTATATGTATGACAACATATGAGTGATAAAGACGTCAGGGCGGGAGAGAAGGAGAGAGAAGTTTCCTTTGTTCTTATATTTTACCCATTTTTCTTTGGTACTTTCTTTTTTTTTTTTTTTGGTCCTCATTGATCTGTATGAATTTTGTAAAAATAGGTAGTTAACCTCTTACAAATCAGTATTATAGTTGTTAAGTGCACAAACTTTGGAATCAATGCAAGCTTAGTGTGAACTCCAGTTCCTAGAATTACTAGCTCTGAGACTTATAGCAAGATCACTCTGCTTCACGATTCCTTTATTTGTAAAATAAGAGTACAGAGTTGTTGCGAATATTAAATGATGCATATAAATGCTGAAAGATGGTTCGGTACTTAATAAAATAACCGTAGCTACCCCTATCATTACTATTAAAATATGTTGCAGATACATATTTCCATTTTATCAGTTGTACCTTAAACTTCTTAAGCTGTTTTATGACATGCAAAATTTCTCGTTCTTCTTTTAAAAATCAGCAAAATGTTAAACAATTTTCTTACTTTTGGTATCATGTCCTAGAAAGGATTATTCACAATCTCTAGTAAAATAATCAAAAGACTTTATGGTTTGATTTTTGCATTTTGAGTTACCTGGAATTTCATTTGCTACTAGAAGTGAGCTAGAACTATAGTTTGATTTTTTTGCCAAAATGACTAGCCAGTTGCCCAAGCTGCTATTGAATAATCATTTTTTTTTCAAATTTGAAATAGTAATTTTGTCATATACTAAATTATATTTAAGCTGATTTCTGGACTCACTACTGATCAATTTATCTATTTCTGTTTAATTGCCATATATTCTTCATCTCATTCTACTGCTTTTACTCATCCAACCCCCTTTCACACTTTCATGTACTTTCCAGCTGTACCAGACTATAGTTTCCCAAGGCAGTCTTCCTACGTTTCACACTTTCATACCTAATACTGTCATTCTATTTACGTTAACAGCTTCTTACAGCCTCCAACACACACATACTTATCATGTAGCTCTTTCATGTCTTCAAAACCTCAATTCAAATCCTCCTTCCTCTAAGCAGTCTTTCTTGAGTCTTGTCACATTTTGAGATCCCTCTTCTATGCTGCCATGGACTAAATCTATATTTCCACCAGAGTAGTTTTCACATTGATTTAATTGTATGCCTCTTTCTCTAGAAAGCATCCAGAGACTGTGTGTGCCTTATCCAACTTATATCCCCAGTGCCTGGGGCATAGTAGGTGTCCAATAAATATCTTTAAGTGAGTGACTAAGTTGTTTTATTAAATGTTGTAAACCATTCAGAGAAAGGAAAACACATTTTTCCCTTGAATAATTCAGAGCCATTTCAACCAAAAGCCTGAGCCAAATGGTAAATTACAGAAACCAGAGAAGTAAGCGAAAGCTCTATTTTGTTAATGTCTGCTTCAGCTGGAAGAGGGAAGCGAGTGATTTCATATCCAAAAGTAACCTCTTTCTATTGGGAAAAAAATATTTTAAAGAAGAGTGCCTGGGGGAGGGTAGGGGAAACAAAGTACATTTAACCACTTTAGTATTTTTTATCTTTGTTATTGGTCCCTGAAAACAGAATTCAGATCTTGGAGCAGAAAATAAGTTTGATGGAAAGTTTCTTGCCTTAGGGAGCACAGAGGGATTTGGATGTGAGAGGCAGAGGAATGGACATTATGGAATAGAATAGCTCACATATGGCCCTGATTACTGGGAGTGAGGAAGGCAAGGTTTGGAAGGTATTTGTGATATAATCATTGATTAGAGTAGTGAAGCTTTTACATGGGGGAAAAAAAAATCTCCAAGACGTAAAAACCCGAGGACTGTGTCTAAGTCAGAGCAGTTGCCTCCCCAGATGATTTGACTTTGAGAACACAATTCTTTCATTCAACAAATACTTATTAAGTCAATACTCTATGCTTGAGATTGTTCTAAACCACGAAAATTACAGCAGAGTATGACAAAGTCCATGCCCTCACTGAGATTACAGAGTGCTGTGTGTTCAGTCTGGTGAGGAGAAATAGGGGTCAGTAGTGGTCAAAATTAATGATAAGTTTAGGTACAGGGAATTAATGTGTAGTTACTTGTTTTTATTCTTTTCCTCGTTTTTGTTTTTATCGACTGATGAAGTTATTAAATAATTTGTATTTAATTATTACTTGTTTTTTCAAAAAGTATTTTCTCCCCTTTGTATGTACCCATCCTGTAGTGTATACGTTCCACTTGCCAGCAGTGATTACTGGTATTACATGTATGGCAGCTCAAAGGGAGCAAAAAAAAAAAAAAGTGGTTCCTGAAGCCTGGTATAGATGAGAATCAGCTATGGGGTTTTAAAAATGGGCTTGTCCTCTGGGCACCCCAAGCTGAGAACCACTATTCCATGGAACTTAACATGCATACTAGGAACATGCATACTAGGGACTGAAGATGACATCAGTATTTACAAAGTAAAGTGGTGGCATTTGAACAAACAGATCTTTCTGCCCTAAATGATTTCTCCACAGATACTCAAATGCTGATTGCTTCAGTGAAGTAGCCATTCCTATGAGAGACTGAGGAAAGACTTCCTGTTTTACTGTTGGTGATAGCCCTATTACACACGTAAAGAGACTGTGGGAAACGTTAATTGTAGATGAGAGAAATTTTGGCTTTTATACCACTTTTGCATTGAATAGATAGTATATGTAATTTTGATCATCACCAGCTAGTAACAGATATCATCCCCAAATAGACATATAGATAACTGACATCTAGTTCAGTAGCTAAATTTTAATGTCTGATCCATCAGGAATGGATACAAGTGGTATGCTGAGTTTTAGGTGTGTTCCATTCTCCACCCTATTTAAAAAGCCATTAAATCATTAACTCATTAACAGGCATATAAATCTTGCCAACGATGTCATGCTTTTTCCCGGATATGTGTATACCCGTACCCTTGGCTGATTGGAAAATACCTCTCTCTCTGTTTCATACACACACACACATACACACACACACACAGACACACACACACACACAAACAATATGCTCACACATACTCATACAGGTACACAAATAACCTCTCTTTCCATTTTTGTTGGACTCCTCTCTCTTTGTAAAATAATCAGATGGCAACTGAAAAAGAGAATTTGAAAGAAATATTTTTCTTCCTCTTCTCTCTGGCTGCCTCCCAACAAACTAAGCTATGCAGTGCTGGATTCTGTCTGACACATCTTAACTACTGACATTTAGCAGATGCTTCTCCAAGAAGTGGGGGAGGGCGAAGGTGAAGCAGGAGTGTGATAGAAGTAATTAGACTAACGATGTCTCAATTGTCAAGATGTTCCTGCAGTGTCCCCTTCTGTTAGCAAATCTGGACCAGGAAGGCAGTCTTTAGGGAAGGGAAGGTTGAGTAAAAAGATGCATTGGTTTGTGCCTACAATAGGATAACTTAGAAAGTTTAAAGAAGTTGTAAGTCTAATTTTCATACCAAACAATAAGCAGATAAATCCAAGCCTTAATCTATATAAGATCACTGGACTGGCAAAGGTGGACTGAGAAAGAGCGTTTAGTTTTGTAATTCTATCCTTAGCTGCAGCCCATTGATATGGCTGATTTGATTATGTGACGGTCTACATTAGTGTTAATGCTAAGTAATTCACTTGCTTCTTTCTGGATGGGTCTCATGTATTGGTTATACTTTGGTAGAGTCCAGAGAAGTTCAGGTTTTGTTGCTCAGCTCAAAAATTCAATTTATTCTTCTAAGAGTAACTTCCACACATTTGTATTTGTCTCAGCACTCCTTACATGACTACAAATGTGTGGTTCTTTGAGTTCTCTTTTGAACAAGATGTAACATCTATTGTTTCCCTCATTAATTAATGACTTAAACAAAATCTTTGACATGTGTTTATTCTACCTCTGTGTAACAGCCATGTGTATATACCTTTTTAAGAATTATCTTTTGCCATCCTCTTGATAACTGCCCCCACTTTTTTGCTTATTTTAGTTAGTAATTTCTGTTACTTGCACAAGAGTTCTAATTATTAGAAAAAAAATTTTCTTTTTCAATTAGGACAATCAACTTGTCAAAACAAACCACAATGAGAAGGTTGTTTTGAGACCTTAAGGTTACAGTTAATAAAAGTATGTCCATGAAATAATAAAATATTCCTTTCAAAAGTATCATAAACTATTAGTGCCTATTGTCACTGAATGGAATTAAATGGTATTAAGAGAATACTTATTAACGCTCTGGTGATACTCCTTTCTACTGGGGATGAAACTACCAGAGGTATTGATTTTTTAAGGTAAAAATTTAGGGCTTCACTATCTTTAGGTAGTACTATAGGCACAAGGAAAATTGCTAGTTTTCAATGACTTCAGCAATTTTTATTAGTGTCCAAATAGAACTATTGTGATTTCCATGACTGCAGATTATTTTATGTTATTTTTATTTTGTGTGTTTTTGATTTTTGGTGCCTTAGTCCCAGAAGTAAACTCTCTCAAAAAACCCGCTGCATGATGAGTTACAGATGCTGTCATGCATGGTTGTACTGTGTGTCGGTTTTGTTAGTTTCAGAGCCTGACTTTTCCTGACCTCATCCTAAGATTACGTGCTCTATTCCACTTACAGTACCATAATCTGATAACTACTGGCTATAATGAGTATAATTCCAGCAATCTGGCAGTGCCACAGTAGAAAACATTGAGGAGTCTGGATTTGCTGCATGAAGGCATTAGTGACCTCTGTTATTTTGGTATCTGAAGATCAAAATGCCTCTTGGGACAGATGATTCCTCCTGTTGTGAAACTGAGGGCACACGCAGGCATGGAATTAGTGTAATTCAACATGAATGGAAAGTTACACATTTTAATTAATAATATTTTTAGGTAAACTCTTCAAAGAGAGTAGTTAAGACAAGTTCACAAAGCAATATATTTTCTTTGTGTGCTTTTTAAATCACTTGTTGACCATTGTGGTTGGCAGATGTCCCCCAAATTTTCACCCCTGGTGTACATACCCTGTATAATTCTCTCCCCTTTAGTGTGGTTGGGAGCAGGGACCATGACAGGATATCAATCCAGTGATTGGGTCACGAATCAGTCGACTTTGAGTTAATCAGAAAGGAGATTATCCTGGATGGGCCTGATTGAATCAGGCGAAAAGGTAAAAAGAGGGTCAAATGTTGGAATCCCTCTCCTACTGTTTTGGAGGAAGGCAAGTAAACATGTTGCAAGCTGCCTTGGAGGAGGGCCATGTGGCTGAGACCTGAGACCAGCCTCTAGAATGAGCGCCGCTGACAGCCAGCAAGGAACAGAGCCCTCAGTCCTGCAAGAAACTGGGTTCTGCCAACAACCTGAATAAGCTTGGAAGAGCACCTCAGATGAGACTGCAGCCCTGCCAGCACCGTGGTGCCAGCCTTGTGAGGCCCTGCACAGAGAATCCAGTCCTGTCATGCTCAGCCTTCTGACCTACAGAATCCGGGAGATAATAAACGGGTGGTGTTCAGTCACTAAATTTGTGGTAATTCGTTATGCAGCAGAACCGACACAACCAGTCTTCAGAAGTGGGCATTAAAGACCCTGAAGGACGGGCTTATTGCAAATGCAGATCTTCAGAAAACAACGAGAAAGGGGCCCGCAGGGAGATCCCATGTTAAGTGGTTTCAATAGAGTAGAACAGAGCCTCCCTAGGGCGCCCTAATGAACTTGAACCCAGGCATGCTATCTGGCAGGACACAGCAGTACTTCCTGTGCAAAATTGGGAGAGGGATCACTATTCCTCCCTTTCTGTTGTGGCCTGATCCTTTTGTAAAATACAATAAACATAAATTAATAAGAAAATAAAACTTTTTTAAAAGGACATACAAAACACAGGCTTCAATTTTTTTATTATTCAACAGCCATAAAATGACTCTGCCAAATTGTCATGAAATGTTCCAAACACTTGCTCTTAACTTCGGTGCTTATCATATTGCACACCAGTTACAAACAGCAGACAAGCAGCAGTATGGGAACCACGATCTAAGGGGCGCTGCTCTGAAAGACATCAAATGCTCAGAATGTCCCTTGCTTCTATGCCTAGAATGGACGTCTAGTGTTGAGCAAACATCACTTTGTGATCAGATAGGGTTACGTCTAATAATAGATGGGTATTATCCAGTTTGGGGGCTAGTTGGTTACTTTAAATTTGGTATAGATGGTCCCCCTGAACTTGCAATTAAAAAAATGCATACTGTAACTCCAGCTCCACTGTTTAAAAGCCGTGGGGTCTTGTTAAGTTTCTAATGCTTGAGAGACTTCATTTCTCTTATTTGTAAAAAATGGCAATAATGTTAGTAATCTGTCTCATATAGTTGTGAAGACTGAGGTAACGTGTATGTATGTGTTTTGTAAACTGTTAAGAACGCTACACATGTATGAATTAATAGTATCACTATTCCTAAATTCTCCCTCAATAACTCATTTCAGCATGCTTGCCCAGAGGAGGGGAAATGAGAAAAATCGGACCATGTGTTCTAAACAACTTGATTTTACTGGAACTAACAGTTTCTGGGAATGCCTGGGAACTAATGTGTGTGTGAATTGCAGATACTGAAAAGATCTCTTTGTTACATTAATAACAGGCTCCTCTGCACATCTTGCTTATGTGCAGAGGGCTCCTAATTAATAACATAAGCGGGGATAATGGTCGCTGGATTCCACCCTCTAATCATGGCCTCCATTCTACAGTCACTCTCAGGGGTGTTCGAGGCAGGAGTGAGACTCGAAAAACCCCCATCATACTGCCTGGTACCATCTGTGAGCTCTGTGGCATCATAACAGCACAACTTCTAGAAATGGAATAGGGGAAGGAAGGCAGCAGCTTTGGGCTTTACGACAGCAATACGGCTCCAGAACAGAGCATTGCTCAGTGAGATTGTCCAGCAATGTATTTGTTTTAGACATAAATAGAATAACAATTTTAGATTACTGCAAGTATTTTCCTTTATTCTCCTAAGGTTAAAATATCCCTCTCTCTGTCTCTCCTAGCTTCTCCCTTTAAAAAAAAAAATCACTTTAAAACAGATTCACTGTCTGATAGTCTCATTCCACTTTGGAATTAAAAGGCAGGAACAGTATAGTGGCCTCCTGGCTGTTTTTTTTGCCCTTTGATATAAAACAAATTATTCCTTTAAATATATTTTCCAGTTCACTATCCACTGCATGTATTTTTCATTTTTATGAGTAAAACTACAAAAAATTCCTCAGAGAGGAGGCACAGTGCCTGGTGACTGACTCTCCATAAATCACTTTGTATATTTATTACAGCCTCAGTATCATACCTCATCCATGCCTTCTGTAATCTCCAAACATTGTCTTACAGAGTCTTTATGAAAATGGAGTATGTTTTGGGTGTGGGGAGACCAAGAAGTAATATATTTTATCTAATGAGGAAGCACATTACTTAGATACAGTGGCTGCAGTTGGTGGGTGATCTACAGCTCAAGAAACAGACCTAACAGGCACAATCCCATGCAAAGACCAACAGAACGCTCCCTAGTGGTCAGGGCCGCTGAACATGAGCTGCTGACAGTGACCTCAATTAAGAACATACCTGCGAGGAAATGTCCCTTTAAATTACCACTAATAACCAGTGGTCCCATAATAAGTTTAAGTGTGAACAGATTCATAAAAATAACAAAATAGAAAACATATTAATAAGAACAATGAATGATGGCATTTTAAGGTAAGTTTTGGTTACATCATACATAGAGTAAGGCGGTGGGTGGGAGAATAAAGAACTCAGTGATTCTCTGAGTTTTCTCAGCTTTTCTGAACTCTATACAACTTCCCGAATCGGAATTTCTCTTTCTGTCCTAATTTATATTCTTCTATTTTATGCAGTTTCATCTTATTCAAGTGAATTATGGTTAGAGGTATCATTTAACTCTGGCCTTCTATGCCCAGTTCAATCAGGGCTCTTAGCCCTGTTGCCTAAAATGTGTTCATTTGGATTCTGGTACAATATTAATGCCTGTATTTATATTGATATTAACAACCAGGACATACCTCTACCAAGCACTCTGTAAGTCTAAGAAAGGTCTTCCAAACAATACATCTTGTCAATGTACAATGTCTGCTGCCACTATGAGGTCAGGACTAGGCTGAGTAAGAAGGCAAGATTAAGCCAGATTCTAGCCACATCCTTAAATCAGGTACAACTTTAGTCTACCATCCATGGGACTGAATCAGGGGATGAGCAGGTGAGAACCAACAACAGGGTTTTACAAGGTGGTACCAAGAAAAGTTACAACACAGGACAGAAGCAAAAATTGAAAGTAGGAAAGATACCTGGTTTGGACATGAGTGGCTTGAGAATTCAGCTAGAAGGATTATTTTAATTATGTTGTTTGTCCTGACTCTCCTCCTCTCATTCTATAAACCTGTCACTTGTTTTCTGATCCAAAGGCTTCCTAGGTCAGCAAGACCTATCTGAGTTCAGGCATGGATTACAGTTAGTGACTGTAGACAGAAAATTGGGAGGAATTATCTGCAAATAATGTGTCTATCCAGGCACACTTTCTCAAGCTTCATTACTGTTTCCCTGTATCCTCTTTATTTTTGTATGATTCTGAAGATTCCAGTGACTTGTTGACTTCTTAGTCCCCAGTTCTTCTACTTTTGTAGACACCACTTTCTGATTCTTTGTTTGGTCTTATTTACATTCCTCCATTCTCAGGTTAGTGCTCTCCCTGGTCTTTCTATCACTTGCCCTAATTTCCTTGTTTTTATGTATTGATTATTTATTTTTGTACCCTGTGACTACCCTTGACTCTTTTCTTTCTTTTTTTTTTTAACATCTTTATTGGAGTATAATTGCTTTACAATGGTGTGTTAGTTTCTGCTTTATAACAAAGTGACTCTTTTCATCTGTGTTGCATTAACAAGACCAAGCTAGTCCTTCTGTTAACTCCTTGCACTGACATCTCTCTGTTGTCTCACCTATAACTGGATAAAAATAGCAATAGCTTCTGCCAGTTTTAGTTCCAACAAGACTTCAGGTTCTGCCTGGGGACACTATCATGTAATAGTGCTAAGACATTTATATATATATATATATATATATATATATATATAAAATTTATTTATTTAACATCTTTATTGGAGTATAATTGCTTTACATTGTTGTGTTAGTTGCTGCTGTATAACAAAGTGAATCAGCTATATGAATACATATATCCCCATATCCCCTCCCTCTTGCATCTCCCTCCCACCCTCCCTACCCCACCCCTCTAGGTGGTCACAAAGCATCAAGCTTATCTCCCTGTGCTATGCTGCTGCTTCCCACTAGCTATCTATTTTACATTTGGTAGTGTATATATGTCAGTGTCACTCTCTCACTTCATCATGACAGACTCAAAAGGTCCATCCACCTCACTACAAATAACTCAGTTTCGTTTCTTTTTATGGCTGAGTGATATTCCATTGCATGTATGTGCCACATCTTCTTTATCCATTCGTCTGTCTATGGACGCTTAGGTTGCTTCCAAGTCCTGGCTCTTGTAAATATTGCTGCAATGAACATTGTAGTACATGACTTATTTTGAATTATGGTTTTTCTTAGGGTATATGCCCAGTAGTGGGATTGTTGGGTCATACGGTAGTTCTATTTTTAGTTTTTTAATGAACCTCCATACTGTTCTCCATAGCGGCTGTATCAATTTACATTCTCACCAACAGTGCAAGAGAGTTCCCTTTTCTCCACACACTCTCCAGCATTTATTGTTTGTAGATTTTTTGATGATGGCCATTCTTTGCTAATCATTTTGTTGAGGCAGTGTAAATAAAGTGTATAAAACTCTCCAGGACATAGGCATTTTGAAGTTACATGGGGCATTTGTTCATCTAATGGAAGAAATAAAATAATTAGGAGGAAAGGTTTGTAGTATGTATGTAAATAGGTTATTATGATACTGTTGATGCACAAAAATTTGTAACATTGTGAAAGGTCTTAAAACAACAAAATATGATGAATTGTTGACAGGACAATGTCACTGAAGAAAATAGGATGAAAATTCTTAGGAAGAAGCTGCAGGGACACCTATTTGTTTTGATGAAAGGAATAGCATGATTTGTGGTTTTTTTTTTTTTTTTTTTTTTTTTTTTGTGGTTTGCGGGCCTTCCTCTGCTGGGGCCTCTCCCGTTGCAAAGCACAGGCTCCGGACGCGCAGGCCCAGCGGCCATGGCTCACGGGCCCAGCCGCTCCGCGGCACGCGGGATCCTCCCAGACCGGGGCGCGAACCCGGTTCCCCTGCATCGGCAGGCGGACGCGCAACCACTGCGCCACCAGGGAAGCCCTGTTTTGTTTTTTTAAATTAATGAATGGATTTGTGTTGTTTTAAAGTGAAATAGGTTTTTGTTTTTGTTTTTTGCTTGTGGTTGTGAATTCCCTTTCAATGGAAATATATGTGTTGACCAGATAATAATTAGAAGCATTCAACGTAAAGGAATATTCTGCGTGAGAGATTTTATTCCTTGACTTCTCCCCAACCTCATTGACATATCATTTATATAAAATAGAATCTACCCATTTTAAGTGAACAGTTGGATGAATTTTGGTAATGGAACACTGACCTGTAGTCAGAACCAAAATCATAATACATAAAAATTTGTTGTCAGTTTTTCATAGATGCCTTTTATCAGGTTGCAGAAGTTTCCTTCTAATCCTGGTTTACTAAGAGTTGTTTTTTTTTTTTTTAATCAGAAATGGAAGTTGAATTTAGTCAAATACATTTCTGTATTGGACTGAAATTGTCAGATATTTTCTTCTTTTTTTGGTTTGTTAGTATGTTGTGTCGCATTGATGGATCCTTTCAATGATAAACCAGCCTTGCACTCCTGTGGTAAACTCCACTTGATCATGATGTATTGTCTTTTTCAATTCTTTTACTACTTTTTTACTATTAAAATTTACTATATTTTTGCATTGATGTTCATGAGGGGTATTTGTCTGTACTTAAAAATATCTTTGTCTAGTTTGGGTATCAAGGTAATATTTGTTTTGTAGAATAAGTTGGCAGGTAATATGGACTGAATGTTTGTGTCCCTCCCAAATTTGTATGTTGAAGCCTAATCCTCGATGTGATTGTATTTGAAGGTGGCTATTTTAGAAGGTAATTCAGGCTAGATGAGTTTATTAGAGTGGGGCCCTCATGATAAGATTAGTGCCATTATAAGAAGACACTCCAGAGATCTTGAGCCCTCTCTCTCTCTCTCTCCCTCTCTCTTCCTCTCTCTCCCTCTCTCTCTCCCTCTCCCTCTCCCTCTCCCTCTCCCTCTCCCCATCTCTCTCCCTCCCTCTCCCCTTCCCTTTCCTCAAGCATGCACAAAGAAGAGGTTATGTGAGCACACAATGAGATGGTGACCACCTACAAGCCAAGAGAAGAGGACTCAGGTTGAAACCTACCTTGCTAGCACCTTGATCTTGGACTTCCCAGCCTCCAGAACTGTTAGAAACAAATTTCTGTAGTTTAAGCCATTCAGTCCATGGTACTTTGTTATGGCAGCCTGAGCAGACTAAGACAGGGGACATTCTGTCCATTTCAATTTTCTGGAAGAGTTTGTATAGAATGAGCATTATTTACTCCTGAAATGATTGGTTGACTCCCTAGTGAAGCCATCTAGGACTGGACTTTCCTTGTGAGAATGTTTTTAACTACAAATTTAAGTTCTTTAATAGACATCAGATATTCATACTATTTATTTATGAGTGAGCATTGATATATTGTGTCTTTCAAAGAATTTGTCCATTCATCTAAGTGGCTGAATTTATTGTCTTTAAGTTTGAAAGAAATACTATTTCATTATCATGATTTTAATATCTGTAGAATCTTCCTTCAGTGATGTCACCTTTTTAATTTATTATAATTTTTTAATTGAGGCATAATTGGCATACATTTTATTAGCTTCAGGTGTATAACATAGTAAGTTGATACTTGGGTACATTGTGAAATGATCACCACAATGTCTAGATAACATCTGTCACCTTACATAGTTACAAAATTTTCTTTTTTATTTATTATATTTATAATTCATATTTTCTCTCATGGTTAGTAGTTTATCAAATGTATTACTATCTTTAAAAATAGCTTTGGCTTCATTGATTTTCTTGTTTTTCTGCTTCTTATTTTATTGATCGTCACTCTGGTCTTTATTATTTCCTTTCTACTACTCTTCTGTGTTTAATTTGCTCTCCTTTTTCTAGTTTCTTAAAAAGCTGTTGAGATAATTGAGTTAATAGCTTTTTGTCTTGCTTTAATACACTTATTTAGTGCCACAAATCCTCTCCTTACCAGTACTGCTTTAGCAGCATCTCAGAAATTTTGGTACGTTGCATTTTAATTTTAGTTTCATTAAAAATATTTTCCATTTTCCCTTTTGATTTATTCTTTTACCCATGACTTAGTTTTCAAAATCTGGGGATTTTATAGGTATCTTTCTGTAAGTGATTTCTAATTTAATTTCCTCATTACAGAGAACATACATTGTATGAATTGAATCTTTTAAAATTTATTCTGACATGTTTTATGGAGTAAAATATGGTCTATTTTTATAAACATCCTGTGTGTGCTTGAAAAAAGTGTGTATTCTGCCATTGCTGCGTAGTGTGTTTTAAAACTATCAGTTAGGTTGTTTGTTGATTGTGTTCAAATCTTCTATATCCTTAATAATTTTGTATGCATCTCCTGTCAATTATATAGAGGGAGATATTGAAATCTCTGACTATAATTGTGGATTTCTCTATTTCTCCTTGCAGTTCTGTAAGTTTTGCTTCATATATTTCAAAACTGTGTTATTAGTGTATAAATGTTTGGGACTATTATGTCCAGTTGATGAAATATCCCTTTTAATATTATGTAATAACTTTTTTTTGCTAATAATATTCTTTGATCTGAAATATACTTTATCTGATATTTATATGGTCACTCTAACTTCACTTGAAAGTAGCATGGTATAGCTTTCACATCCATTTATTTATAACTTATTTTTGTCTTTTTATTTGAAGTGCCTTTCTTGTAGGCAGCAAATAGTTGGATCTTGCTTTTTTATCCATTCTGACAATCACTGCCTATTAATTGGCATAGTTAGAGCAGTTATATTTAGTTTAATCATTTTATGGACATTATTTACAGGTACATTAGGTCTCCTAAAGTTGTCCTACAGGTCAGTTCACTGAGACTCTGTTCATTTTCCCTCATTCTTTTTTATGTCTTTGTTTTCCTTGGATAGCTTCTATTGCTATGCCTACAAATTCATTAATACTTTGTTTTACAAGGTCTAATCTTTTGATTTTATCCAGTGTATTTTCACCTCACATATTGTAGTTTTCATTTCTAGTAGTTTGATTTGGGTCTTGTTGCCATCTTCTATGCCTCTACTTAAGTTTTTTGAACACATTGCATTTTCATCTCTAGTAGTCTGTTAACTCTAGTTTGTTGTAGTGATAATAACTGTTATAATGTACTTGTCTGCTAATTCTAACATCTGTTTCAGTTCTGGGCAGGTTTCAATTAACTGATTTATATACTTGTTATGGGTCTTATTTCCTTGTTTGTTTGCATGCCTAGTAATTTTTGATTGAATTAAAACACTGTGAATTTTACCTTATTGGATGCTAGTTATTTTTGTGTTTCTATAGATAGCATTTAGTTTTGTTCTGGAATGCAGTTAAATTACTTGAAGATAGTTTGATCCTATTGATTGCAGCTTTTAAGATTTGTTAGGTGAGACCAGAGCACTGCTCAGTCTAATTAAATCCTCATTAATGAGAAAAGAGCCTATACAATGGCTCATAAATCATCAGAATCTCCAGGGAAACAAGCACTGTTCCCTGCCCTTTATGAGCACTGAATAGTCTTACCTCTTATCCTTTTAAGTGGTGATGAGTGATTCTTTCCCTGGCCTCAGTTAGTTCCCTGGCATGATGTGCTGATCAGTATTCAGTTGAATACTCAAGGGAGGCCCTCTGTAGATCTTCAGCGATCTCTCTCCGTGCACCTCTCTTTTCTCTGTTACTCTGTCCTGCAGACTCTCCCTGGACTCTTGAGTTCTGCCTGCTCAACACAAGGACAAAAGATAGAGAGATAAATGGTATGATGTCACAAATAAACAAAACTCCAGAGGTGTTTTTCTGATGTGTAAATATTTTAATTAAGCATTTATTGGCTTTATTTTTCACACAGAAGGAATCACAAACATGACTTAGAATTTGAATATGGAAAAAAATTTCTTATCCTGATAAGAAAAGGCATCAGGATATTTCCAAGGAGGTAATAGCACAGAATAAAGAAGCAATATACTTGATTTTTAATATGTTCATCTTTTGAAAATCCCTTAATTTGAGAGAAGGGGGAAGCTTAGCCTCCTCAGTCCTAAAGTTGGGGTAAGATGAATAGAAGGGATAAACCTGATGTTTAATTATCCAGTAGCCTAAATATCTTAGTTTGCTATAATTCTAAGATAATGTAAATCGCACTTTACTTGCAATATGATTAATAATCATTTTTATTTCTATTAATGATGCCAATAGACAATGTCCAGTTAAAACATGATTTATTTCCAATAATTTGCACTTCAAATTTTTCTTTAGCATCTTCTATTCTTCAGGTAATTGTGGGTTATTTCAATGAAATTCTTAAGCGTATATATTCAAAGTATTATATAACATAAATAGAAAAACAGAGTTAAATATCTTTCATCTTATCAGCACCTGATTTGACTGTTACATTTGTAGATATTTATGTAATTAAAATTCTTGAGAATACAAACTTTTTGGGCTTTTAAATTTATAATTATGTTTTAAGTATTTTCCATACTGTTATATACGGTTGCAACTGTTTGTAGTGTAATTTTAATGAATAATGTATCAACCAGTTGATATACCATTATTTACATGGTTATCTGCCAATATTTGTTATTGACTTGTTTTTCAAAGTTTTGCTATTACAACATAACATTACAACAAATATCTTCATGTCATTTATTTTCCTTAAGATTAGTTTCCAGGGCTTCCTGTTCTTTGTATAATCAAAAGGGTATAAAAATGATAATGGCTTTTTGTTGTTGTTGTTGTTACACTAGTGTTGTTACACTAGTAACAGTTGTTGTTACTGTCCTAGAGAATTCATCTATTTATTCACTGATTTTTCAGTTCACCCAACATTTATAAAGGGTTATGTGTCTACCAAAAAGTCAATATAATAGATGAAATACAAAATTCAATGGGGAACAAAATAAATAGACTAGTGATAATAACGCATGGTAATAATACAATACTGCAATAATGGAAGTATCTACCAAAGACTGTAGTTGTATGCCTAACCCAGCTTGGGATAATCAGAGAAAACTCAAAAGGTATAGCATCTATAGTAGGTCCTAAGAATGAGAAGGGGCATTTATAGGTAAAAAGGTGAAGGAAGTATATACCTAAGGAATGAATCACCTTTGTAATGTTTATCACTTTGATGAATGGAAAATAAAACCTGTCTCCTTAAATGACACATTTTGTTTTGTGCCTATTACATTGCTGTTGTTTTTTCATATATCACCCTTTAAAAATATTTGGTGAATGGGATAACTAATGAATAAATGGATGAATTTCTAAGGACGGTAACTTAGTATTACATCATTATCATCAGCTACACCACCAATAAAATGCCATTACATAACACGTGATCTTTACAAATTGCCCTTAGTTGACCTTACCAGCCTTATCTTCTAGATTTCTCTCTGTGGACCTTATGTTCCAGTCACATCAAACTCTTTACTGTTCCCTGAATACAGCTCTGCACCTTGTGAAAGGACACTAATGGAATACCACGCATTAGTAAAAAAAAACAACAAAATCTCACTCACTCTCTCTCTCTAATACAAAAAAGAGATATTGAAAGAGAAAAATAAATGAATTCACAGATTCATATTCTAATACCATTTATGTAAATTAAATACTATTTGGTGATTACTTTTTATCACAAGGAAGAGTTGCTAAGAAAGATTATCCTAAATAGACACAAAGCAGAAGGATGACAGCATGACCTTCATTGTCATGCTGTGTGGATAAACCTGCCTAAGAATCTACTGACTGGAGAGACATAAGCCTTTGTTTGATTTACCATTGATTAGCAGCAGACATTTTACAACTCTTTAAAGTTGGATGTTAATTTGTAGGAAACTAATTAGATGTAAATGATTTTCTCCAGAAAAGAAGATAAATCTAAATGTTATACACTTTCCCCCTGTAAGATGAGACAGTTTTGAATTTATTCAAAAATAATTTATTATATTCAAAAGTAATTTAATTTTATTCCAGTATTATTTACTTTTTTTCATATCTATATCTGGACTTCTTTTTGTGTTTCCTATACCCCTTCACCAATTTTCTAAAATTCTAAAATATATTTAAATATACCCTTATTGATGGAAATTTTTTTTCCTGGAGTTTTGAAAGCTACATTTTTATCTTTTTTTTTCATCTCTGATTTGAGAGCTGGCCTGTTTTACTTGAGTTATTTTCTTCCAGTGACGATTTCTTTAGTTCTTAATTTTAATTTTTTTCTTTAATTTCATATCTTAAGCAAATTATTTTAATTTGTGAAAAATTTTTTGTCAGTACTTTTCTGATGCTTAGTAATATACTTCATTTTTGTTGCGGAGGGAAGTCATATTTCAGTCTTTCCTTTTAACCTGAGTCTGATGGGCACAACATAATCCATTTTTTATTTGTACTCACCTCTAAATGGAGCTTGTTCTTTATGAGGGATTGATATAGAAGTTAAGTGGTAGAAAACAGGGAGACATGACCATCTTAGAGATAGGTGCCCTACTCCAGGCTAACAAGAATTCTTTCTGGCTTGTGGTGAAGCCACTCATATAACAGGTATTCTGTGCAGTAATTTAGCTTTGATTTACCATCTATTGAGCAAGATCACCAAACTCAGAACTTCCTGACTCTCATTTATCGTCCTGTGTTTTACCACAGTATAAGCCTACGAAGATTAGTCCTACTTAGGATTAACCTGTGAACATGTCATAGCTGCAGGTTTCTCTTTGTTCCTCTGCCTCCTTTGTCAATATGCTGTGTCAACAAGGGCTTGACGACTGGCCTTCTCTTCTAAGAAAGGAATAAGTGATTTTGCCATCTACTGCTCTCATATTTATTCGTTAAGCATTTATTAAGCATTTATTATCACTGTTATGGTTCAAAAACGGCACAAGAACTTGCCAACACAGCCAGAACATGCTTTTGCCCACCTACCCTCTTGCTCATGTTTGTACTCGTGGTCAACAATTTGGTGAGAATGCATTTCAAGCAAGGGTAACAACCAATTCAAAATCCATTGAGCTTGTTGTGTATAACGACCAGCAAAAAGGCCAGTGGGACAGGGATGATGGAGGGTGTCCTGAACCAAGAGGAGATCTGCTGAGCCTGTTCTGAGTCTGCTCTCGGCTCCTTCCATCAGCCAGGGCTGATTTTCACCATGCTCAGCAACACCTCACTGTGCTTTATACTCGTGTCTGTTTTCTGCTTGACTTGTTTTAAGCTGTAGTCTCTGATCTAGTGCCCAGATTTTCCCCTAGAAGTAGCTAGGGGAAAATCAGCCTCCAGCTGATTCTGATCTAAACACAATTTGAGGTCTCTTCCTTCCACACCTCCTTGTCTTACATTTTTTACTTTACATCTTTTGAAGAAAGGAAGAAATGCAAGACTTTTGATTTGTTGTTTGTTTTTGATTTTTTAGAAATGCAGTTTCATGTGGTCCTCAGTCAAAGGAAAAAAATGTCTGGTTGATTCCCCCTGCCTCCAGATTTTCAAGCAGCAGTTTTCCTCAGAATTGACCACTTTTCTCAGTTTGATCATGTCAGTGTAGCAGAGATGATCAGATTTGGTGATGCCAACTCATGCTACAAATCTCACACAAGATATAAAAGCATAATGCTGATTTACTAAATTTCACTGGGAATTATGACCATAAAGGGACAGACTGTTCACATCTCCCTAGTGTTTTTTTTTCCTTGAGAGCAAGCTATCATAGAAAGATAATTTATTAGAAGATAATTTGGTGAGCATGAGTCTGAATAACATGAGTTAGTACAATGTTGAGAATGTTTAGTGGTATCAGGCCTAATGGCTTGATGCTTCCATCATTATAATAGGACCCCATCTATCAGGAAGACCCAATGCTCATATTAGCCTGAGGGTTCTAGCATGGTCAGAGCTGAAACAATCACGGCCAATATTTGCATCCAATTTTCTTTTACCCATACTTCTTCAGCTGAAAAAAATTAATTTGATACATATAGTAAATAGCATAATAATTTCTCATATTCTTTTCTTCCTTCTTCCAGGCATGTGGTAATACTGCACCTTCCCATCCTGTTGCATGTAGACACAAGCATATGATTTGCTTTGGCCGATTAGTTAGGAAGTCATTGAGAGCCAGGATGTGGTTTGCAACATTCACTTTACCCTGCCAGGGTGATAAGTGAGGACTTCATCATCCTGTTCCTCCAAGTGAGGATGACTTGGAGGAGTCTCAACCGACCTCAAATCATAAGAATGTTGTAAAACTTTGTTATTTTAAGTCCCTAAGATTTGGGTATTGTTTGCTACCATAGTATTTTGGGTTCCTGGATCCAATTCCAGCGTGCGTGTGTGTGTGTGTGTGTGTGTGTGTGTGTGGTTCCCCTCACACCACCAACAAGCATTTCTCTGGACCCAGCTGAACATCCTACATTTTAACACAGTTCTGCCACTATCTACTTGGAGATAGCATCAGAATCCACAGGTTAAGGGCTCAGTCCCATAAGGCCCCCCACCTCCCCCAGTAAAGATGCCAGTCACAAGCCCAGGTTATCACCTATGCTTCTGACCAACCGGCTATAGATTGGAGGTTCCCAAGACCCCCTCCTTAGTTCTGATTAATTTGCTAGAGTGGCTCAAAGAAATCAGAGAAACATTTTACTTATGAGATTACTGGTTTACTAAAAAAGAATATAACTCAGGAACATCCAGATGGAAGAAGTGCATAGAGCAAAGTATAGGAAAAGGGCATGGAGCTTCCATGCCTTTTCCAGGTATGCTACTCTCTCCAAATCTCCACATGTTCACCAACTGGGAAGCTCTCTGATCCCCCTCTTTTTGGTTTTTTATGGGAGGCTCCAATACATAGGTATAATTGATTAAATCATTGGCCATTGACAACTAAACTCAATCTTCAACACTTCTTTCCTCCTTGGAGGTCAGGGGGTGTGTGTGGGGTAGAGTGGGGGGGTGGGCTTTAAGTCTCCATCTAATCACAGGGCTCTGGCAACCAGCTGGTCCAAAATCAGCTCATTCACATAACAAGAGACACATTTATCACTCTCCTCAAAGGAAATTCCAAGGGTTTTAAGAGCTCTGTGCCAAGAACAGTGGACAAAGACTGGATCTATATTTCTTATTATAAATCATATCATACACGGCAAAGTCAGGCTTATGCTGACAGATACTGGTACCTTGATATACAGAGTGCTATCAAACAACGTATGTGGTATTGGCTCAATGGCTTATATGCTTGATAATGAGGACAGTTTTTACCATAGACTAGAAGAGTGAGGGTCTTTATTATATAGTGGCTAAATACTTGGTAAAAGCAACAATTGCAGTAACGGAGGCATTCATACAAGCTTTAGATATACATAGCTAAGTGGAGAAAGAGAGAGAGGCAAGGGGAAGAGACAGTAAAGAAATATTCAAAGTGAGAACAGTGATTCAAAAGAAACTTAGGTGTGGTCATTGCTCATAGAGCTGACTGCAGTAAAATAGAGAAGCAAAAACTATGTTTTAGAAAATTGTGCCGTCAAAAGAATCAACAGCTTGGACTAAAATAGACCATAACTGTTTGATACTTAAAAAGATCCTGGGGCTCCCAACTATCTATAGGCAAGAAGTCAGCTGAGAGAGTTGCTCAGGTTCCAAGAACATCTTGCTGATGTCCAATTCAGATACAGCCAAGGAGAATAATGTAATAAAAAAAAAAAGGGGGATGGGGGAGAAGAAAAAGAAAAATTATCCAGGGAGAAAATTGGACAAGTTAGCTGTCCTAAGGAGGAGAACCAGTGCTTATGCAAGAATCACTCCCCACCAACTTTGGGGGGAAATCCTCAATACGTCTTTTGGAAATTTTTCAGAATTGCTACAGACAAATCTCTACTTTCTGGGATCAATGTTTGCTCTGGGACTCCAATTATTCCTCTGTCAGAATGATTACTGCAGTAATCAGTCCTGGTTCCATTACTGCATATTGGATTTTGGAGGAGTTTATAGGCCTTCAAATCAAGAAGAGCCACATCCAGACCTAATACCAAGATACTGCACAAAGCCACTATATTCCTTAAATATCTTGGGTTGTGGAATTGACGTCATGATTAGAAAGGACTTTTGTATTAATTCCTTTGAGTGGAGGGGGATATATTTTGTACGTGAGTAGGATAGAAAACTAAATGTTTTCTTACCAGAAGTGTGGACTATGGCAGTCTTTAGAGCTATTTATCAATCTTTTAGTTATTCCCCTCTGACAAACCTACAATTACAATTGCCTAATTCTTTGATGAGATCCATGGCCATTTGACCTGGCTTTGCTTAAGGAAATACAAGTAGCTATGATTTGTGTAACTTCCAGAAAAAGTCCTTAATAGTCAGTGCATGCTTTGTTATGTCCTTCTCTCCCTGGTGACTGGTGATGTTCCAGATGGTGAAAGCTCTGTCATTCTGAGTCTCTGTATGACTGAGGTGAGATGAGCATGTAGCATGAGCAATAAATAAAAGTATAATGTTTTAGCCACTAAAATTTTGGAAGTGTTTTTACTGTGGTGCAGTATAATTCATTCTGACTGATACAACCCAAAACTAGATCAATTAAAATAAATATTAGAGCCCATTTTCCTCATGATTGCATGAGTCCAAAACAAAATATTAGCAAAGGAAACTCAGTACTCTCAAAAAATGCACCATAAACAAGTTGGGTACATCCCAGGAATGCAATGATATTTTTAATAGAAAGTGTATACATTTAATTCACTGCATTAATAGATTATAGAAAAAAAATATGCTCACCTCAGTAGATACATAAAAAATTCTTAATAAAATTCAAGACCAATTTAATAAGCTAAAATAAAAGGAAACTAACTTGATACAAGATAACCAAAATACCCCCTACAATATGTACAATCAAAAATGGGTAAATGTTGGAATTGTTCCCTTTAGATTTAAGAACAAGACAGGGATTGCCACTTCTATTACTTCTATTTAACACTATAGTAGAAGCCCAAAACCGGAATAAAATATGGAAAGTAAATTAAGGTGTAAAGATTGGAAAGGAATAAATAATAGTCTTATTGGATTTGTTACTGTTTTCATAGAAAATTTTAAAGTACCTAGAGACAATCAATAGAACTAGAGCAATATTGCTGGAAGTGAGATTAAACACACAAGTATCAATTCAGATCTAGTCACCAGCAAAAAACAAATAGAAAGCATAACTTAACAAATAGAAGAGATACCACCATTTAAAATAGGAATAGCCCACAAACCACAATAGCAGGGTAAAAGGAAGTGCTCTCACTTCCTCTTGAGAGAACACCAGAATCACAACTAACTGATGAACAATCATCGACAAGAAGACACTGGAACTCAGCAAAAAAGATACCCATATCCAAAGACAAAGGAGAAGCCACAGTGAGACTGTAGGAGGGGCGCAATCACAATAAAATCAAATCCCATAACTGCTGGGTGGGTGACTCACAAACTGGAGAACACTTATACCACAGAAGTCCACCCACTGGAGTGAAGGTTCTGAGCCCCACGTCAGGCTTCCCAATCTGGGGGTCTGGCAACGGGAGGAGAAATTCCTAGAGAATCAGACTTTGAAGGCTAGCGGGATTTGATTGCAGGACTCTGACAGGACTGGGGGAAACAGAGACTCCACTATTGGAGGGAACACACAAAGCAGTGTGTGCCTCAGGACCCAGGGGAAGGATCAGTGACCCCCAGGGGACACTGAACCAGACCTACCTGCTAGTGTTGGAGGGTCTCCTGCAGAGGCGGGGGGTGGCTGTGGCTCACCGTGAGGACAAGGACACTGGCAGCAGAAGTTCTGGGACGTACTCCTTGGCGTGAGCCCTCCCAGAGTCTGCCATTAGCTCCACCAAAGAGCCAGGTAGACTCCACAGTTGGGTCGCCTCAGGCCAAACAACCAACGGGGAGGGAACACAGCCCCACCCATCAGCAGACAAGCAGATTAGAGTTTTACTGAGCTCTGCCCACCAGAGCAACACCCAGCTCTACCAACCACCAGTCCCTCCCATCAGGAAACCTGCTCAAGCCTCTTAGATAGCCTCATCCACCAGATGGCAGACAGCAGAAGCAAAAAGAACTACAATCCTGCAGCCTGTGGAACAAAAACCACATTCACAGAAAGATAGACAAGATGAAAAGGCAGAGGGCTATGTACGAGATGAAGGAACAAGATAAAACCAAAGAAAAACAACTAAATGAAGTGGAGCTAGGCAAACTTCCAGAAAAAGAATTCAGAATAATGATAGTGAAGATGATCCAGGACCTCCGAAAAGAATGGAGGAAAAGATCGAGAAGATGCAAGAAATGTTTAACATAGACCTAGAAGAATTAAAGAACAAACAAACACAGATGAACAATACAATAACTGAAATGGAAAATACACTAGAAGTAATCAATAGCGGAATAACTGAGGCAGAAGAATGGATAAGTGACCTGGGAGACAGAATGGTGGAATTCACTGCTGCAGAACAGAATAAAGAAAAAAGAATGAAAAATTCAGATTCGATGGAGAAATCAAAAGCTTTACAGACAAGCAAAAGCTAAGAGAATTCAGCACCACCAAACCAGCTCTACAACAAATGCTAAAGGTACTTCTCTAAGTGGGAAACACAAGAGAAGAAGGACCCACAAGAACAAACCCAAAACAATTAAGAAAAGGGTCAAAGGAGCATACCTATCGATAATCACCTTAAACGTGAAAGGATTAAAAGCTCCAACCAAAAGACACAGGCTTGCTGAATGGATACAAAAAGAACACTCTCCAGGATAGATCACACCTTGGGTCACAAATCAAGGCTCAGTAAATTTAATAAAATTGAAATCATATCAAACATCTTTTCTGACCGTATGCAGTCTACAGAGACCTACTTCAGATCTAGGGACACACAAAGACTGAAAGTGAGGGGATGGAAAAAGATATTCCATGCATGCTGTGAGATTAGAAATGAAATACAGGGAAAATAATGTAAAAACCACAAATACGTGGAGGATAAACAATACGTTACTAAATAACTAAGAGATCTCTGAAGCAATAAAAAAATACCTACAGACAAATGACAATGAAAACACGACGATCCAAAACCTATGGGATGCAGCAAAAGCAGTTCTAAGAGAGAAGTTTATAGCTATACAAGCCTACCTCAAGAAACAAGAAAAATCTCAAATAAACAATCTAAACTTACACCTAAAGGAACTAGAGAAAGAAGAACAAACAAAACCCAAAGTTAGCAGAAGAAAAGAAATCATAAA
>NC_041218.1:16714345-16715965 GCF_002837175.3 Physeter macrocephalus
GAGAGGACACAAATCAATAAAATTAGAAATGAAAAAGGGGAAGTTACAACAGACACCACAGAAATACAAAGCATCCTAAGAGACTACTACAAGCAGCTCTATGCCAATAAAATGGGCAACCTGGAAAAAATGGACAAATTGTTAGAGAGCTATAACCTTCCCAGACTGAACAAGACTGAAATTATGAACAGACCAATCACAAGTAATGACATTGAAACTGTGATTAAAAGTCTTCCAACAGGGCTTCCGACAGCTCCACAGGTGAATTCTATCAAAAATTTAGAGAAGAGAAAACACTCATCCTTCTCAAACTCTTCCAAAATATACCAGAGGGAAGAACACTCCCAAACTCATTCTACGAAGCCACCATTGACCTGATACCAAAACCAGACTAAGATGTTACAAAAAAAGGAAACTACAGGCCAATATCACTGATGAACATAAATGCAAAACTCCTAAACAAAATACTAGCAAACAGAACCCAGCAGCAATTAAAAGGATCGTACACCATTATCAAGTGGGGTTTATCCCAGGAATGCAAGGATTCTACCATATATGCAAACCAATCAATGTGATACACCATATTAACAAATTGAAGGACAAAAACCATATGAACATCTCATTAGATGCAGAAAAAGCTTTTGACAAAATTCAACACCCATTTATGTTAAAAACTCTCCAGAAAGTGGGCCTAGAGGGAACCTACTTCAACATAATAAAGGCCATATATGACAAACCCACAGCAAGCATCGTTCTCAATGGTGAAAAACTGAAAGCATTTCCTCTAACATCAGGAACAAGACAAGGATGTCCACTCTCACCACTATTATTCAACATAGTTTTGGAAGTCCTAGCCACGGCAATCAGAGAAGAAAAAAAAGTAAAAGGAATACAGATTGGAAAAGAAGAAGTCAAACTGTCATTGTTTGCAGATGACATGATACTATACATAGAGAATCTTAAAGATGCTACCAGAAAACTACTACAGCTAATCAATGAATTTGGTAAACTTGCAGGATACAAAATTAATGCACAGAAATCTCTTGTATTCCTATACACTAATGATGAAAAATCTGAAAGCGAAATTATGGAAACACTACCATTTACCATTGCAACAAAAAGAATAAAATACCTAGGAATAAACCTACCTAGGGAGGAAAAAAGACCTGTATGCAGAAACTATAAGACACTGATGAAAGAAATTAAGGATGATATCAACAGATGGAGAGATATGCCATGTTCTTGGATTGGAAGAATCAATATTGTGAAAATGATACTACCCAAAGCAATCTACAGGTTCAATGCAATCCCTATCAAATTATCAATGGCATTTTTTACAGAACTAGAACAAAACATCTTAAAATTTGTATGGAGACACAAAAGACCCCGAACAGCCAAAGCAGTCTTGAGGGAGAAAAATGGAGCTGGAGGAATCAGACTCCCTGACTTCAGACTATACTACAAAGGTATAGTAATCAAGACAATATGGTACTGGCACAAAAACAGAAATATAGATCAATGGAACAGGATAGAAAGACCAGAGATAAACCCATGCACATATGGTCAACTAAACTTTGACAAAGGAGGCAAGGATATACAATGGAGAAAAGACAGTCTCTT
>NC_041218.1:16716279-16724778 GCF_002837175.3 Physeter macrocephalus
GTGTACCAAAAAAAAAAAAAAAAAAAAAGAATGAAATTAGAACACTCCCTAACACCATACACAAAAATAAACTCAAAATGGATTAGAGACCTAAATGTAAGACCGGACACTATCAAACTCTTAGAAGAAAACATAGGAAGAACACTCTTGACATAAATCACAGCAAGAGATTTTTTGACACACCTCCTAGAGTAATGGAAATAAAAACAAAAATAAACAAATGGGACCTAATGAAACTTAAAAGCTTTTGCACAGCAAAGGAAACCATAAACAAGACCAAAAGACAGCCCTCAGAATGGGAGAAAATATTTGCAAATGAAGCAACTGACAAAGGGTTAATTTCCAAAATATATAAACAGCTCATGCAGCTCAACACTAAAAAAACAAACAACCCAATCCAAAAATGGGCAGAAGACCTGAATAGACATTGCTCCAAAGAAAACATACTGATGGCCAAGAAGCACATGAAAAGCTGCTCAACATCACTAACTATTAGAGAAATGAAAATGAAAACTACAATGAGGTATCATTTCACACCAGTTAGAATAGGCATCATCAGAAAATCTACAAACAACAAATGCTGGAGAGGGTGTGGAGAAAAGGGAACCCTCTTGCACTGTTGGTGGGAATGTAAATTGATACAGCCACTATGGAGAACAGTATGGAGGTTCCTTAAAAAACTAAAAATAGAATTACTATATGGTCCAGCAATCCCACTACTGGGCATATACCCAGAGAAAACCATAGTTCAAAAAGACACATGCACCTCAATGTTCAGTGCAGCAGTATTTACAATTGCCAGGTCATGGAAGCAAACTAAATGCCCATTGACAGATGAATGGATAAAGAAGATGTGGTACATATATACAATGGAATATTGCTCAGCCATGAAAAGGAACGAAATTGGGTCATTTGTTGGGGCGTGGATGGATCTAGAGACTGTCATACAGAGTGAAGTAAGTCAGAAAGAGAAAAACAAATATCGTAATTTAACACATATATGTGGAACCTAGAAAAATGGTACAGATGAACTGGTTTGCAGGGCAGAAATTGAGACACAGATGTAGAGAACAAACATGGACACCAAGTGGGGAAAGCGGCGGGGGGTTGTTGTTGTTGGTGTGATGAATTGGGCTATTGGGATTGACATGTATACACTGATGTGTATAAAATTGATGACTAATAAGAACCTGCTGTATAAAAAATACCAAAAAGCAAACAAAAAAACCCAAAATACAATAAAATAGCAATAAAAACTATAAACTGTCTGTGAATAAATCCAACAAATGATGTTCAAGTTGTGAATGTTAAAATTATAAAACTTTGCTGAAGAACACTGAAAATATTTAAATGGAAGGAAAGATAGTATATGACAGATTTTTCCAATGAACATGTCCCTTCTGAATACTTTATTCTGCATGACACAGGATTTAAGAAATAATCCTTAATTTATGTTATAAATTTTGGACAGAATTTGCATGTGATGTCATTGTTTTCATGTTCTTTGAGGGTTTGTTGTGACTTTCATCACTATTATTTATGCTATTAGGATTCAATAAACAAGTCAATCATTGCATAAACAGCATCTATCTATCTACCTACCTACCTACTTACCTACCTAACCTATCTATTGTGTTTGGAAGAAGCAAGTATAACATTTTGTCTTCTGTGTCCCTGAAATGTGTGAAATTAAACTGTATATTTTGCTAAACTCAGACTATCCCCATATAGTTAGATTCTTTCTGCAACATCGTCTAATTTTCATTTTTTGTTTGTCACCTCTTGATCTATGATGGATGGTTGGGTGTTGCTTTCTTAAATCCCAATTCACAACAGAAAGTACTGCTTCACTACACTGCCAAATGCCTCAATGTTTCAATGTCATTATAAATATTTCATAACTTCCTATGTGGACACAAACTCTTACTCCTTGTCTTATTTTAGTAACCTCCAAAATGTCTGCATGGTTCTCTCTGGGGCAATTTTTCTCCCATTTTCAATTTTCTTTCCTACTGTCTACCTAAATATTACGAGATTTTTTTTCCCCCAGAAAACTGCTTCTGTGTAGAAGATCTTGCTATCTTGGATAAAATGGTCAGAAAGTACAAACTGCCACCTCGTCCTTTCTAAGAGGAGATCTAATTACCCAGCTGGCCCTGGAGAATACAAACATTTTCACTCTGGACAGTGTTTATCTGTTTTTCTGCAAGTATATCACTTTGGAAAGCTACTTGCTCAGCTAATCTGTAACTGTCATGGAAATGTAATTTTTTTCCTCCTCCAAACAAACAACAGGCACCTGGTAAGACTGCCTTATGCACCCATGCATTCAAGTCTAACTGTTTCCATGGAAACCTAGAAAACCCCTTGTGCAAGGTTCCCAGCATCTTGCCACATTTCCCTTTTCTCTATGCTGCTCTATCTCTCCATTCCTTCAGTGCACTTGCATAAAATTACAGTGCTTTGCAACAGCTCTGTAATAGACTTCTTTTCCATTCTTGCCCTTGTCAGTGATTCATTTTTGCCATGTTAGAGGGCAGAAACTGGGTCTTATTCATATGTGTAGCCTCCTCAGTACTTTGTCCAGTGCCTTAGACTTAATGGGCACTCAAAGCATATTTGTTGAATTGCATTGGAGTAAGGGCTTATTGTCTTAGAGAGTTTTACTTTTGTGATATCTAAAACATACTCATTAAGCACTTCCTCAACAGAATAACTGGAAAGATAAAAAGAGCCTGCTGACTGAATACAGAGTTTAAACCACTAATTTACATATTTCCAAACTAAACATGAATTTTCAGCACTTTCTCATATCTTGAAATTTTTTAAGTCTATAAAATTTAGAAATGAAGGAGAGTGAATTAATATTTATTGAGCAAATACTAAATATTAAGCATTGCAATTTTTATTTCCCAGTGAATTCAGTATTATCATCTATAGGATCTGAGTATTAAAACCTTAGGAGGTACAGTACATGCAATTTGAGTTATAATTAACTTACTTAACCTTATGATCTCCTTAAACATCTATGCTGGCACAGAATTTATGATCAAGCATTCGTAAATGGTTGGGGTTGAGAATCTTAGGGGAAAAAGTGGTGAGTATAAAACTTAGTATAAAAATTTATTTTATGAAAAGATGAAACAGGCTAAAAGATATTCTTAAACACCTTTTTGGAAAAATTACTAATGGCAGAAGCTATAAAGTGATAACATTCAGGAGAGACTACCTTAAATTTGAGGTACACCAACGTATACGAATAATAAATACTACTATGAAATGTTAAACAACACATAAGAAGGCATATAATATTGGCAAGGAATGATCAGGGTCAGAACATTCTAAATCACTATATTTATGACAGAAGACACAAAGTAATTATTCCGATATTAAAAAGGGGAAGCATAACTTAATAATAATAATCATCCAAACATAATAATCATCCAATCATCCAACAATCATCCAAGCATAATAATCCATTCAATTTATAGCATAAATTGAAATACTGCAACCCCACTGTGTTAGTGATGACCATGTTGGGAGTTACACCTGTACTTAGTAGTAACAAGCCTCCTCCTCCCTTTCTTTGACAGTGTGGTGTCAGAGGAGCCCTAGTGGAGGGTAAATGCTTACTTTCCACTCAGGGGCAACAAGGCAGCCTCCCTTATGAAATGTCAGCAGAGACCACATGTACAGGCTGTACTTTCATCCCATCCACGGCAAGGAGGTAGCCTTCTCCTTCTCTAAGTAAGGGTATCAGAGGAGACCTATTGGACAGTCAAGACCTTCTTCATTGCTCAGCAATAACAAGGACACTGCTATGGTGATAGTGGAGGTCAGGTGAGGAAGAGTAATGAAGCATCCCCTCCTAGGCAGACTGGTATCAGTGGGAGCCTAGGGTGGAGCCTGAATTCCCACCCCCACCCAGCAATAACAAGAAGTCCCTCTACCACAGGTGTCAACAGAAGCTGAGGGGAAAAACTGGACTTCCATCCACACCTGACAGTAATAAGGTGCTGTGGTGCCCCCTTCAACCACAGCAGTAGTGTTAGAGGAAGCATGTTAAAACAGAAAATTTCAATAAAATCCAGTCTTATAGAATACAAAATGTCCAGGTAGCAATTGAAAATCATTTGTTATATCAAGAACCAAATGATCTCAAACTGAATGAGAAAAGACACTGAGAAGACAGAGATGTCAGATGTTAGATGTTAATAAGGATTTTAAAGCAGCCATCATAAAAGTGTTTCAACAAGCAATTATAAACATGTTTGAAACAAATTTAAAAAAAAAAGAACGTCTCAGCAAAGCAATAGAAGATATAAAGGAACATTAAATGGAAATGTTACAAATAAAAATACCTAAGATTAAAAACTGATCATACCAAATGTTGGCTAGAAAGAGAATTTGATGGCCAAATATGGAAATAGAGAACCCAGAACTCTCACACACTGCTTTTGGAATATAAGATGGCACAACCACTTTGGACAAATGAAATAAAAATATACATCCATACAGAAAGATTTGAAAATTAATGTTCTTAGCAGCTTTATTTGAACCAGATAATACTGGAAACAACACACATATTCATCAACACATGAATGCATAAACAAACTATATGTCCATCCATTCAGTGGAATATACCCAGCAATAAAAATGAACTACTGATATACATGACATGATGGATGAATGTTAAGATAATTATGAAGAGTGAAAGAAGCTTGACAAAAATAAACTGTTCTGGTTTATATAAAATCTAGAAAATGCAATTTAATAAGGACAGAAAACAGATCAGTGGCTGCCAGAGCAGGGCAGCAGGGGGAGAGGGACAGGAGGTATGGGAACCTGTCCATGAGGACAGGTTCTAGGCGCTCGTGTTAGTTCTTCTCAGGCCCTTTGTGCAGACCCCTGGGAAGGGTGAGGGGGTTGTTTGCCTGATGGACTAAATACAGGTGCCAGGCAGGTCCCTACAGAAGTTCCTGCACCAATGGTTTGGCCACATGGCTGCTCTGTGCCCTTGGTGGCTGAGGGCCTCTTCCTGGGTCACTCCTGGAGCAGGAGCCAGACTAGGGCAGACACCGGGCTCCTGTGTGGCCCTCTTGGAGCCTGTGTGAACTGCTGGCCGGTGGGTTGTGGGATGTGGTGACTATGCAGGACTGCCCTGGCCTGTGAGGTCTGCCAATACTTGGAGAAACATAGCTCTGGAATAAAAGGAGGCTTAGCACTAAAAAAAACTGCATCAGGTTTCACGAAGTATTTACCATCCACATCATCATATCTTAAAAGCTTCAAAGACCCCAATTCAGGATATCATTTCAGCACTTCTGGTCTCCAACTGAAACTTTCTCCAATTAAATATGGATACTAGCCCCGTGGGAAGTTTTGGCCAGGAAGATTAGCTACAATGTATTTAAAACTTCCATGTCTCATACTAGCATCTGCTGCTGGGAGCTGCCGTACAGCCCAAAGGCTTTTGATCAGTGGAAATATATGATCTGTGACCTTAGTGACTATAAATGGATTGAACCTGATATTGTGTAGAAGATTGATGGTTATATTGTTAGAGAAAATCAGAAAAGCTCTTCCTAATAGAGGACCTTGCAAAGTTGGCATCCAGCTTTGACAAGATTGTTGAAAGTCTAGATTATTGAAGGACTTTTTCACCACAGTTTCACCTGGAAAAATGGCATTTAGAGCAACAGATCATGGATTTGAAAGTGACAAGCATTGTAAAAAGGGTCTGTTTGCTGAGCTCATTCTCTAACAACAGCAAATTCAAGAACATGAAGAGGAAGTGTGCAGAGCCTCCGGCCAATATAGCATGAGCTATGCTCGGCAAAAGCGCAAGGTGCCAGACGAAGAGAAAATTGATCAAATTCGGGAAGAACTTCAAGAAGTACAGAGAATCTTGGAACGATTAGAAAAGGAGAACAAATAACCGAGAAAATTAGTATTTCAGAAAGATTACAAAGGCACCCATCATAGAAAGCTTAAGAAATCTTTGATTGACATTGTATTCTAAAGTTCTTGATGTTCTGTCTGATTATGATGCCAGTTACAATACACAAGATCATCTGCCAAGGATTGTCGTGGTTGGCCTTAGGTGTCTGGGTCAGGAGGATTGATTGAGCCCAGGAGTTCTGGCTTTTGTGAGTGCTCTATGCCCACTGGGTGCCACACTAACTTTGCCATCAACATGGTACCTCCCTGAAATGTGGTGGTGGGGGGACCAGGTTGCCTGTGGAGGGGTATACTGGCCCAGGTCAGAAACACAGCATGTTAAAACTCCCAGGCTGGTCAGTAGTGGGATTGCCACTGTAAATAGCCCCACTTCACTCCAGTCTGAATTTAATAAAAGTGGCATGAGGAAACTTTTGGGGGTGATGGATATATTCACTGTCAAGACATTAAGTTGTAAACTTTAAATATGTGCAGTTTCTTATATGTCAATTGTACCTTAATAAAGGCAGTTAAAAATTATTTATATGGCTATTAAAAGTCCTAATTTTTCAACTTAATTGACTAATTTCCAGTGACAAGAATTTTTATGTTCTTCATATAGCCTTATTAAAAGATGTCTGAAGGGACCTTAATTTGGAATTATTTTGTTATTTAAAGACTTCTAGCCAATCAAAGAAAGCTGATTTCTTTTTATTTTAGAGGTTGTCTTTCATTTCCATTCTAAGTCTCCATTTATAACACTTTACCAAAATCAAAAGTTCCTAAAAGAAATATCAACTTTGATGTTGAACTTCCACGTTTATGGATATTGACAACTATTGTGGCCATAATGCGGAAACATTAAAAAAGGCTTGAGTTTAGGGAGGAAATTTTTTTTTTTAATTAGAGGAAGCCATCCATATTGGTATAAACAACAAAAACAAACGTAGATTTTACTTATGAATGGAAGGACAAAATACTAATGACTTCTCACTCCGGTTTCCAAATGTCCACAGTATCAGAATGTTATCTGCCACCTGACAGAAATCTCCAGTTGGTCAGACTGTAGGGTCAAAGGCCACATTACTTTTGTCAACAATGGAAACAAATAATCAGTTATAACCAGAAACAAACTATATCAAGACATTTACTTAGCTCAGTAGATCTGAAGTATTGAATCACTGAACATGAGACTTACCAGAGGACCAAGAGAAACCGAGCCCCTTAAGGAGCACAATTTAGATCTTAGGATACACAATGTTACTGGCTACAATGTTAGAATTCAGGTCAATAGTGCTTCACTAGAAACTCCAGAAATAAACTGTCAAAGGACATCTCAGAGATATTGAGTTAGTTATATGCATGCTAATAATTTACTTACATATATGGAAGAGAATGTTAGGCTGTTGTCAATCAACAAAGGCAAAAGCAGATATATAAGGAAAAGAAGAAAGAGGGGAAGGAAAGTCTGGGAAGAGTGAGTTCTGTTTTCATATATTGGCAGCTAGCAAAGAGGCCGGATGCGTAAAGATGCACTTGACCAGTCTGATGGGGGTCATCAAAGGAAGCCACTTGAGTTCTTTGTGGATTCTTTAGGAAGGCTTGAGAGTTTAGCTGGGGCACAGAGAAGATGAGTGGAGATACAGTTGGGGCTCAAGATGAGAGCCATTTTTTTTCCTACTAAGTTCTATTGAATCAATGAATATAGCACAGAGTTGTCACCTGAAGGTTGTGTTATGAGGTGAATTCCATGAGTGGAATGTAGGAAGAAATATGATTAAAAAAAGGAGTCTTACAAAGTTGAAAAGCAGGCTCACTATAGAAATATGGTAGGATTGAAGAAAATAATTTCTCTACCAAATCAAGAAAAGTTTTTTTTTTTAATCCAAGTAAAAGTTTGTTTTCTTTATCCTGAATTATACTGTGAAATCTGTATTTTCCCTAGGTAGGTTGATTTCAGTTGTTATTTTTAAAAATCCCAAATATATATTATGCAAATTTCACTATTCACAATATTTTAAATCCCAAATATATAAATAATGCAAGTTTCACTATTCATAATGTTTTCATTCTTGTGGTAAGGATTTCCTCTTGGCTTCATCCCCTTCAACTCCTGCAGCCTTCTTTGTCGAGTCATTATTCTGAAATCCTCCTTTTTTGTAGCAGTCTACAGTCATCCAGAATCAACTTTCCTCAACCCCCCCTTTATACTGACTCTTTTAATACAATCTGTAGTATCCTGACTTGTCCTTTTTTCTTTTTTTTTAACATCTTTGTTAGAGTATCATTGCTTTACAATGGTGTGTTAGTTTCTGCTTTATAACGAAATGAATCAGTTATACATATACATATGTCTCCATATCTCTTCCTTCTGTGTCTCCCTCCCTCCCACCCTCCCTATCCCACCCCTCTAGGTAGTCACAAAGCACCGAGCTGATCTCCCTGTGCTATGCGGCTGCTTCCCACTAGCTATCTATTTTAAGTTTGGTAGTGTATATATGTCCATGCCACTCTCTCACTTTGTCCCAGCTTACCCTTCCCCCTCCCTGTATCCTCAAG
>NC_041218.1:16724802-16725391 GCF_002837175.3 Physeter macrocephalus
ATATGCATTAGCATACGGTATTTGTTTTTCTCTTTCTTACTTACTTCACTCTGTATGACAGACTCTAGGTCCATCCACCTCACTACAAATAACTCAGTTTCGTTTCCTTTTATGGCTGAGTAATAGTCCATTGTATACATATGCCACATCTTCTTTATCCATTCATCTGTTGATGGACACTTAGGTTGCTTCCATGTCCTGGCTATTGTAAATAGAGTTTCAATGAACATTTTGGTACATGACTCTTTTTGAATTATGGTTTTTCTTAGGGTATATGCCCAGTAGTGGGATTGCTGGGTCATATCGTAGTTCTATCTTTAGTTTTTTAAGGAACCTCCATACTGTTCTCCATAGTGGCTGTATCAATTTACATTCCTACCAACAGTGCAAGAGGGTTCCCTTTTCTCCACACCCTCTTCAGCATTTATTGTTTGTAGATTTCTTGATGATGGCCATTTCTGACCAATGTGAGGTGATACCTCAGTGTAGTTTTGATTTGCATTTCTCTAATGATCAGTGATGTTGAGCATCCTTTCATGTGTTTGTTGGCAATCTGTATATCTTTTTTGGAGAAATGTCTATTTAGGTC
>NC_041218.1:16725582-16726806 GCF_002837175.3 Physeter macrocephalus
GCTAGGAGGTGGGTCAAAAAGGATCTTGCTGTGATTTATGTCATAGAGTGTTCTGCCTATGTTTTCCTCTAAGAGTTTGATAGTGTCTGGCCTTACATTTTGGTCTTTAATCCAGTTTGAGTTTATTTTTGTGTATGGTGTTAGGGAGTGTTCTAATTTCATTCTTCTACAGGTAGCTGTCCAGTTTGCCCAGCACCATTTATTGAAGAGGCTGTCTTTTCTCCACTGTATATTCAAGCCTACTTTATCAAAGACAAGGTGACCATATGTACGTGGGTTTATCTGTGGGCTTTCTATCCTGTTCCATTGATCTATATTTCTGTTTTTGTGCCAGTACCATACTGTCTTGATTACTGTAGCTTTGTAGTATAGTGAGAAGTCAGGGAGCCTGATTCCTCCAGCTCCGTTTTTTTTTCTCAAGACTGCTTTAGCTATTTGGGGTCTTTTGTGTTTCCATACAAATTGTGAATTTTTTGTTCGTTTTGTGAAAAATGCCAGTGGTAGTTTGATTGGGATTGCATTCAATCTGTAGATTGCTGTGGGTAGTAGAGTCATTTTCACAATGTTGATTCTTCCAATCCAAGAACATGGTATATCTCTCCATCTATTTGTATCATCATTAATTTCTTTCATCAGTGTCGTATAATTTTCTGCATACAGGCCTTTTGTCTCCTTAGGTAGGTTTATTCCTAGATATTTTATTCTTTGTGTTGCAGCGGTAAATGGGAGTGTTTTCTTAAGTTTTCTTTCAGATTTTTCATCATTAGTGTATAGGAATGCAAGAGATTTCTGTGCATTAATTTTGTATCCTGCTACTTTACCAAATTCATTGATTAGCTCTAGTAGTTTTCTGGTAGTATCTTTGGGATTCTCTATGTATAGTGTCATGTCATCTGCAAACAGTAACAGCTTTACTCCTTCTTTTCTGATTTGGATCCCTTTTATTACTTTTTCTTCTCTGATGGCTGTGGCTAAAACTTCCAAAACTATGTTGAATAATAGTGGTGAGAGTGGACAACCTTCTGTTGTTCCTGATCTTAGAAGAAATGGTTTCAGTTTTTCACCATTGAGAATGATGTTGGCTGTGGGTTTGTCATATATGGCCTTTATTATGTTGAGGAGAGTTCCCTCTCTGCCTACTTTCTGCAGGGTTTTTATCATAAATGGGTGTTGAATTTTGTCGACAGCTTTTTCTGCATCTATTGAGATGGTCATATGGTTTTT
>NC_041218.1:16726896-16727568 GCF_002837175.3 Physeter macrocephalus
TTCTGCATCTATTGAGGTGATCATATGGTTTTTCTTCTTCAATTTGTTAATATGGTGTATCACATTGATTGATTTACATATATTGAATAATCCTTGCATTCCTGGGATAAATCCCACTTGATCATGGTGTATGATAATTTTAATGTGCTGTTAGATTCTGTTTGCTAGTATTTTGTTGAGGATTTTTGCATCTATATTCATCAGTGATATTGGCCTGTAGTTTTCTTTCTCTGTGACATCTTTGTCTGGTTTTGGTATCAGGGTGATGGTGGCCTCATAGAATGAGTTTGGGAGTGTTCCTCCCTCTACTATATTTTAGAAAAGCTTGAGGATAGGTGTTAGCTCTTCTCTAAATATTTGACAGAATTTGCCTGTGAAGCCATCTGGTCCTGGGCTTTTGTTTGTTGGAAGATATTTAATCACAGTTTCAATTTCAGTGCTTGTGATTGGTCTGTTCATATTTTCTATTTCTTCCTGGTTCAGTCTCAGAAGTTGTGCATTTCTAAGAATTCATCCATTTCTTCCAGGATGTCCATTTTATTGGCATAGAATTGCTTGTAGTAATCTCTCATGATCCTTTGTATTTCTGCAGTGTCAGTTGTTACTTCTCCTTTTTCATTCTAATTCTATTGATTTGAGTCTTCTCCCTTTTTTTCTTGATGAGTCTGCCTA
>NC_041218.1:16727935-16738562 GCF_002837175.3 Physeter macrocephalus
CGTGTTTTCATTGTCATTTGTTTCTAGGTATTTTTTGATTTCTTCAGTGATCTCTTGGTTATTAAGTAGTGTATTGTTTAGCCTCCATGTGTTTAGATTTTTTCCTGTAATTGATATTTAGTCTCATAGCGTTGGGGTCGTAAATGATACTTGATATGATTTCAATTTTCTTACGTTTACCAAGGCTTGATTTGTGACCCAAGGTATGATCTATCCTGGAGTATGTTCTATGAGCACTTGAGAAGAAAGTGTATTCTGTTGTTTTTGGATGGAATGTCCCATAAATATCAATTAAGTCCATCTTGTTTAATGTATCATTTAAAGCTTGTGTTTCCTTACTTATTTTCATTTTGGATGATCTGCATGATGTCCTTTTTTTTTTTTTTTTTTTTTTTTTTTTTTTTGCGGTACACGGGCCTCTCACTGCTGTGGCCTCTCCCTTTGCGGAGCACAGGCTCCGGATGCACAGGCTCAGTGGCCATGGATCACGGGCCTAGCCACTCCACGGCATGTGAGATCTTCCCAGACCGGGGCACGAACTCATGTCCCCTGCATTGGCAGGCGGACTCTCAACCACTGTGCCACCAGGGAAGCCCTCTTTTTTCTTTTTAAAGTAAATTGTATTTAACAAGTATTATAGGTAATTGGTAAATAATTAAAATTTACACAGGACTAAAATGTATGCAATATATGTAAGTCTCCTTCTCATCTTTGTTCTTCAGTTCTACCTGCTGTTAGTTTCTTATCCTCCCCCAAAGAGCTGGGAACATATATGTACCTGGACATGTGTCTGTCTCTTTGTGTCTGTGTGTGTGTGTGTGTGTGTGAGTCACAGAGAGAATACAAATATTCTCTTTATAACACAAATTATAGCATGCTATATATAATGTTTGGCATCCTGATTTTTCATTTAAAAATATATGAAAACCCTCAGCATGGTGAGTAGAATACAAAATTTAACCCAGTAAGATTCAGAATTGCATTAATAGTGGGGTTAATAAAATGACTGGGGTGAGACTATACAGATTAGCCTTCAGGGAGTCTTCAAGGGCTTAATCTTTCTTGGTCTCAGTTGAAATTGCCCTTGCCCTGGTGGGCATTTTCTGTTTCCAGTTAAATATCCAATTTAAACCCTTGCCCCTGTTGCTAGATAAAGTATTCAGTAAAGTGGCAGGAATTCCAGCAATCTCTTTGGCTCCTGTTTTGCCAAACTGGTCAGGAGGGGTTTGGCCAAGCAAAGTTAGGTGCCATAAGTATCTGCCTTCTGCTTCCCAAATTGGAGTTACCAGTCATTTTTCTACCAGTCCTTACTCTCTTCTCACATCTCTCTTCCCAAGATAAAGACTTTAGTCCACCCACATGTGGGCTGGCTGGAAGCCAGTAGGTAATAGCCAATCAAGTTACAACCAAATTAGGTTTTCCCAGGTCTGTTTATTATTGTTGTTATTCCTAGTTTATCAAGGTTATTATTTCATATCAGTAAATATAGACATAACTCATTCTTTTTAATGGCCACATAAAAATGTTTCATTGTATAGATACAGCATGGGCAGACAGCCAGGTAAATTTGTTTTGCTTTCCAAATGACATTTCTAGGGCTGATCAATAATGTAGATGCTGTTTAATGGTACCAAACTTCTCCAGGGCAGGTCTAGGCTTTTATTACGCCATGTGTACTGTTGCTGGAAATTTATGGGTGAGTTTCTCTAGTGTTTAATTTAAAGCATTTATGGTCTGCATTTTGTCAATATTCACAATTATTTTCCCATCCTATCTAGACTGGTTTTTCTCTAGGTCCATTGTATAGCTGCCATCTTTAGCTATCTCTGGCTGAATCCAATGAATGAATTGGATTCATTCTTTCCTGCACCCCATTTCTCTGCCTCTTCTGGTTTGGTAAATGCATCCTCCAATATCTTCCTAAGGAAAGATTTATGCGAAGATAATTTTATAAATACCTAAGTGTTTTAAAATACCTTTATTCTGTCCTCACACTTGATTAGTAGTTTGATTAGGTATAGAAATCTAGATTGAAAGTAGGTTTCTCTCAGAATGTTTAAGATATATACCTACTATTTGTTGTCATCCGTGGTCAATTGGCATGTTTATTTTGTATTTTTATATTTTTTATTATCCTTTGAATTCCATTTTTATTTTTACTAAAGCACTATATGTGCATAATCAAATATACAGTTTTAAGAGTCTCATAACAAAAAAAAGAGTATTACCCTACTCCATTCCTGCCCTACCTACCCAGATCCTCTTCTCCACAGTCAACTACTTTCAATTATTTTAGTTGTATTTATAAAAACATTCCCTACTGGGGTGGGGGGTGGGGTGTCAGGCTTCTTTTGTGTACATGAGGACTAGGGAAAGCAGTCCATTTAAGACTGCTACAATCACTGGAACCCTGTCAGGACTTGCCAAGATAGTGAACATCAGTGACTCCTAATTAAAAAAACAGCTTCTACACAGATATTAGTTGGTGGAGAAATAGAAGAGGCAAAGTAACACAAATATGCCTACACTGAGCTAGGGAAACAACACCCAAGGAACTGAGCTAGGGAAACAACACCCAAGGAACTGAGCTAGGGAAACAACAGACTGGAGCATGCTGGAAATAATCACATTTGCATGCTTGCAGTCCCATCTTTACTAAAAACAACAGCAGCAAAAACAAAAAGCTCTTCCTTTTTCCATTAGACCTTATATTGACTCCCCTTTAATTTTCACTAGTACTTGAATGGCCTCATGATCCTATCCACATTCATGACTAAATTAGGTTCATTAATTCCCCTTCTTGTACTAGCATATCGATTTCATTTGTTTTTTTTTTCTTTTTTTTTTGTTGTGCTAACTGGTTTTCTTCCAAGCTTGTGTAAGCCAAATTATACTTCAACAATCCAAATTATACAGAGAACCACATATTTACCTTCTGTGATGTCCTATAGACACCAAGTAGGTTTTAAATTGTCCTATATACTTTTTCACTGCCTTTGCTTCGTGTGTATGGGCAAATCTTTCCCTTTTCCTTTGTTTTATGGTCATTTTTACCAACTTACCAATTATATACAACATTTATACCAATATATTCCTATTTTTCAGGTTTAGATATTATCTCTTAATATCCTAATATGAAAAATGAGAATTTAGAAGCCTGTTTCCTATCTTCAGAATATAGTTAACAGACCCCTCGGTTAAATCAATATTTGCTATTTATATTTGAGTAAAAAATAGCTTTCAGTTTCTCTGGTCAGTTCCAAGTCTTAGATATTTTTTATTTTTTCTTTCCATCTTCCAAAAGGACACAGAGTTCATGGAGGGCAGCAGAACTTCAACTAGTCATGTAGAATAGCCCTTTGTTATAGAGATTAGTTCTTACACAATTACAAGAGCAGGTGAAGGTGTCTCTGGAAGGCTGTTGCCTCTGCATCTCTGGTGGTGCTGAAGCCCTGTGGGTCAGAAGGGCTAGCAGTTGGGAAGAAAAGCTGAATGAGAAGCAGAAGACAGCAAAGGCAAACTAGAATCCACGAGGGAAAAGTGTAACCTGACTAATCGCCTCCAGACTCAATGACCTATTCCCTGCAGAAAAGCTGGTACTTTTTGCCATGAACTGTACTTGTACTTTTTGCCATGAACTGAACAGTCCTAGCCCAGGACTTAGAGAGTTTGAAGAAAGAGATCTGGCAGAAATTAGAGAGTCTATGGCCTGGCTGCCAAGAGTAGTCAACAGATCAGGGACATTTGTGAGCTGCACTTGGTAAGCTGGCAACTCTAAGCAAGGACAAGAGAGGAAAGGGAATTCTGGGAAAATTAGTTCCAAATTAGATTAAGTGGATGACCACAGATTCTCAGAGACCAAAAAAAATAAAAAACAAAAACAAACTTGGATCCATGAAATAAAAGATACTGTTGTAAAAAATTACAGAATTTATTTTTAAAAATTTTAGAAAAATAAAAATATTATGGCAGATTTTTATAATTCAATATTATATTTATAAATTTTAGATGTAAAATTCTCCACTGGAATGGAACAATAAGACAAAGAAAAGAAAAATGGGAGAGAAGAAAATTACTTATAGGATCAAGCTAAGATAACTAAATAATTGAATTTCAAGAGGGAGAGAACAGAGAAAATCAGGAGGAGAAAATTTTTGGTCTACAGAGAAGAGGAACAATTGACTACACTGATGTTCAAGGCCTCAGTTCTTCTGCAAAGTCAAGGAGCATTGAGTATAAGAAACCTGAGAAATTATATTAAATATATATATATTATATATTTCCAATTAGTCTAACCTCATAAAAGTCATAAGAGCCATACCTTTTGTCAGCTTCTCCATTAGGTCAGAAGACATGCTCTTCTACTATGGATACCTCCCTTCAAGAAGAAAGACACCATTATAACGAAGACAGTTGAAATGTCAGAGTCACAGTATGGGTGCTTCCAACCACATAGTACTAGGCTACAGCAATTAAACACAAAAATAGAGAAAACTCTGGACAAGTCTCCAGCTGAGAGTTATGCAAGCTTCCTTGTATAAGCCACGTAGGACCCTTTCTGCTAAATCTTTGCTCTTGATCTTAGTATTACATTCTTATGAACCAACTACTCTTCACGAGCTCAGCATGTCTTAGGATTCCTGTTACCTGCTTAATTCCATGTATTTTACAGCAAGCACCTAGTTTTGTTTCTGGTGTTCTTGAAGCACATCCATATTAAGTGGCATTTTTCATGCTAACTTCCCAATTTGTTTCCTCCTAAAGGCTACTTGGAGCCCCATCACGATGCCCAATGAACCAGTCCTCTTCCAATTCTTGGAGAATGTGATAAGTCTACTTCAGAAACTGACTCACTATTAGAATTTTATGTGAACTCTTTATACTGAGAGTTATATGTTAGAATTTAGGATATGTATCTCATAAGTTCGTTGCCTGAATCCTTATGGAATACCATGTATGTTAATAGCTACTAAATGCTGGCCCCTTGGTCAATGGAGAAGATATCCTGGGTTTGAAGGGAAATGAGACAAATAAGGACATTTAAATAATTTGCCATAAAATTAAATTTATGTAACTTAAATATTCTGAAATGATACTTTTCTTAATTTTTGTCATAAAATTTTCCTTCATTTTATGAAAGGACAAAAGTAGTTTCTGGTTGTTTTATTTGAAATGACCTTATTTGGCCAAATAAAAATCCAACTGCCAAAAGAGAAAAATAAACATCATATATCGTTTTTCAAATATCGAATTCAAAACCCTGGTGACAATTGATCTTTCTCACTATGACAGAAAGAGCCATCTCTCCCAGTCTATTACATTTCAGAGCTAACTGTATTTCTTTCCAAAACTACACAAATTAATCCTAAATATAAATCAAAGTCTGAAATGTAATTGATTAGAAAGGCATGTATAAAACAACCAGGAATTGGAGGACACCTCATTTTTTAGCTTAATAATTTCTGTTAAAGTTTCTATCTTGATTAACTAGTAGTATTTTGTCTCACTAGTTATAGGTGTGGCAGGTGGGGAGAGCCACACAGAAATCTAGCTGTTGCAGTCTGGCTCTGCATCTTCACCAGCCTTCTTTCATGTCAGTCTTTACCATCTTCATGAAGCAACAAAGGCATGGGATTCCTTTCATATTCTTGAATATACTAGGATCTGTCCCAGTGCAGGGGCTTCACAGTGCCCTTCAGTTTGCTTGAACCATATATTTTGGTCAAAATTATATACTCACTTTTCTAGCAGTTTGTCTCTTTTAAAATAGGCATATCGCAAATATTTCTTAAATGAATAAATGAATATGTGGTAAGTGTCAATATACAAGCTAGACAACTGATTAGAGGAAAAGTAAGGATGGAGATTCAGCAGTGGAAAGTAGAAAGAGATAAAACCACAGGATTACTTCCCTACGTAAATAAGGATGCAAGGTATTGTTGACTTTTGACTAAAATAGCTGTTGTTATATATAGAAAATTTGAAGATATTCAGCACATGGACTCTTCCCTCCATATTTACATATTCTGACCAGAACGCTTTTTGCTTGTTGGAATTTCTTTGAAGAATTACAGTTTTCCAGCAATGATTTTCCAAGCCCACAGTTTCTGCTAACACAAATTATAAATACATTTAATGCCAAGCTCTATTCCTGAGCTAGATGACAATTTTACATCTCTAATTCTGAGTCAGATGGAGGCATTTCACACGCCTGTGTGGCAGCAGTGGGTGTCCAAGCTGTTGAGCTTACAGATCCTTCAGCATTTATCGTCTTATGGAAAATTTGAAAAGCATAAAAATGCTGAAAAAGCTAACCTTTAGGTCTACCATGATGATTTCTAACCCCAGATCTGACAGTCATTCATGGGAAAAATTACAGTATGAGTTGTTAGAGGCTTTAAAAAGTTTTGAAACTTGATGAGTCCCTAAACTTTTTCCTGGTTCCATAATGAGAAAGACAAGAGGGCCCTTTACGAGGAGAAATTTCACAGCACCCCTAAAGTGTCAACAATTTAATTAGAACAATATTTCAAGTGTCAGTGGATAAGACTACTAAATAAAGCAGAAGGATAAGCTGTTGGAGGTAAGAAAGTCCTTCAAGGCACTTTAAGCTCTATCGGGAATGAATAAATGTATAATATACATCATAGAGGAGAAGAAGAATTAAATATAACTTATATCTCTAGATTTCAGTATAATCAAATGTCATCTTATTTTTCTCACTAATGGACTTCTGTTTTGTTTTCAATGATTGCCTTGACAATGCATTGCTTTTCTTTACAGACAGTGATTGTTTAGCTTATTTCTTTTTTTACATTACTGCTTTCTCCACTGTATCTTATCCTAAATTTAGATCTAGTTCATAGCCATGGCAGAGATATGCCGTTTGCTTTATCTGGAATACCCTGTCCTCTTTCCCCACTACTCTTTCACCAGATTTAATCTTGAATGTTCTTTGGGACTCAGCTTAAATCTTCTCCACAAAGTCTTTTTATGATACTGGAATTGTCCTCTCTCAAAATGCCATAGCCCCCAAGTTTCTTCATATCCTACCACTTGGTCTTTCTATTTCTGAATTTCTACTGAGAACTCATATGCCTTTATATCATCATAGTTAAAAGCTTAAACTTCAGAGTCAAAATAAAACTGTATAGTCGTTTTTGGAGCTCAGTAGCTCTGTGACTTTTGAAGTTAGTTAACCTCTCTGTGCATCATTTTCTCATCTGTTAAATGGAAATGATAACAGTGACTGTTCATAGGCTTTTCATGAGGCTAAAATGAGGTAATGCATATAAAGAACTTAGCACAGTGCTTGGGTGATTAAATGGCTCACAATGATTTCACTATTTTTGCTATTATTATTTTCCATGATGATGGGAATTGTGTTTTAGACCTAGTGCCTGGTTCAGAGTAAAGACTTAAAAATATTTAGTAAATACATAAGAAACATTTCTTTTTGTCTCTTCCTATTCAGTAACCAAGAAAAAGTCATTTTAAATTAAAAAAACTAAAAGCAAAAAAATAAATATATGAAACCCTTCCCTTCTGATCCTAGTAAATGTAAGAGTAAAATGGGCATTATATTTAGAGAGAGAAGACATGCAAGTTAAATAGATGTATCTTGCATTAATGTCAATGTTACAGAGACTATTCTCACAAAAATTTGTAACAAGGATCCCTGGTGGCAGAGGTCATTACAGCACAAAAATCTATATTTGGTTTGCATTACCAGTGTTTTCTGAAATATCACATATACCTACATTCAAATATGAAGATAGCATTCTAAGGTATTCAATATTTTAGATTTTCCACTTCCTGCTTTTGTTGCACAAATAAATTATCTCTCCTTACTGTGAGAAGCTGTCTGTCCCTGACAGGCAAGAAGTCCAGAAGTTCTGAGTCATTACCTTAGAGCTTGTTTGTAAATCAGTGATTGCTGTCCTAGTTTGGATACTTCTGTGGAAGAGTCATACCTATTTGGGAGGAAAATTTTTTCCCAGCAAAAGAGAAACAAAAGGAAAATAAGATATACTATAGCCTTCCTTGTTAACAATATTGTAGATTTCCTATTGCTTATTGCATTGAGTCTCAAGTTCACCACCTGGCTTGCAAAGTTATAATGACAGTGAATATTATTATACCTTGCATTTACATGCTGCTTTGCAAGTTACAAATTGTTTTAACAGCAATAAATTCATTTTCTCATGGCATTTCCAGTCTGGATGGAGACAAACCAGCACAGACCTGCAAAACTTGTGTGTACCATTGGCCCTTGCAGAATGGCTTCGATGTGTCACAATGTGGCACAGTCAGGCTATGAAAATGTTGGAAGTTGTTAAGGAGGGTGTGTTGTTCACTGTAGCCAAGAGTGTTCTATTTTGGAAGACCCAGAGAAGAAAATTCTTATTACCATAATCTAGGAAATAACTGTGCTTCTCTTAAGCTATTTAATCATATGGATATTGGGCACTGCAGTATTGATCATATAACCTTCTATGTGTTAACAGATAAAATGATTAAATCCGATTTTGTTGAAAACCAATAGCAAGGACTTGGAGCTTATATTAGCTTCATTCTTCATTACCTTACATGGCTCTGTGCTTTTTTTCTCATCTATTTCAAATTTATGATATACTGCCATATTGTATGTGTCACTATAAACTCCTTCAACTCCTTTTTAAATAAGGCAGGACATACATTACTAAAGTGTTTTCACATATAATTTTCTATTTGGTTTTCATATCAACCCTGTGAAGTAGCCATATTACTAACCCAATTTTATCTATCCATCCATGTTTTTCACTATCTTCCCCACAAACAGACATTTTCTGCAAAGTTTAAGGCTGACAGAGAACTGTGCGTGGGATTCTGTGCGCTGCAGCCCTGGATTCTGCTTTGTGTAATAGATCCCCAAAGTAGGCTTATGCAAGCAGGCAGCCCAGAGTCTAAGCCAGGAGCCTGTCTCTCCAGCACTGATTAATTCCTATGTCTAAAAGCCATGTGTTCATTGTGGATGATAAGCTTGTTTCACAAACACAAGCTAACCACAGTAAGTAAGTTTGGCATTAGTTCTGCACAAACCCCAGTGAGAAGAATATTTGCCAAAAGGAAGGAGAAAATTCCTGCCAATTTAGGCATGAATGAAATGTTTTGAGGCATCTGTAGACTTTTACATACTAAATAGAAAAAACATACGTTTATAAAGCTGATTTGAAGTTTATTCAACCAGACTTGTTACACTGAGGAATTCTAGATTCTAGGTTTGGGAAGTGGTCTACACCTGTCCTTAGGAGCAGATGCATATCACCCAAAAGTCAAAGCATGCTGTTGTACTAATTCTGCTCCGAATATCTGTGTACAAAGATAGATAGTGACACTATTTTATAGTTATACTAAAATGTGATATCTGTGGATGTAATTATAGAAGCCTGAAAATTTCCAGATCAGTTTTCTTCTTCATAAGAAAGAAAGAAAGGGAGGAGAAAAGTCTGTGGAGGAGCCTGAACCATCATGTGAAAAATGCCAACATAGATTGGATCGTAAGAATTATTCTGTGTTCTAGTTTTACTTTCTGTTTTAACTTAGGAAAAATTCTACCTCTTTATTTTTCAAAAAGATGTATTTTCATATTTCTGGAAGAGAAAGATGAAGTGAGGCCACATGTATATGGCCCAGTTAGAAACACAGAGTTTAGAGCTGGAAGGACACTTTGGGATTACTTACTGCATCTTTTCATCCGAGGCAGAACGTCCACCTGCTGCATCTCTCACACGTGGTCAGGTCATTGGGCATCCACTGGGAAACCCCAGCCATGAGAGACTCAGCACCCCCTATGGGCACCACCATTAGGAGGAAGGAGGCTGCTTCTCCCCTACACTAACGTCAATATCCTCTTGTTTACATGTATACAAGTTTTTACCTTGTCAATTCCATATGTTCTTGCTCTTTGGAGTATCCTAGGACTGGCATATTCTTTCTGCTATATGAAAACCCTTTGAATAAATGGAAGAGATTTAACAACTGTTTTACAATGATCCTAAGATAAACCCATGTGTTTTAATCTTTCTAAATGTGGTGTGGTTTCTACAACTTTCATCAGTCTGGTCATTCTTCTCTGAAGAGAATCAACCTGTTCATATTTCCCTAAAATGTAATTCTCCAGGTGGGGATGGATCAGTTCAGGCTTCATTGGGACTATGACTTCCTGTCATTAAGTTACACAATGTTTCTATTGTTTTGGCCTAAGATTACCTTGCTTTTTTTTTTTTTTTTTGAATTTTATTTATTTTTTTATACAGCAGATTCTTATTAGTCATCTGTTTTATACACATCAGTGTATACATGTCAATCCCAATCTCCCAATTCATCACCCCACCACCGCTTCTAACTGGTGTGAAATGATACCTCATTGTAGTTTTCATTTTCATTTCTCTAATAGTTAGTGATGTTAAGCAGCTTTTCATGTGCTTCTTGGCCATCAGTATGTCTTCTTTGGAGCAATGTCTATTCAGGTCTTCTGTCCATTTTTGGATTGGGTTGTTTGTTTTTTTAGTGTTGAGCTGCATGAACTGTTTATATATTTTGGAGATTAACCCTTTGTCAGTTGCTTCATTTGCAAATATTTTCT
>NC_041218.1:16738604-16770234 GCF_002837175.3 Physeter macrocephalus
TAATCCATTTTGAGTTTATTTTTGTGTATGGTGTTAGGGAGTGTTCTAATTTCATTCTTTTACATGTAGCTGTCCAGTTTTCCCAGCATCACTTATTGAAGAAACCGTCTTTTCTACATTGTATATTCTTGCCTCCTTTGTCATTGACTAGTTGACCATAGGTGTGTGGGCTTATCTCTGGGTTTTCTATCTTGTTCCATTGATCTATATTTCTGTTTTTGTGCCAGTACCATATTTTCTTGGTTATTGTAGCTTTGTAGTATAGTCTGAAATCAGGGAGTCTGATTCCTCCAGCTCTGTATTTTTCCCTCAAGACTGCTTTGGCTATTCGGGGTCTTTTGTGTCTCGATACAAATTTTAAGATTTTTTGTTCCAATTCTGTAAAAAATGTCATTGGTAATTTGATAGAGATTGCATTGAATCTGTAGATTGCTTTGGGTAGTAATAGTCATTTTCACAATATTGATTCTTCCAATCCAAGAACATGGCATCTCTCTCCATCTGTTGGTATCATCTTTAATTTCTTTCATCAGTGTCTTATAGTTTTCTGCATACAGGTCTTTTGTCTCCCAAGGTAGGCTTGTTCCTAGGTATTTTATTCTTTTTGTTGCAATGGTAGGTGGGAGTGTTTTTTCCAATTTGGATTCATTTTATTTCTTTTTCTTCTCTGATTGCTGTGGCTAGGACTTCCAAAACTATGTTGAATAATAGTGACACGAGTGGATATCATTGTCTTCTTCCTGATGTTAGAGGAAATGCTTTCAGTTTTTCACCATTGAGAATGATGTTTGTTGTGGGTTTGTTGTATATGGCCTTTATTATGTTAAGTTCCCTCTAGGCCCACTTTCTGGAGAGTTTTTATCATAAATGGGTGTTGAATTTTGTCAAAAGCTTTTTCTGCATCTACTGAGATGATCATATGGTTTTTATTCTTTAATTTGTTAATATGGTGTATCGCATTGATTGATATGCATATATTGAAGAATCCTTGTATCTCTGGGATAAATCCCACTTGATCATGTTGTATGATACTTTTAATGTGTTGTTGGATTATGTTTGCTAGTATTTTGTTGAAGATTTTTGCATCGATATTCATCAGTGATATTGGTCTGTAATTTTCTTTTTTTGTAGTATCTTTGTCTGGTTTTGGTATCAGGGTGATGGTGGCCTCATAGAATGAATTTGGGAGTGTTCATTCCTCTGCAATTTTTTGGAAGAGTTTGAGAAGGATGGGTATTAGCTCTTCTCTAAATGTTTGATAGAATTCACCTGTGAAGTCATCTGGTCCTGGACTTTTGTTTTTTGGAAGATTTTTAATCATCTATTTCATTTATTTCTGCTCTGATCTTTATGATTTCTTTCCTTCTACTAACTTGGGGTTTTGTTTTTTCTTCTTTCTCTAGTTCCTTTAGGTGTAAGGTTAGATTGTTCTTTTGAGATTTTTCATGTTTCTTGAGGTAGGCTTTTATTGCTATAAACTTCTGTCTTAGAACTGCTTTTGCTGCATCCCGAAGGTTTTGGATCATTGTGTTTTTGTAATTTGTCTCTAGGTATTTTTTGATTTCCTCTTTGATTTCTTCAGTGATCTCTTGGTTATTTAGTAATGTATTGTTTAGCCTCCATGTGTTTGTGTTTTTTACATTTTTTCCCCTGTAATTGATTTCTAATCTAATAGTGTTTTGGTCAGAAAAGATGCTTGATATGATTTCAATTTTCTTAAATTTACTGAGGCTTGATTTGTGACCCAAGATGTGATCTATCTTGGAGAATGTTCCATGTGCACTTGAGAAGAAAGTGTAATCTGCTGATTTTGGATGGAATGTCCAATAAATATCAATTAAATCTACCTGGTCTATTGTGTCATTTAAAGCTTGTGTTTCCTTATTAATTTTCTGTTTGGATGATCTGTCCATTGGTGTAAGTGAGGTGTAGTCCCCCACTATTGTGTTACTGTCGATTTCCTCTTTTATAGCTGTTCGCCGTTGCCTTATGTATTGAGGTGTTCCTATGTTGGGTGCATATATATTTATAATTGTTATATCTTCTTCTTGGATTGATCCCTTGATCGTTATGTAGTGTCCCTCCTTGTCTCTTGTAACATTCCCTATTTTATCTGATATGAGTATTGCTACTTCAGCTTTCTTTTGATTTCCATTTGCATGGAATATCTTTTTCCATCCCCTCACTTTCAGTCCGTATGTGTCCCTATGTCTTAAGTGAGTCTCTTGTAGACAGCATGTATATGGGCCTCATTTTTGTATCCATTCAGTGACCTGTGACTTTTGGTTGGAGCATTTAATCCATTCACGTTTCAGGTAATTATTGATATGTATATTCCTATGACCATTTTTGGGGTTTGTTTTTGTAGGTCCTTTTCTTCTCATGTGTTTCCCACTTAGAGAAGTTCCTTTAGCATTTGTTGTAGAGCTGGTTTGGTGGTGATGAATTCTCTTAGCTTTTGCTTGTCTGTAAAGCTTTTGATTTCTATATTGAATCTGAATGAGATCCTTGCTGGGTAGAGTAGTCTTGGTTGTAGTTTCTTTCCTTTCATCACTTTAAATATATCATGCCACGCCCTTCTGGCTTGTAGAGTTTCTGCTGAGAAATCAGCTGTTAACCTTATGGGAGTTCTCTTGTATGTTGTTTGTCGTTTTTCCCTTGTGCTTTCAATAATTTTTCTTTGTTTTTAATTTTTGTCAGTTTGATTACTATGTGTCTTGGCTTGTTTCTCCTTGGGTTTATCCTGCCTGGGACTGTCTGCACTTCCTGGACTTGGGTGGCTATTTCCTTTCCCACGTTAGGGAAGTTTTCTACTATAATCTCTTCAAGTATTTTCTAGGGTCCTTTCTCTCTCTCTTTTCCTTCCGGGACCCCTATAATGCAAATGTTGCTGCATTTAATGTTGTCCCAGAGGTCTCTTAGGCTGTTTTCATTTCTTTTCATTCTATTTTCTTTATTCTGTTCTGTGGCAAGACTGCCTTGCTTTTTAATAGTTTTGTCTACATCATCTGCTTTTGTGGGAATTAGAGTTACAAAAGCTCTCTAAAATGTGTCAGCTTTTCCCTACAAATATATTTTTAGCCTATTATAATGATTTTTTACCAAGTAGTTGATGGGAAGATTTCATGCTAAATCTAATAAAATTTTTCCTTGACTTTGAACTACAGGTTAATTATCCAAGTTTTGTATATATGTCTTATTTTGAATTATTTTTGTGTGCCCTAAATATTTGTATGTAACTGGGGAATGTGGAACTAGTATCTTATTCACACATGGTAGCAACAGTTGTCCGTACCTATAGTATGCATGTAACAGGATGTCAAGCAGAGATAATAATCTGAAGAAGTTTTCTTTTTCTTTTTCTGCATTATTGTTTTTTAAAGTTACTCTAACAAATACCCCTCTTTCCTGTCTTTGACAACTTCATTGGCAAGTTCCATAGCTTTCCTGTCATTTTCAATTAATTTACATTCTGTTTAAAACACTCCTTCTTGGGGGCTTCCCTGGTGGCGCAGTGGTTGAGAGTCCGCCTGCCGATGCAGGGGACACGGGTTCGTGCCCCGGTCCGGGAAGATCCCACATGCCGCGGAGCGGCGGGGCCCGTGAGCCATGGCTGCTGAGCCTGTGCGTCCGGAGCCTGTGCTCCGCAACGGGAGAGGCCACGACAGTGAGAGGCCTGCATACAGCAAAAACAAAGAAAAAAAAAACAAACAAAAAACACTCCTTCTTAAATATCATCTCCTCCCCTCCCATGAGCGCTGGGTAAGCCTCAGCCTGAGGGACTCTCTATTCAGTTCCATTGATCTATGTGTCTGTTTCTGTGCCAGTACCATACTGTTTTGATTCCTGTAGCTTTAGAGTATGGTTTGAAACCAGGGAGTGTGATATCTCCTATTTTGTTCTCCTCCTTAAGTTTCTTTTGGCTATTCTGGGTCTTTTTTGTTTCCATACAAATTTTAGAATTATTTGTACTAGTTCTGTGAAAAATTCCATAGGTATTCTGATAGGGATTGCATTGAATCTGTGGATTGCCTTGGGTAGTGTGGTCACTTTAACAGTATTAATTCTTCTAAACCATGAGCATGATATATATTTCCCTCTGTTTGTGTCATCTTCAGTGTTTTATAGTTTTCTGAGTACAGTTCTCCTACCTGTAAGATAAATATCTTTCCATCCTCATCAGTTAATTCTTATTAATCCCAGGGAAATAGAAACCAGCCAAATCTTCCTCTTTCCCTGTTTTAATTCAGATTGATCATAAGAATGTCTCATTGCATTTTTTTAAAGAAAGTTATTAATGAGTAAGTTATTACTTATATTACTTATTACTTACTTATAAGTAAGTTATTAATGATTCCATGGTTTTGAATGGGTCCCAGAACTCAAAATATAAGGACTTTTTTTACACTCTCAACCTCATACTGGTTTTGGGGAAATCAAAAGAATTTCCTAAGGTAAGTCATCTTACAGTCTTCACTCTACATCTCATGCTTCTTGGTAGATTCAGGGCAGCTCTATTCACTTCAGCCTCCTTTTCTGTATTCTCAGAATCCAGATTAAGACTTTTTTGTTCTAGAATTCCCCCAGTCTTTCAGAGAATACTATTGGTGTTCCAACAAGTTGTATGTGTATTTTTTACAATTGTTTATTTTTTTCATACTTCATGTTGGTCTCCATTCTTATACCCAGTCTTGAGTATTTTTGTTCTCTCTCTCTCTCTCTCTTTCTCCATCTCCTTCCTCTCTCTCCTCCTTATTCAGATTTTCTGGATCTGGATAATGACAGTGATTTAGAAAGAGATCTGTCTGGGTGTCAAGGAGACTGGGGATCAGTTTTTCCTCCTAGCACTTGTCTATCAGGCAATCATAGGGATAAAGCACAGAAGCATGTAGGATTGTGTGCAGTTGAACACATTGGTTTTCAATGCTTATGGACCTAGGGTGCATGCTCAAAATTACAGACATAGTCTCTCTAGCCCAACATTATTCATATTGATTTTATTTTGCTTAATTTTCAAGAACATATATGAGCATAAAGTATTTTCTCTAATAAAAAATGTTGATTCAATTATATTTTTGAATAGTCACAGCCTACCTTTCTACACAGTGAATTCCTCATTCCATTATTATTTATTTTCATTCAATATTTGATAGGCTGTGTGCTTCCTTCTTGCTGCCTCATTTCCCAAAGATCAGAATATAGGAGGAGAGCATATCTGTGAAAATCTTTCTGGGCTGTGTCATATGAATAACAACTTGGCGGGGAAAGAGAATTCTGAAAAGTCTGTAGACTCCACCTCATTTTTCTCTGACACCTAGTGCTATAGAGGGAAGATCTGATTCTCACTCAGAGCTCTCTGGTACGAGCCCTTTTCTGTTTAGACCCTAACAAATCTAATGAACAATAAGGAGAGAAGACCCAAAATATTGACTATTAGATAAGAAAGGAGACATAGCCACAGATGTAGAAGTTATAAATTTAGTTGTAAATAAAAATATTATAAGCAACTCTAGTGTAGTGTAACATGTATGAAAAAGGAAATGCTTTCTTAGTAAGTTGTCATTTAGCAAAATTGATCCAGGTAGAAATAGGAAGCTTAAATAGATGAATTTCATATACGAGATTGGAAAGGAGATTACTATTAGAATATCCACACCAGATAGACTCAGGAAGCTTAAATAGACGAATTTCATATATAAGATTGGAAAGGAGATTACTATTAGAATATCCACACCAGACAGACTCCCTGCCAGGACTATCTCCTGCTTGTAGCAAGTGGAAATTATTTACACAGAATCATGCCACAATAAAGCTCAATGCTGATGTACAATGAGACTCTTTGAAATGGAACACCTAGGACTTCAGAAACTTGATATCCTTCTGTGTGTATTAGCCACAGAGATATTCAAATAAAGAAAGCAACTGAGATAACCAAAATTAAGAGTCTTTTAATCCCATAGCTTAAGTAAAAAATCAAGGTAATAAGCTAAGTGTTTACCTTCCTGGAATTTTCAAGGAAAAAGAAAAAGCTAGGAGTATTTACAGTTTGGAATTAGTAAGAAATTGTTCCTTGGTGTTGTTTTCTCTAAGAGCTTTTTCTATATATTTTTGTTTTTTAAGCTAAGTAATATTAAATTCAATTTAAAAAATAAATATTAAGAAATACATTTTAAGATGATTTTGCACATTTGCAAATTAGCAGTTTCCTTTGAACATACTACACCACTTTGCTTTAAAGGGTTGCACAGAAGGATGTCAAAACAGAGGACTTGGATTTGTAGATCAATAATTTTCTATGTTAAGCTAAGTGATGCACATAGTAAAGAAGCCCAGGACATCCTTCAATTGTCCCTTAATAGGAAAAAAGTCTTATCTCAGTTGCTACTTTTGCAATTCAACCTCTAAACCAATCATGAAATGCTTGACATTATCACTACTAGGCTACTAAATCATCTCTGCCTGGACACTGCTGTAGGAGTAACCCAATCTGTAGCCACCTGGGACCTTAATACCAGTCCAGACCAGATGTGGGCTCTGGTTTGAGCAGTGCAAATTTAATGCTAGTTTTCTCAGAAAGCACTCACCCAACAGGGCTGCTTACAGCTTTTCCCATGCTGGCCTCCTCTGTTTTTCTTTTAAATCTATGTCTAAGGTATAAATACAGAAAATGTAACGGCAAACAGATTCCATTTATAGAAATAAAAAATTTACAAAATGCCTAGGCATTAACTTAGCAAAAATCTGTGGAATTTATTGACGAATCAGTCAATCAAAGACAGCAGAGGATATAAAAGATGACTTGATTGTATATAATAAATAACTTTGAATGGGAAACCTTACCATTGTAAAGATAAAACTTAAATTCAGATACATATACACACTTATCAAAACTTACATAGGCTTTGAGGAAGGACATTTTTTGCAAAATGAGATTAAATATCATGATGAAATTGACATGAATAATATTTTTAAAATTTTGAACAAAAAGAATGAAGAGGGACATACCCTACCAAGCATTGACATATTTGCTACAATAAATAAAATCTTATGGTGTAAGAGAAGACAGGTTAATGGAGCAAATATAGAGGAAAAAAACACTGCGTATTATGCTGAGTCCTTAGTGACGCTTTCCATCTAGAAGCACATCTTTCAACTCAGGGAAATTTTTTTGAATTATCTTGTTAATAATTTTATCACCTTCACTTTTTTTCTACTCAGTTGGAAGTGCTGTTAGTCATATGTTGGGTCTCCTGGACTCCTCCTCTAACTTTCTTTTTTTTTTTTTTTTTTTTTTTTTGGGGGGTACGCGGGCCCCTCACTGCCGTGGCCTCTCCCATTGCAGAGCATAGGCTCCGGACGCGCAGGCCCAGCGGCCATGGCTCACGGGCCCAGCCGCTCCGCGGCATGTGGGATCTTCCCGGACCGGGGCATGAACCCGTGTGCCCTGCATCGGCAGGCGGACTCTCAACCACTGCGCCACCAGGGAAGCCCTAACTTTCTTATATTATCTCTCTTAGCCTCCCTCCACCTCTGCCCTGCTTTCTAGATGATCACCTCAAATTTACCTTCCATACCTTCTATTGACTTTTGCATATTTGCCATTATGCATTTATTTCTAAAGAATTTTTCAGTACTCTTTGATGCTTGTAAAACCTTCTCTTCTCATCTCATAGTTGCAAAATCTTACTTTGCCTTTCTTATGATGTCAATTATAGCTCCTTTCCTTCAGATTTCTCTTCTTAGATCTGGTTAACCACCGTAACCAAGTGATTGAATTTAGCCTCATTAATTATTCTTATTGGTGGTCCAATCTAAATTTATATGCTCTTCTAACATGATATAATAAGAGCATAAAATAACATCATCTATCGAGTAGACCTATTTTCAGGAAATATAAGAAACAGGGAAATAAGTTAAATGAGATCATGATGAAATAATCAAATCTAGAATGTAGGATGTTCTATCTGCAAGACAACTGAACTCCTCAAAATATTAAATGTCATGAAAAACAAAAGACAGAGGAACTGTTCTATGGTAAAGAGTTTAAGAGACACACACACAAAATGCAGTTCATGAAATGGAATAAAAATGAAGCACCAATAAAAATCACTTGTGGGATAATATGGGAGATAAACAATATAGAATTATTATCAACTTCCTTAGATGTGAAAGTGACATTACATAGTGAAAGCACTTATTTTTAGGAGATATATGATGAATTAATTTGGAGTGAAATTCAGCATTTGAGAAGGGTGAGGGGAGAGAGAGAAAGAGAGAGATATCAAGCAAAGACATGGTAAAATACTCATCGCACTATTTATTCCACTTTTCTTAATGTTTGACAATTTTCGAGATAAAAGTTGAGGAAAGGTGTTCTTTTCCTGCAGAGTCTGTTTCTTCTAAGTTATCTCTTTTTTTTTTTCTGTCTTTCATGTTTTGAGAATTTCATCAAATGGCAGGTAATCCTTGGTTGTCTGCTCATGTTTAAGATTAGAAGATTAAAATGCTGATCTTAAACTACGAATGTAGGTGGGGCTTGTTTACTACGGTTTCACTGTTGTGTTATCTGTCTGGGCTGTTTTGTGTGTGTGTTTGGATAACCCTACTATAAATATTGTTATATATTTCTTCATGGCTTGTCAGATTCTCTAGAAAAGAGTCTTCCAATCTCCTTTCTAGAGTGTTTAGGTCTGGGTGCCTGGGTGCTAGTAGGAAAACAAACAAACAAACAAAAGCCAGGAATCTCATCCTTCATTATATAAACCTACACTTATTTCTCCATTTTCACTTTGGCAGGTACCCCAACTACACCTGTCTCCCTATCTCTCAACTGCAGAGGCCCTTCAGGGCATAAATCTCAAGGAAGAGTCCAAAATCTGCTTAAGTATGGTAGGAAGTAGCTGAGGGGATATAACAGACTTTGACATGAGCTTCTCACTTTAATTTCACCTTCACTCCTATTCAGAGGTAGTTGGCATTGTCAATTCTTATGCCTGTCTGGGATTCCCCATTGCCAACGTAGGATTCTGCTTTCTTGTATTTGCTAAATCAGTTACCACCCACCCATCTGTCTCCACTTCCAAAAGTTGGCGCATTTGCCTCTTTTCAGCTATTTTTGTTCTTGTAGATTCCTGATGGCTTAAAAAAAAAAAAATCCCTTCACTTTCCATCTTAGTGGAATAAGATGGGAATAAGCAAGGGAATATATGTGTATAACCCATCATTTGTAATCAACTTTTCTAAGTATATATTGATAAAGAAAAGCATTGAATATATGTTGCTTTGAAAAACAACATATATTTTTATTTTTAAAAGCTAATATTGGGCTTCCCTGGTGGCGCAGTGGTTGAGAGTCCACCTGCCAATGCAGGGGACACGGGTTCGTGCCCCGGTCCAGGAAGATCCCACATGCCGTGGAGTGGCTGGGCCCGTGAGCCATGGCTGCTGAGCCTGCGCGTCCGGAGCCTGTTCTCCGCAATGGGAGAGGCCACAACAGTGAGAGGCCCGCCTATTGCAACAACAACAACAAAAAAGCTAGTATTCAATAATCCCAATTTTATAAGGCTAACATATATGCATAGAAAGAGTGTTGAAACAACATATATCAAAATCATACTGATAAAAATTGCTGAAGTTGGACTTCAGGTTAATTTTTATTTTATTTCTCGTTTGTTTCTCTTGTTATTTTTTATAGTGATAAATAATAATTTTTAAAAATGAAAACCACAGGTAGAAGCTACATGATAAAAAACAGCAAATAACCCACATTTTTAATTGATTTCCTATTTAGATAACCAGAATGCCAGAATTAAAAAAACTTACCAAGAATATGAAATAGAGGTCATATAATTTCCAATAATATTCCAAACTTTAATTATTAATATGCTATTATTAAATGCCAAGTCCCTTCCTTGCTTGGGAAGGTATGGTATGCCTCCAAAAAGAGGACTAAAAATCCTCCATAACTCTTTTCTAAGAATGAATTGCCATCCCCACCATGACAACAATCTGAAGGTCTAGTCTAACTAGGAAGGCTAGCTCACTGTCCCTTCTTTAATGGGCAATGAGCTTTTTGTCTTATGCAAACTAGAGCTTCCAAACTATGCCTGCCAGGCAGATGAGACGAAAGCAGTGTCAGCTTAAGGCCATCAGGCATAGATAGATCTGATTTTGAATATATCTCCATCCATAATGAATTCAGCAACACACTTGGAAGGAGGAAGGAAACCATGAGTCCTTTATTGAAAAGCTTTCAGAGGACTTGATGGCACCAAGTTCTGCTGTCTGATTGTCTGCCAGCAAGAGGCCAATCCCAGGAGGCTGCAAAGTCATTTTCATTTGCCCTCTCTCCTGAGCAGAGACAGGCAGATAGGAACTGCAGTTTCAAGAATTTACTACTGTATTTCGTTATTTCAAGTCTACATCAAAATCTGATAATGACATGACACTCAGTGAATTGTAAATTTCCTAGAGGAAAAGGTGCCAGGAAACTGAGCTTTCAGATAGCCAGGAATCTAGATTGTGTAGAACTGTGTCAAGACCTACTTTGCTTTCTACCCTGTGGCCCTTCAGAGTTAAGGTCAGATGTCCTTCTGGATGTCCACTTTTAGATGATCTAATCTCAAATGTGGGAGACAATTCTGACTCACAGATTTTTTGGCTTAGCATCAATTTCCATTCTTTCTATCGATGCCCTGTACTTTCTGCTGAAGCCTCTTAACTAGTACCTGACTACTTCTTGACCCACATTTTCTGTGAGGTTACTAATCTTTTAGTTTCCATTCTCCTACTATGGTTCCCGATCCAGGATACCATTTTCTTATACTCTGGAAGTCTCACTTGTATACCATCTACCTGTTATTCTCTTTTAGCTGTCTTCTCTGAACGTAATCGTCTGGCTGTATTGTTTACTGAACCACTGTTAAAAGTGACACTCTCTGTCAACAAATTTCTCAAGTCCAGAGACTTAGTTCTTGTATATTTCATGTAAATCCTCATAGATAAACTCAGAAGAGACAAACTAAGCATCTTTTTCCTTACTGAAAGTAATATGGAGCAATTCTTCCTGCACTTGGACTTTTCTTGATTATAGGTTTTTAAATAACAGCTCCTAGAAGGTTGTCTTTATAGACTGTATCTAATCTCTCTCAAATTTGGAGATGGATTCAGGCCACAAGCTGAACATATTGGAGAAGTACTCTGTGCAGATTCTTGAGCCCTCAACTTAAGTTTCCTGATGAGCTATTCCCCACAGCTTGTCCTTATGCAGGAATCAGGAATACACAGTCCTAATTCACCTGGAGCAAACACCTATCTTCTCAACATCTTGTGGGTTAACCATACACCTTACTCCCTTCTCCTATTCTGCCCATTTACCTTCAGTCTTAAAATATCCTGGTTTGGATGATAAATTATATGATCACACTTGTTACAGAACCTTATTTTTTTTCTCCATGTAAACATCCAAAGGTTTTATCTTTAATTACTGAATTGCAACTCTGATGAATGACTAGTCTTGCTATGCTTTAAGAATAGGAAAATTTCATTATTAGAGTAAATCAGAAGCTGAGATCTGCCTTTATTATCCAGTCTGGAAGATTTTAGTTAATTAACTATTATGATTGATAGATGGTTGTTGATGTATTACTTAAGGCTTAATGCTTCTTTCAACATATATTTGTGATCATTCTATGTTTAAAGCATTTTTCTGGGTACTGAAGTGTTCTATAAGTATAAAACCAAAATGGACACATTAGTAAGGAAGTATTACCAAGTATTTACCATGATAAAATAAATACTAATTGCACTTATTAATATCTTTCCAGGTGTCAAGAACGTTACAGACATTATCCTAATTCTCATCATAAACCTGCAAAATAAGTAGTGAATTTAAAAAGAGTTTGAATAACTTAAAAAATGAGTACATCTAGAACATGGTGATCAGATATGAATTTAAATCTATTTGCCTTCAAAGCCAGATATTTTGATGACTTTTTACTAAAATTCCTGATTTATAAAAGTGTATCAGAGATCTAATGGTAAATAAAATAAATTGTTCAGAAGACCTTTTCAAAAAAGCCACATTCTACTTTTCTTACCCATGTCTATACCATGCCCATTCAAATTCCTTAGAGTCCTTCCATAGTTTTCTCTGTACTAATTTATCCCTGTACAGATATCAAGATAGATATACAGATTTTTGTTGTGTGAATGCTTGTTTTACCAAAATGGAAAGATATCACAGATTATTTTATATATCTTGCTTTTCTCAACAAACCATATAGAAGTCACTCCAAATCATGTAATGTAAGTATGTCACTGTTTTTTTAAACTGAAATTTTATTTAGTAAGCTCCTTAGATTTTTTTTTTTTTAAATATTTATTTATTTGGTTGCACTGGGTCTTAGTTGCAGCATGCGGGCTACTTAGTTGCAGCACGTGGGCTCCTTAGTTGTGACATGTGAACTCTTAGTTGCGGCATGCATGTGGGATCTAGTTCCCTGACCAAGGATCGAACCTGGGCCCCCTGCATTGGGGGCATGGAGTCTTAACCACTGCACTACCAGGTAAGTCCTGTAAGTATGTCTCCTTTAATTGCCACAAAATATTTCATACATAAATGTGCCAAACATATAACAAACCATTCCTCTATTGATGGGCTTTTACTTTTTGTCAGTTCTTGACTACTATGAACAATGCTGCTATAATTATCATCAAATATAGATAATTATTTCTTTTCTTTTTAGAAAATAGATTCACAAGAGTGGAATTGTTGGATCAAAATACCTAGGTGTTACTGATGTCAATAGATATTTCCAAGTAGTCTTCCAAATAAGCAGCAGACTCATTTCTTTCATCCACAAATCAAATTACACATACACATACTTCCTGGCAATATGTCTTACAGATTTGTATGCAAATGTTTTGCTAGCATGATGTGCAAAGTAAAATCGTATTGTTCCTCCTATTTCTTTTGTATTTTAAAGCTTTATTCTGTTGTTTATAATTTAAAACAATAAAGCCACTCATTTAACAGTACAGTTTGGTGAGTTTGGTAAATGTATTGAGTCAAGTAATCACCACAAAAAAAAAAGTTCCATCTGGCACTGACTACATAATTTGTGGGTCCCAGAGTAAAACAAAAACGTGGGTGTGCTTGTTCAAATATAATTAAAAATTTCAAAATAGTGACAACTGAGCATTAAACCAGAGGTAGAGCCCTTCTGAGCTTGAGGCCCTGTGAGACTGCACATTTCACACCATGAACTGGTCTCTCCATCATGTGCAAAAAGTTCCCTTATTCCCTTTCAACTAATCCCTGGCACCAGGCAACCCACAGCTCTACTTTTTGTCCTTGTAGTTTTTTCTTTTCTAGAATTTCATAAAAATGGAACCATATAGTGTATATTCTTTTGTGTCTGGCTTTTAATTTTATTCATTTCCCCTACTGTTTGTCTATTTTCCATTGCATTGATTTCCTTTATGATATTTATTATTTCTTCTTCTTTCTTCTACTAAACTACTTTAGCTTTAAGTATTTATAACTTTGTAATGTAGATGCTTACATCTTTTTTTTTGTTTTTCTTCTCTTCTGATATAAGCATTTATAGCTTTAAATGTACACATAAACACTGTCGTAGCTGCATTTCACAAATTTGATATGCTGTATTTGCATTTTTTATTTAGTTCAAGATATTTTCTAATTTCCCTTGTGAATTCTTCTTCAACCTCTGGGCTATTTAGAAAATGTGCTTGCTATTTTAAACATTCTGCATATTTGTAGATTTTCCAGATTTCTTTTTTTTATTGATTTCTAATTTAATTCTGTTGATTTCCAGAACATATTCCATATGAATTTAATCTCTTTTAATTTATTAAGATATCTTCTCTGGCATAGCATTTGGCCTAGTTAATATTCTGTGTGCACTTGAAAATGAATGTATTTTACTGTTATTGGGTGTTTGATAGATATAAATTAGGATAAATTGATTGATTGCACTGTTCAAGGCACCTATATCCTTACTTGTTTTCTATCTTCTTGATGTGTCTGTTACAGTGGGAGGAATATTGAAATCTCCACTGATTTTTTTTCACTTTCATTAGTTTTCGTTTCATGTTTTTGAACTTTTTATTAGATGCATGTATAATTGTTATGTCATCCTGCTGTCTTAACTCTTGTATCATTATGAAATGTCCTTCTTTGTCACTAGTAGTATGCCTTTTCTTAATGTCTATCTTTCTATATTACTATATCTAACTGGATCTCTTATGCTTACTGTTCTTATGATATTTTTTCATCCTCTTATTTTCAATCTATACTGTCCTTGATTTTAAGTACATCTCTTATAGACAGTATATAGTTGGTTCTTGAATTTTTATTCAGTTGAACAATCTCGCTTTTGATTAGACTATTTAGGTCCTTTACATTTAATATTATTATTAGTAGTATTATGGCTATAACTTTTAGGTCTGCTTTTTTTTTTTTTTTTTTTTTTTTGCGGTACGTGGGCCTCTCACTGTTGTGGCCTCTCCCATTGTGGAACACAGGCTCCGGACGCGCAGGCTCAGCGGCCATGGCTCACAGGCCCAGCCGCTCCGCGGCATTATGGGATCTTCCCGGACCGGGGCACAAACCCGTGTTCCCTGCATCGGCAGGTGGACTCTCAACCACTGTGCCACCAGGGAAGCCCTAGGTCTGCTATTTTTTGTTTGATTTGTCTATGCAGAAAATTTTAAATGCATTTAGGTAATAAGATACAAGGTCAATATAAAAACAAGATGCTCAAATCTATAATAGTGAGGGAAATAAAAATATAAGAAGTGACCTTACTTCTGACAGCTTGATAAAGCTGTGAGATACTTTTCTGCAGAGAAAAGCATACACCAAAAAATATTACTAAAAATAATTGAAAAAACACTGGAAAATGGTCAAAGACAGGCAAAAGTATGAGAAATGTTTACTTATTTAAAAAAGTCAACAAACTACTCTGTATTAGGTAAAAATGTGATTTGTTACTTCCTTGTCTTGGGGTATTCTCTTCACCCCCAGATTCAGCTGAAGGTGGCAGACTTAGTTCATGACAGATGGTACTGGAGCTGTTAATGTAAGGGAGGAGATTCTGTAAGCTGAGATAGCAAATACTCCATATTTCTTGCTGACTGATAAACTATGTGCTCACATAGGCGATCCCATGGAGCCTGAACAAAACCCTGAAAGTTTAGGGAATTGTACAAATTTTCTATGCCTTTGAATCTACTCCTTATCCAGTCAATATTTTAATAGCTTCAAACATCTGATCTACAAACATCTGATCTACAAAAATCTGATCTAAATTTGGTTCATAGGAACCAAATTTAAAATTATAGAAGATAGAGAGATAGATAGTTAGGTAGGTAGCTGTACACTGCACATGAGACAAATTTCACAGATTGAATTAAGGCAATTTCCTATTAGTACAATGACTAAAAAAATAACCCTCAGAAAAATAAAACAGTATATTATATACAATTAACTCATTTTCAAACAAAAATTACTAGACATGCAAAGAAACTGAGATTTGTAACCCATAAATTAGATTTGGAGACAGCATTCCTCATAACATAGGGAAGTAATATCTTCTTGAATCACTTGGAAGGAAGGAATTAAACGTGTGTTTTTTGGTTTTCCTTTGTTCCCTAAATTATTTCTGATTTCTCCAAGTATTTTTTCCCTTATTTACTTAGCTTAGTTTTTCTCTTCCATGTTTCTGGCTTTACTTTAACATCTGGCATTCCTTGATTAGTCCATTTATGTTCAAGAATGAGGCCATGAAACACTGATCATGGGATCTCCAACGGAGATGCTGCTCTTTCCACTCCACCCCACCATCCTCTAATCCATATTTATTGGTCCATAAGTCCATAAGAGATTTTCTTGACTTCAGACTCATAATAATAATAGTCAAGGTTATGGTCTGAATGTTCATGTCCCACCCCCACCCTGTCCAAATTCACATAATGGAATCCTATTGCCCAGTGTGATGGTATTAGGAGGTGAGGCCTTTGGGAGGTGATTAGATCATGAAGGTAGAGCTCTCATAAATGGGATTAATGCCCTTATAAAAGAGGCCCAAGAAAGCTCCCTTGCCCCTTCTACCATGCGGACACAATGAGAAGTCTGCAGCCTGCAGCTTAGAAGAGATCCTTCCCCAGAACGAGACCAGGCTGGTAGCCTAGCCTGATCTTGGTCTTTTAGCCTCCAGAATTGTAAGAAATAAATTTCTGTTGTTTATAAGCCACTAAGTCTGTGGTATTTTGCTATAGTAGCCTGAAAAGACTAAGACAGTCAGGGAATACTTAAATGATGGGCAAAGCTGGGAATTTTGTCTAGACTCTCAGATAACAGAGGAATTGGAGTGTTAAAGACCTTGAACTCTCAAACCTAAAATGTATTATCAGACATATATATATATATATTTTTCCATCCTACAACTTTTGGGCAGATCCATACTTGTACCATTTTAGGAAGATAAAAATCTCTTCTTTTTTGAAAGATACTCAATTTAAGAATCATAGGAATCAAAGGATTTTGCCTGCAAAAGAGGTTACTTTTAAATGGCCAAACTAAAACAATACAAGGTCTTTAGGCAATTAATAATTTATCAGTCTTGAAAAAAATTAAATTTTTCAGTAAATCAACCAAAGAATTTTTCTGAATGTATCCCATCAGCACTTCCTGCAGTGTATGCGTGTTCAATACAGTTAAACTTTTAAAATGGAGGAAATGTCTACGTGAGTGACTCTCTAAAAGTGTTTTGCAGAGTAGCAATCCCAGGAGATAATCCTTGAAAGAAAGAGTTCCCTAAGCAATTTACTTTGTTTTCCTCTTGGGAGTCACAGTGCATATAAACACACTCTAAGAAGTCATCAGTAAACAAACTTGTATCACCTTTAAACTCCTTTCCAAATGCTTTGCCATAAGAATAATTTTCACATTAAAACCCATGAGTATGTTTCAGAACTCTAATATTGAATAGAAAATAGTTTAGGAAATGCATATCTAAGTTCATGCTCTGTGGTAGTAGACTAGAAATCTGTGGAAACATGAACAAAATCACAGTTATTAATTATGGTACATTTTCATCAAACAGAAGTTTTCAGAATTTATGCTGTTCCAGTCAAATCATGTGGGAAAAGATTATCAAAGGTTTGAGCCAGAGTTTTTTTGTACTAAGTCCCTTAACAACTCAGGCCCTTACTCCCATCACTGAAAAAAATTGAAACTATTTAAGCAGTATTTAAAAATCCTCAAAAGAGGACTTCACTGGTGGCACAGTGGATAAGAATTTGCCTGCCGATGCAGGGGACACGGGTTCGATCCCTGGTCTGGGAAGATCCCACATGCCACGGAGCAACTAAGCCCATGCGCCACAACTACTGAGCCTGCGCTCTAGAGCCTGCGAGCCACCACTACTGAGCCCAAGTGCCACAACTACTGAGCCTGTGCACCACAACTACTGAAGCCCATGCACCTAGAGCCCATGCTCTGCAACAAGAGAAGCCACCGTGAGAAGAAGCGCACACACCGCAACGAAGAGTAGCCCCCGCTCGCCCGCAACTAGAGAAAGCCAGAGTGCAGCAATGAAGACTTAACACAGTCAAAATAAATAAAATTAAGAAAAAAAATTCCTCAAAAGAAAACAATTTCTTGCCAAAATCTATAAGCAAATGGACATTTATTTCTTTAGGAGATAAATATTTTGCTGTCAAAATATCTAAAATGTTGCTGTTTTGTAAATCACAGACATCTTTTGTTAAAATGTGCCCGGATAAACATGTCTAAAAAACTATAAAAATGAAAAAATGCTAAGTGCTCTAGTGCTATACATGGCATTGAACAGGACAGTTGAAATCCTTGTTAGAGAAGATCCTGGCAATTCTAGTCTTAGTATAGGAAGAGAGTCTGTTGAGTTGAAAACAGAATTAAAATCAAAATGTTCTTTGATGTTTGCACTTATTTTTAAGCGGCAAGACAATTATTTTCAAAGGGAATCTTTGAATTCTAATATTTAAAACAAATCAAAGTTGTGCTGGAATGATCAGAGTTAAGTGCCCTCCAAGCTCCCTTGGTCCCTAAGAGCTCCTCTTCACCCTAGGTAATGGTTCAATAGAATCATCTAGGGAAACCTTTTTAAAATGTAGAATTCTGTACCTCTTGGGAAATGGCCTTAGGCATTTGAAGGAAAATACTGATAATGTTTAGTGTATCTTGATCTAATTTCAGAAGTCCCCTTCTGTTCAAATGTTTCCAGTATTTGGAAACCCATTTTCTAAAATAATATGATTCTAAGGTGTGTCTTTTAGTGTTTTCTCCTAATTTGCATAGTTGTGGGTTTCACTGCTATTCTCCTTGTAGTGTCTTCTGGGAGGACTGCCATTAAATGCCAGATTTCTAGTCTACTGAGGTGGATTTTTCTGTGCTTTATGGTGTCATTATGAATTACACCTGTGACTCACAAAGAAAAAAAGAAGATATTAGCTGTACTGAGAACTACTGGATACTAGTCTCACCTTCAAGAAAACTTTTGCCGGTTTCTCTGCCAGAATGAAGTTTAATCATTCCTCTTTTTCTGTTTTATCCTGTTATAACTTATGACCTGCAATTTTCTTTCATGCTGATGTGTACAAAGTGCTCGGTATCCCCAATTGGTCTGGGGCATTCTTAAATATGGAACTAGATCTTCCACTTCTTTTACTTCTTTCAGAGCACAGAGTAGAAAAATAACAGCAGTATTGATTACCTGTCAAAGCATTACAATTAATCTAGTATTATAAGTGGTTTCATTAATAGAAGATCAGGCAGTGGGAACCATAGGACTAGAAAGGTTTAAGATTCAAGAAAATCATTTTTTTTAATGAAAATGTTCCTGTCAATTAATTTGAAGCATCAAAGTCTATTCCAAGGGCACTAGGAAATTCAACTTGGTAAGGGAGGCTCTTGGGAAATCCTTATGAAATGTAATCAACCCCTCTGTTTTATTTTGATTATTTTGTATTCTCATTTATCCAAATTTTGTTAAAGCAAAGCCTATCTTTTCAGTGCAACAGAAAGGAAATAAACAGAGGAAAAAACTAAGGAAGGACTAGAAATGAATTACAGTTTCTGGTAACAGCATAATGAGATTAGAGATTTTCTTCTTGTTTTGTTTTCACTGAGGGCATTTTGATTCTGGACTAAAGGATTCTTCATGACACTGTCTTCTCAGCATGAGATGAATCACTTTCATAAGGGTGTGTGTGTGTGTGTGTGTGTGTGTGTGTAAACTGGTCTTGGTTGTTATGCCACAGTAAATACTTTAAAACTATAGATAAAGTCCTGGAAGCAATTCCTGTAAATAATTAGAAAGTGCCTGTGCTTGCCCTTCAGGGAACAAGGATTTCTAGAACACCTAGAGACTCACTGTAGACCAAGTCGAATGAAAAAATCTGATATTTAAAAAAATTCTTCCGTGCTTTCAGAGTTTTGTATGTCCAAGATTACAATTATCTTCCTGTGGGAAATGATTAAGCATTCAAATTCCATCCCATTCATTTTGTCTGCACTTTTTTGAAGACTCAGTTTTGTTGCTTGCAGGCTTTTTTGAATTTTCTGGGCAGCCTCATGCACCTCCATCTCACAGTTACACAGATCTGTGTAAATGCTTTCAACAGAGCATTTCACCTCATATTGTAGCAGTTTGGTTTTCCCTGAACAAATGAAACAACTGAACAAAGATTACCAAATAACAATCTGTACATCACAGTTGCTATTTGTCACACACCAAGAAAATGGCATTTTATCTTCAGACATCTTGTCTTCCCTAAGAGCTGGTATATCACATTCCTATTCAATCTATTTTCCATGTGATGTGTTTTGGAAGAGGGCAAGTGGGCACAGTGGCTCTAAAGCAAGAAAAAAATCACTCCTACTTTGTGTGACTCTTACCTTTGAATTGCTATGGATATTTACTGAGTTTCCCTGATTGCACAATTGCACTGGACCCGAATCCTTTACAAAGCTCACCTTTATTTTATTTCCCTTTTCTCTGAAGTGATTCCATTATTATGATGTTGGGATTTAATGATCAAGATGTTATACCAATTTCTGATATTGGGTTCTACTCATTGTTGGAATATAAGCTCCAAATGCTGCTGTGACTAAACCTAACCCATACCCCAGGCTGCCAAGACTCAGTGAAAGCCTTAACTAGAAGCAGCTGCTGTTTGTTGAGCACTTTAGGCTTTTGATACAAGCAAACAAAAAAGGGATAAGAAAAAGGGATTTTAAAAAACCTAATTGCCTAAAATGTGGTGCCCTTGAGAGCTGATGTAAGAGGTGGGTAAATAACTCAGCTGCCAGCTGTTAGGTGCTCCAGAAATTTGATAATGTCCATCAACTCTGAGAACCACTGAAAGGGCCAAAGAAGGTCATTCACATATACAGTATTTTTCTGGGGGTATATGATTGAGTATCATTTTCAAACAAAGATAGCCAGCAGAACCCATTATGTGTCTGGCAAAAACCAAAGAATATAATATATATTAAATCAATAATAAAAATGTCTAGAAGAAGAAAGCCAAGATAATAAAAATTTCCAGGTACCTAGCACCAGTGTAAGAAACATATTTTTTTCTCAAAATTACAGTGAATCGTATTTCCACCTGAATGTGTAGATTCTGAGAATTTTTATAGTTATTCATAAGGCAGGATTTAGACATGAATGCTGAGTGAAAAAGAAAACAGCTTTTAAAAACTCACCACAGTGACACTCCAATTATAAAGAGCACATCTAGTATTCAGATCTTAGCTTCTAAAGACCATATTCCAATAAAAGAAAACAGAGCTCCTTGCAGAAATGGATGATTCTAGGAATGGGGCATGGAAAACACAAGATGAGCATAGAGATTGTTGTTAATGCCAGAAAGTAAAAAAATGCTCAAACCAAACCAAACAAAAATGGGGTTTATCAAATTGACACAGGAGACAACTTCAAGTGTTTCCAAACTGTTCCTAGTTGAAACAATTTAAGCAACAAAATAAATAATAATAGTATTGTATTATATCACAAAGAATAAAATAAATACTCATGAGTCCATACTGATAAAAATAAACACTTGAAGAAATAAATAAATGGTGGAGAAGGAACAAATGATCCTTATAGAAGAACTCCAAATAATAGTTAATTCCCTCCTCTTAAGTATGGACTGGACTTAGTGACTCACTTCCAAAAAATAGAGTATAGAAAGGAAAAAAGTAGTAATTTTATAGTGGAGCAGCTTGATAGACACCACCATAACAAAGCGATCAAGATAACATAGCCAGTAACCAGTCATATTATCATACACCCTCTGATTTGATGCAATGAGAGGACACCTCAGCTCTGTGGCTTTTTCCCCCAAATCCATAACCTTAGTCTAATTATGCGGGAGCATTAAGCAAGTCAAAATTGGGGATATTCTAGCAAACATTTTACAAATACTCTTAGAAAGTGTCAAAGTCATACAAAACAAGAAAAGACAGAAACTCTCAAAGAGGAGATATGCTGACTAAATGCAAATGGGTATCCTGGACTCTATTCTGGAACAGAAGAGGGAAACTAGTGGAAAAGTTGGAGAAGCCCAAATTAAGACTTGTAATTTAAGTGATAGCATTGGGACAATGCTAAGATCCGAGTTTTGAAAACTATGTTATGGTTAAGTAAGATGTTAACATTAGGGGAAGCTGGGTGAAGGGTATATGGGAATTCTCTGTACTATCTTTGTAACTTTCTGTTAATCTAAAATTATTCCAAAATAAAAAGTAAAAAAAACCACTCAAAACTTAAGATAGTATCCTTATACAGATTACATTTTTGGTGCCTATATTAGAATAAGTGCTTTCCCTATAATAATAAGTGCTTTCCCACTATAAAGTGGGAAAGTATTTGCTCCACCCAGAAACTTTTATTCCTGTTCTCCTTACATGCTGGAATACATGTATTCCAAAGACACGCTTGGTGTTTATGGTCTTAAAAATGTTCACAAATGTAAACTTGGTTCTTCAGAGTTGAACCAATAAACACAGCTAATGGTTCTCAACTCTTACTGTTCATCAAGTACCTAGTGTGCTTAAAAGAATATAAAGGCTGGAGTCACATTCTCAGAGGTTCATATTCCATTGTTCTGAGGTGACACCAAGGTATCGGTATTATTTTAAGATCTTCATAGGGGAATTTATTATGTAGTTAGTTTCGAGACCCACTATATCTAATTTATTGAGGCATTTAAGAATTGGTTTTCCAGGAAGATGAATATATTTTATCTTAAATTCCCAAAAAAGCCATTGGTTAATTTCAAGGACAAAAACCACCAAATGTGATTGTTCTACTAATAGAATAATTATTCATATATCACAATTGCAGAGTAGATATGGGAACTAGCAGGACTATCAGGAATGGATGTCAAATTGTTTTCATAAATTGATGCTGATTTCTTTGAGTGGCATATAAAGAAAGCAGAGATATGTGTCAAAACAGGGTAGAAGAGATGTATAAAAATGAGGATCTGTCACTTATTTAGCCCAAGACTCCCTTATTAGCTTCATCCAGTAAGAGTAGCAATCTGTTCTTTATGGCTGCTGCCCACTCAGATTAGTATGCAAAGATTGCCCTGTTATTGGTGAGTGACTTTCATAGCATATTATCTACTGTGCATGCTAATATAGAGTGATGGAAAAGTGGTAATGTGAGAAAGAATTTGGACTTGAGTTTTTACCATTTCCAGCCGACTTCATGGTGCCTCTGAATATCAAAGACAAGGGAGGGAGATAGAGATAGAGATAGATGACAGATAGACAGATAGACAGATAAATGACAGACAGATAGATAGATAGATAGATAGACAGATAGAAATGTTTTGATTTCTGGGGGCGGGGGCATGTTGAGTGGAACAGAAATCTCATATGCAACATTCCTCATTCATGAACTCAAATAAGTCAGCTTATATAAGTCAGTTTTATTGAATTTTTTAATAGGAAGGCAACTTTGCTTTCCTTATATTTTAAAATTCTGAATTTATTCAGTTATCAGGGATTGGAAATCCTTATAGTTCAAAAAGTACTTTGGTTTCTACCATTGACTCGATGACTTGATCCTAGAGCTTGATGATCCTGGGGTGTTTTTTAAAATGTATTTTGATTAACTGTATTACGTGCATTTTATAGCTATCCAACAGCAATGTACTGAACAGACAAATTGTTTGTTATAGCAGGTCTGATAACCAGATGCTTACATTTATAAACAAATCAAACTGGAACATTCAATTCACACAATGGTTATCAGTAATTTTATAGGTACTGTCTAAATTTTTTGCCGAAGGATGCTTGTTTAAATGATCTCTTTCTGTATAAAGTTTTTCTCATAGAGGAATATTTGACAATTTACTCATTCATTTATTTATTCATTCCTTCATGGATAACTTGTGTTCATCAAATATTTCCATAGCTTCTTCCAGAGGAATGAAAGCTTTGTGAGAGCCTCGAGTATGCTATAATTTTCTTTCTATCCAGTGCTTATCACAATGCCCTGTATATTATGAGATGTTGAATAAATTCTAAGAGATTGAATATTTGCTATATACTGGGTTAACAAATATGAAAGCAGGCTCCTGATCTCTTGGGCTTCTTGCCTTAGCTAATTGTTTTTATTTAAAATTTTTGGGGGGACATCCCCCCCATGGGGACTTATATTTCCCTCCAATTATATTATTTTTTTCTGCAGTAGTAACTCCAAATACCCCTCCGAGGAGTTCTCCCAAATCTTGTGAATGATAAAAATCATTGAGATTGTTTTAGTGGGAATTTAAAACAAATTATTTAAAGTTTTATGAGTCTAAAAATACATTATGATATGTTTTATTTGTTGTTGTCATTGTTATTTTTCCTGATATTTCATTGAAAACTCATCTTTAATCTGGGTTGAAATTAACATTTCTTACATGCATGTTCAGAAAGGAAATATGAAAAGCCCTGTGCTATAAGAAGCTACAATTTTAATGACTGTTTTTTTCCAGAATTTAAAGATAAGGAACCGTGTCTTTGGTCTTTCGTGGAGAAGTAAAGGGAAGCAGGCATTTAGCCTAATTTTAAATTACAGCATCATTGTCCTGGTTTTGTTCCTTAAAAGGTACAGCCATTTAAAATTAATTTTAGTTGAATAGTTTACTATCAGATGCTAAAAATGCTTAAAATGCAGGGTTATCCCATTGTAGCTGAGGGCATTTATTTGAAACACTTGAGCCGAATGTTCATCCAGAGAACACTGAAATCTGTAGGAAAAGGAGCTTTCCTTTACAGATTATGCAGATTCAGAACTACTTTCAGAAAATATATTAGAGTGTGGAGGAAAGAAGGAACTAGATATTTTGTATTAATTCCATATTTCATAGTAAAATTTGGAAGGAAGCATTTAATAGTACTTGCTACTTTTCTGTTTGAAGTAAACTTAGATTAAAGACATAGTGGCTTTGAGAAGTAAATCTGCTCAAAAGGTGTTGAGGCTTATTTATAATTAAATCCAAATATAATTGAAGTTTTTATGTTTAATTATGTAATTTACTTTTCAGGATATTTTGCTTCTGAATTATCACTGAAGACTGAGAGTTTGAGGTTATTTGGATAAAATTATATGCTGTATTCTTTACAAAAGTGGTAGAGAAGATTCTGACATGAATGATATACCTTTCCAGTTCCTAAGCTCAGCAACATCACTGAAAATGGTGGGTTCTATCTAGCTGAAGTGATACAATTAATTGATGGGACAACAACCTCGAGAGTCATGAAGCAGTGAAATAGAGGAAAACACCTGAAAATGCAGCTGAGTATCTCTGGGCAGTTAGACATTGGCATGCAGATGATGACTCCTAAATGTCCTTGGTATGGCATACTGACCACCCACACTTTTAGCCAGAAAAGAAAGAAATCAAGGAAGAAGGCAACTAGGTACAATATCTCAATTCAGAACTCAAATTCTAGACTGCCTTTGCTGTGGAGTAGTTCATGTGGTAAATGCTTTTGAGGGAAACTGTACCTCACAGGGAGTGGCAGCTTTGACCCTTCATTTATAGCTTCTTTGTAAACTTTATGGTGCTCACCTCTGTCTCCATAAGACGTACCTCTTCTTCTTGCATATATCTGTGAGATATGAGTCCTTAAAATAAATTCTCCATAAGCTAGCTTGTGGGGGTTTCTGTTTCTTGAAAACAAATGATAATCCTGATGGAAGAAATATCATATATTGAGGTTTGGGGAAGTCATTCTGGTTTATACTAGTTAAGTTTATATAATAAACTTGATACTAACTAGAACAGATTGGTTTGTGGCCTATCACACATACATTGCCCGTCTGCTTTAACCAGAAACAGAAGGTACACTGTCCAGGAGTAAAGAATTCCATTTTGAAGGTAGAGATAAATGCCTCCCTTCCTGGGATGTCAATACTAGTACTCCTTCGATGATAAGGCTCCCTTTCCTGGTGCCAAGGCCATACTGAGTCACTGTATGTGTTGATCTGTCTTTTTATTGAAACTTTGAAGAAATGTACCCTGTCATGTTTAATGTTCTTTGGTCTGACAAGATATAAAACTGTGCTGAAAACCATGCTTATTTGGAAAAGTTCCTCAGAGCTATTTGAGAGACTGTCTCCTGGGCTATAGTCCTTAGTTTGACTAGAATAAAACTCTCTTCTATTCCTATTATAGATTATTGATTATTTCCAATGACAATCTATAACTTTAAAGATAATATTCTACTCTACAACCTGTCCTTAGTTAACCAGACAGTGTGAATAACTTTCCATGTCAAGGAAACCCATCTAGGTTTTAATAGGATAGTATCTGCTTTTATGAATGCATCATAATTGATTTTCATTAGAATGTTTTTTATGATTTAAACTTTTAAATATGAAGGTATGTTCCTAAGAAACACAAGAGAAATACTAAATGGAGCAAAGAAAAAATGCAATCACAGTTTGATCACTAATGTCCATTACTAACATGTTGCTTTATTTTCACTCCAATTGTTATTTTTATTATTTGTTTCAATTTTTTAAATCCCTCAAGTAATATTTTTACTCTGTTTAAAAATTAAAACATTACCAGGAAGGTTAGTTTCCTGTGACAAACACTCTCAATTCTGATTTTTCAGTTATTGGAATGAGGTCTTTTTTAGTTTGTTGTGCAATCTTCCAAAATATTTCCCATACATTTACATACACATACATGTAAAATATCATTTTATCTGTGTGTCTCTGTTAACTTATGCTTGTAAATACAAGATTTATTCTGTGTGCCTATTACTTTACAACTTCCTTTTCTCACATATGTTTATTTAGTTCATTTCTTTAAATACTTGTATAGCATTTCATACTTAATAAATTTTGCTTTCCCTGTTATTAGATACTTAGATTTTTAACAATTTTCACCAAAAATTCTTTGTTCAGAGCAACATACAAAAACAAACACATACAAAAATATAATCTCCCTATATTGGCAGGATACAGGCTGATCTACATTTTACGAGGCCAACCAAATAATAGAGAAGGATACACATCTCTGAAGATGGAATCAGTAGCCTTGTAAAACAATGCCCAGAGGAATTTTTCCCTTAGAACAGAATCTAGGCATTTCCCTCTCTCCCAGAATAGGGAGCCTTTATGCTGCCCAAGGGGCCTGCAGCCTTGCTGTGGACCAGTGGTACTGTGTGCCTCCCAATGTTTCTGCTATTCCTGTCCCTATTTCACCATTGCACTTGTGATGTGTGTGGCAGACATGGGGAGTAAAGTAGTCTGGGTGCAGGTAACTTGATTGTTTTCTTAGTTCATAGGTTGCCAGACAAACGAAGGACTACCTATCACACAGAGATTTTTGTTGCTGAGCTGGTTGTACTGAAAGGATGGTTGTCCTCCTTGAGGAAGAAGTTGATGAATTTTAAGGTAGGAAGGGAAAGTGAAATGGATATTTGGTGATCAGATGGTCAATATGACAGACTGTGGAGGAGATGCTTAGATGATTAACACTGATTTTCCTCTTTCTGAGGGAAGAAAACTTATGAGTTTAATCTCTCTATACACATATATATGTATATATCTCATTATAGCCATTCTTATAAGTGTATAGTGGTATTTAATTGTGGTTTTAATTTACATTTACCTAATAGCTAATGATGCTAACAATTTTCATGGGCTTATTTGCCATCTGAATATCCTCTTCAGTGAAATGTCTGTTCATGTACTATGCTCATTTTCTAATTGGATTGTTCAATTTTTAATGTTGAGTTTTGAAAACTCTTCATATATTCTATGTACTATTCCTTTGTTAGGTATGTGGCTTACAAATATTTTCTCCTAGTCTGTAGCTTGTCTTTTCATTTTCACAGAGTCCTTCACAGAGTAAAAGTTTTTAATCCTGATGAAGCCCAATTTATCAAATTTTCCTTTTATGGCTCATGCTTTTGGTGTCAAACCTAAGAACATTTTGCCAAGCTCTAGAAACGAAAGATATTTCTTCTGTGTGTTTTTTTAAGTTTTGAAATTTTATGTTTAAGTTTGTGATGCAATTTCATTAAATTTTGTATAAGGTATAAGATTTAGTGTGAGGCTTTGTTTGTTTGTTTGTTTGTTTTGCTTGTAGATGTCCGGTTGCTCCAGCACTATTTGGTAGAAAGGCTATTTTTCTTCTTTGAATTGCTTTTGCACTTTTGTCAGAATCAGTTGCGTTTATTTGTATAGGCATATTTCTGGGTTCTCTATTTTGTTCTATTGATCTATGTGTCTATCCCTCTGCCAATGCCACACAGCTTGATAACTATGGCTATGTAAGTCCTGAAATCAAGTAGACTGATTCCTTTCAGTTTATTTTCCTTTTGAAAAACTATTTTAGTTATTCTAGTTCCTTTGCCATTCCTCATATTTTTAGAATAATCCCCTCTATATCTAAAATAAAATCTTGCTGAGATTTTGATAGGAATTATGTTAAATCTATATATAACTTGGGGAGAATTGACATCTTTACTATGCTTAGTTTTCTAATCCATGAACATAGTATGCATCTATATTAATTTAGATCTTTTAAAAAAATTTCTTTCATCAGCATTGTTTAGTTTTCATCTTATATTTTATACATGTTTTCTTAGATTTACACCTAAGTATATGATTTTTTTGAGTAGTTGTAAAAGGTACTGTATACTTTTAAAATTTAGTGGTCTTCATGTTCATTGTTATCATGCAGAAATATAGTTGATTTTTGTATGTTTATCTTGTAGCCTGTGACCCTGCTGGACTCATTCTAAGAGTTTTTTTTGGTACATTCCCTTGGATTTTCTACATAGCCAATCATGTCACCTGCAAATAGGGACTTTTTTTTTCTTCTTTTAGGATCTGTATGCTTTTTCTTTCCTTTTCTTACCTTATTGCACTGGAGAGTACTGCCTGCATTATGTAATATGAGTGGGTAAGATGGGATATTCTTGTATTGTTCTTGATCTTATGGGGAAAGAATTCAGTCTTTTGTCATTAAGTATAATGCTAACAAATAGGTTTTTGAAGATCCCACTTATCAAGTTGAGAAATTCCCCTCTATTTTTCTGAGAGTATTTTAAAATCATGAATGGATGTTGAATTTTGTCAAGTGCTTTTCTGCATCACATAATTATATGATTTTTACTCTTCAGCTTGTCAGTGTGGTGAAATACATTGAATGATTTTTCAAATGTTGAATAAGTATCTTGCATTCTTAGAATAAAGCACAATTTATCATGATACATCTATATTCATGATGGGTGTTGGTCTGAAGTCTTCTTTTTGTGCTATCTTTGTCTAGTTTTTGTAGTACTAACTTCACAGAATGAGTTGGGAAGTTTTCCCATCTCTTCTTTTTTTCAGGTAGAGATTGTATATAACTGGTGTTAATTCTTTTTTAAAGGTTTGGTAGAATTTTTGAGAGAAACCATCTGTAACCTGGAGATTTCTTTGCTTCTTTCTTTCCTCCTTTCAATAATTTGAACTTATGAATTTAATTACCTTAATAGTTATAGGGTTACTTAAATGATCTATTTTCATATTGGGTGAGTTGTAGTTGGGTTTTTCAAGGAGGTGGTCTACTTCATCTAGGTTACTAAATTTATATATGTAGAGTTTTTTGCAGCATTCCCCAATTATCCTTTGGATGTCTGCAGATCTGTAGTGATACATCCTGCTTAACTCCTTATTAGTAATTTGTATCTTTTCTCTATTTTCCCATTGTCCATTTTGCTAAATATTTATCATTTCTGTTAATCAAACAACCAGATCTTTGTTTCATTAGTTTTTCTATTTTGGGGGAGGTAAATGCTCTTTTTGGGGGTTTTATTGCAAATTGTCAAATTTCTCATGAAAACAAAAACTTACTAATAAGTTTACCAGTAGTCTGGAAACAACTAATGCTTTTGTTGAGATTAGATGTCTTTTTTAAAAAAATTAATAATATTCTCTATAAAATGGTATCTATTGTTTTAATTTGTATTTTTATTAATGATGAAGATAAAAATATTTATACATTTAAAAGTCTTTAATTTATATTTATATTTTTAGGGGTTGCCTTTTCATTACTTTGCCAATCTTCTGTGAGGCTCATCTTTCTACTATTGATTTCCAAAGTTATTTATATAATAAGGGTATTAATTTTTCTGTTTTATATATATATGTATATATATATATATATATATACATATAAACAATTCCTAGTTTGTTTTAAAGCTTTGTTGAAGGTGGATTTTTGTAGCATAGGTTTTTTTTTGTTTTAATTTTTCAAGACAAATATGAAAATCTTTTTCTTTGGGATTTCTGCTTTGGATATCAAAACCGTAAGTTTCTAAAGCATCTTTCTCAGATACGTAAGATGAAAAAGGGGGCAGCTAATAATAGCCACTAATTTCACAGGGTATTCTATAATTGACAGTGCCTATAAAGAACTTGATCTTTGCTTGAGATAAATGGGCATTATAATGTGTTTTTATCTTCTAACCTTTAAGCATTTACAACCAAATGGAGTAAGATAAAAAAATAAATCAAACATATTATTATTTTTGATTCAGAGAGTAACATGTTAAAATTGACACCTTTTTTTTTTTTTTTTAGCCCTGACAAGGAGGTCAGAATACTTAAGATTGTCTCATGGGTTATTTAGCATCTAAATAATGTAACAGACTTCCCCAAACTTAGGGAAATACTTCCAAATGCCCTAAAATATTATCATCTCTGCCTCCAGCTAAAGACAGTAACCATACCCCTGCCTACTGTAAGAACCAGTCCTGTTGCCTATATAATGCAATGACTCCAAATTCTCAAAATACGAATTTCCCAGTGGTTTCTTCTAATGGTTTTCATTGACCTGTTCAAATTCCAATCAAAACAGCTGATAATATAATTTTTATATCACCAGTAAATATTTTAGGAAGATTTGAATGATGGTTCATTTGTTCTTTCATCTATTTATTGTTATTGTTTATATAGAGCTAATATATTCTTTATCTTCTGTTTTAGGGGAGATACGTTAATCTTATGTGATTTCACACTATAGTGGTGAATGAATATTCACAAGTAGTCTCATAAGTAATCACTAAAACTTTGTTTTAAATTTTCTTTGTCTATATATTTCCTTAAAGATGATTCACAGGAAACATTTCATTTCTTTTAGGTAAAACATTTCTGGCACAGGCCAGAGACAGTTGAAGTCACCATGGCTCATGATTAAATTTTAGATGTTTCTGTGAAAATCAGTCACAAGAAAGAACATTAATGATGTCAGCAAATAGTACTTTCAAACACTGCCCTAAGGCAGAAATCCCCTCACTGATCTCTCTGCGCACACAACTACCCATTGTCTATACCACTACAAGAGTGAGATTTTAAAATATCAAATTTGACCATATGCCATCCCTCTTCATAACCCATTAACAGCTTGGGATAAAGATGAAAATTTTCAATATGGCCTGACCAATGTCTCCATAGACTAGTGTCTCCATAGACCATTTCCCAGAATTCCACCTACTCACTCATCTTCAGCCACACTGTTTCCATGGAGAGACCTATTTGCCTATTCCTTGTGTAGTACTGCACCTAGTGCAGAGCCAGGCATAGAATTTCCACTCAATAAATATTAGCTGAATAATTGATTTTATGAACAGATGGAAGAATAAATAATATTTGACTCCTGACTTGTTTGGCCAGCCCATTAAATTAGACCATAGTTCTAAAAAATTAGATGCCAAATGGTTCTCTTATTCCTAGTCCCTGTCCTGATATTCCGCCTTTTGAATCCATTTGAATCCATCCTTTTGAACTGGAGTCTTAAATTACTTTTTAAAGGATTCCATGGAAATTAAAGACATTCACTCTGCTTCTGTTTTAATGAATATCCCTTGTTTATCACTTACGGATGCAGTAGGTACCAGATGGTCCATTAAAAATAGGTGATTTGGGCTTCCCTGGTGGCGCAGTGGTTGAGAGTCCGCCTGCCGATGCAGGGGATGCGGGTTCGTGCCCCGGTCTGGGAAGATCCCACATGCCGCGGAGCGGCTGGGCCCGTGAGCCATGGCCGCTGA
>NC_041218.1:16770461-16826834 GCF_002837175.3 Physeter macrocephalus
AAAAAAAAAAAAACAAAAAAAAACAAAAATAGGTGCTTTGAGGAAAGTTTAATAAGGGTACTATGTACAAAGGTGATGACAGTGTTTAGGAAATCCAACAAAGAGTAGGGCAAGACCCTGGATAGTTTGCCACAGTTCTTAGCTCCAATCTCTCTCTTCAGTCTGACTTTTCTTTGCAGGTATAACTACTTTGAATTGAAAAATTATTTCCAACTCTTGAGGCAATTGGTGTAAGAAATATGATTAGAACTCTTGGGAATGAATAAGAGAAATAAAAAACTAAAGTCTCAGTTTTCATATTCAATAATTTAACTTGAAAACCTCAAGGAGCGTCATAAGAATTTATCCCAAATATTTCTAAAGATGGCTATGATTTTTTTCATGCTCTTCTCCTCACCAAAAAAATTTTTAAAAAATTTTAAAAAGGGAAGATTTTAATTTTAGCAAGTTGGATTCTAGCTAGGAAAATACATAACAGATCTTGGTCGTTCTTGAACTACCTTGAAAAGCAAATATAGTAGTCACTTGAATGCGTACATTATTTTGAAATAAATTTTAAAATTTAATCGTTGGAATCTACAGCTGGCCCTACCAACACCATTTGGGGACTGGTCTGCACTGACAAGACCTCAAGTAGCATTTGCTTATCTTGTGACAATATTCTGAAATTCTTTGGACTTGAAGACATGGGGAGGGGGAAGGGTAAGCTGGGACGAACTGGGAGAGTAGCATTGACATATATACACTACCAAATGTAAAATAGATAGCTAGTGGGAAGCAGCTGCATCGCACGGGGAGATAGCTCAGTGCTTTGTGACCACCTAGAGGGGTGGGATAGGGAGGGTGGGGGGGAGACGCAAGAGGGAAGGGATATGGGGATATATGTATACATATAGCTGATTCACTTTGTTATACAGCAGAAACTAACGCACCATTGTAAAGCAATTATACTCCAATAAAAAATGTTAAAAAAAATCTATAGCTAAAATAAACAAAGTAAAAAAAAATTCTGAAATTCTTGATTCATACCTGAGAGTACCCCTTAAAAGACTTTCCTTACAAACTTGAACTTATTAGGGAAGGGGAATACAATATCCTCTACTGTAAGCACATATGAAATCTACCTATTGTCTATTAATTTCCTACTGCCTGAGTGTGCTCTTTTAAATGTGAAAGAGCAGTCTGTTTCCTTATTTACAGGTGATCACATTGGTGTAGGCCAAATCATTTAACTTCATAAGTCACATATTCTTCATTTGAAAAGGGGGATAATAATGACTACTGCTAAGAGTTAGGTATAAGGAGTAGTTTGGGGTAAAATACAGTTCACTGAAAAAGTCACTAGACATTTTATGAAGGGGTGTTTGTTTCACTAATGATGGTTTCACTGTTTTGTTTGAGGTTAGCAGGAACTGTTCTGTTCGAAGACTAATGTCAGAGTATCTGACAATCTTATCAAAAATTCGAAAAATGTCAATAACTGTAAAAAACTTGGGAAGGTTTAAGGTGAAAAAAAGCTGTTCTGCCTTATCAAAAGCTACAAACTCCTAAGAGCTGCACTACTGTCATATAACACCACAACACTAGTGGGGTGTCAATACAGACATATATATATATATATATATATATATATATATATATATATATATATAGTGTGTGTGTGTACACATATATCTTCCCTGGAAGGGAATAAGGGGATACCAATGTAAGAATATTATATTTTTTTCTTTTTTCTGTCCTGTAGAATTTATCTACATTTTTGATTTTTGGTAATGAAATACAAGATTCCTGAAAACAGATATACTCTGCCACAATATGCAGTTTGGTCATAAAGTGCTTATCTTTTACTGCTAAGTACAACTAGGATATGGAAATCACATCTTGGTTAAAATGAGATGGTGCATTGCTTTTCTTTTCCTTGTTTGTAGTGTAAAACAAGTTTATATTCATTCCTCATCCTCTTTAGTCCATTTAGTTGAAACACTCATGCTTTTCTTGATAATTTTTGAGATTTAGATTTTTGCCTGTATCATATTTTTAGGCAGAAAAGATAGATGAATGAATTTACTCTGAGGGGCATTCTACTTAATTTCTTAAATGTATCTTTCAACTTAATACACAAAATAAGACTCTACATAGCATGAATTCTCTGGAACACCTACCTAGTGGTGTGCCCACTCTAATCCCAGACACACACAGATCAATCTCAAATCCTCAAATCACATGAGCTCTCGGCAGTTGCTTAAAGCATCACAGACCACAGATATCAACTTTCAACCCCTAGTGTCAATTCTAATCTTCTGTAAAATATTTCTGATGGTAATTTGTTTAATCTTTAAAGTGATTAGAATAATGTAATATTTTGACTAAACCAATGAGATTTCCTGAGGTAGTACAGCTAAGAAATGGTATCATCAGGACCAGAAACCATTCTCCAACAGCTGCCCTCGTGTTCCTCCACTTCACCAAACTAAAGGATGACCATATAACATATTATACAAACCAGCACTTTTGAGGGTGGAGGTACAAGAGGCATAATTAATTACATCATGCCAGCTGATGTAAACCGGGTCTTGACCCAGGAAACCAGGTCAAGTGGCTTCCAGCTTGTGATAAACCATTTGTAGGATTTGAGTCCTGGTTGTACCACATACCAGCTGTGACCTTGGGCAATTACATGGTCTCACAGAGCCTCCAATTCCCTATCTATAAAATGGGTATAATAACTTCTCATTTAATTATGGCCAGATCTAAGTAATAAAATACCTGGCATATAAGATGAGCTATATCTGTGTAAGATACCAATAATTGTATTACTGTGATATGTATGATTATTCAAGCAAAAACTAAATTAAAGAAGTTGACCATATCCAGAAGGAAATAATAATTGCATTCTGGGTGTTTCAAAGTTAAGTCTCTGTTCTGAAGAAGTGATCCTGAGGGTCCAGATGTGTCATTTGTTTTAGAAAAGCACCTGTGGGTTGATGAGATACTTAGTGCTCTGCAAAGTACAGTCTGAAAAGTTCTCAAATCTTTAGCCTCTATTACAGATTTCCAGCTTAATAAGTGTTAAAAATATATAGCTTTTATTGAATGTTCCTCTTTTTTGGGTACTCTTCTAGGAACTTTTCAAACTCTACATAGTTACCTCTAATCCTCAAAATATTGCTTATATAAATATATGTAATTTATTGCATTACTGCATACATATAAATATGGATAATCTTTATATGTGAAGAAATTAAATGCCTTTCTCAAGGTCAAATAACTAGTGAGTGGAGAGAGAGAGAAAACAGTGACCATGTATCAGACACTGTCTCAAGTAGACAAATGCAAACATGGTATTTGTATTGTAAAGTCTACAGGCAGAGACAGAAACTTATTCACATATTCTACAAACATAAATAATATTGCAATTGTGAAAAATGCTGTGGAAGGATTTGATGGAGTTAGAAAATCAGGGGAGACATTCCTGAAAATGTCATACCTGATTTGAGATTTAAAGGATTATTATGAGTTAACTAGGTAATGAAGGGTGAGGAGAGCTTTTCCGAAAGTCATACCAAGTGCATGTGCAAAGGTCCTTTGGCAGGAGAGGGCATGATGAGGGTAATTGTGACATGTGCAATGTGGCAAGAGCAATGAAATAGCGTGGGAATGTGGTGAAAGGTCAGGATGGAGAGGAGGAAGGGGCTCAGCCCATGAAGGGCTTGGATAAAGGAATCTGAACATTGTCCAAAGAAGAACTATCAGGTTTTAAGCACGGGAGTTCAGATTTGCCTTCTGAACAGATCACTCTGGCTGCAGGGTACAAGGCTCATGTGATTGTGTCAGAGTTGACGTGGCAGGGTCAGTTAGGCCACTTGCACTATGTAGTAGCATTAATGGAAATGGGAGAAACTTATGGATAATTTGATAGATTTACGAGGTAAAATTGGGAGGACTTGAAGCATGCTTGGGTGAAAATCAAGAATGATGGCTTGGTTTCCATTTTTGTGCACTAAGTAGATGACGAGTTAAGAAACAGCACAATAGGGCTACTTCTGTGGGTGAACTCATGAATGAAAGTTTGGATCTGGTGAGTTTGAGGTAAGTCTGAGATATCCAAGAGGGGTTCTGAAGTAGATAGACAATAGGATATGTAAGTTTGGTGTTCACTGGAGACGAACGGGATGGAGATAATATTTATGTCTTATCACATTTAAGGGGATAATAAAAGCTGGAGTTATGGATGAGATTGTGTTTGGAGAGAATAATGAGATAAGAGAGAGCCAAGTACATATTTGAGGAACTTGAACTGACCATTGCTGGGAAAGCTGAAGCTAATACTTAATGACCATCAGGGAGGCTACAGAGAATTCCTGTTTCTAGATGGAGGTGAGAATTGGTGGCAAAAGACATTCTGACCAACCCTGAGAAATGAAGAATCTAAGTTTATCAAAAACTTGAGTAGGAAAATGTCTGAATGGATCCTTTCCTGGGGCTAGAGTCAGCAGCACCTCTTTGGCAAGGACATAGTCATCTCTAAGCCCATTCACTGCGGTACTTCTTATATATACTTGACAACATTCTGCAGTAGTTTGAGTGGGATTTGACTTGCTTCTCCTTATTTGGAAAGAGGAAAGGAATTCCAGGTCAATGTCTCAAAGTCAATCATTTGGGGAAAGCGCAAAAAAGAGGAAAGCTTCCCTACATACTTGGCCCACCAACTATTTCTAGAAACCTGAGCACACCTGGAGCCCCTCTATGCAATATTTTAGATAGTTGAGAAATGGAAAGCAGTGGATAGAAAAAGTGCTCTGGAGCAGTTTTCATGTGGTAGAGAAAGTGAAATGAAAATTTTTGAGGGTAGAGCTAGATAGATCTCACACTAATTTGTATTGAAATTAGCACTTTATCAAGTGAGGAACTTGCTCTAGTTGGTATGCTTTCTTAAAGAATATCAAGGAGTACCTAGAATCTGACTTCCAAAATGTTCACAAGTGTATTCTAAACATGATGAATCATATGAGAAAAATATTTTATTGTTGAGTTTTCTGACTGGTATAATGCTCCATTTACGAATACAGCTTGGGGGCTTCCCTGGTGGCGCAGTGGTTGAGAATCTGCCTGCCAATGCTGGGGACGCAGGTTCGTGCCCCGGTCCGGGAAGATCCCACATGGCGCGGAGCGGCTGGGCCCGTGAGCCATGGCTGCTGAGCCTGCGTGTGCGGAGCCTGTGCTCCGCAACGGGAGAGGCCACAACAGTGAGAGGCCCGCGTACCGCAAAAAAAAAAAAAAGAATACAGCTTGGCCAAAACACATCCAAGGACATAGCATGTAATTGTTATCATTTTCTAAGTATTTCTGGGATTTGGCACCACTGTTTCCTCAGCACTGAATTTGGAAATTGAAATGTCTTTGTACACATGCCTCATCGACACTTAAGCCAACACTCCTTCAGTATGTTGAATATTTTCCATTGCTTCATGCCTCACTCCTTGTATTTGTGAATCACTTTCCATTAAATTCCTACTACCATCTCTTTTCCTTTTATAAATAAAACGTGTAATATATACATGATTATACAGACCTATATAAATATATGTAATTTATAGCAATGCAATATATATATATAGTATACACTATATATATATGGCTAAAACCCTATCAAAATTACACTTAATTTATAGACTAAAACATATGTTTTCTTTAAGAATATACAGTCTTCAGCTATTTTAGTGTGTGCATTGCCTTTATTAAACAATCTCACTATGGGATTTGGAATTCACATACATTTAAGCAACTGTATTTTAATATAAGATTTTTTAAAAGACTAAGACTTTACACCATGCGTGTATTTCTTTCTAATGAATGTTGTATTTCTCACTCTTAAATAAAAAAGCAAAACACTGGAGACAAGAAAGATACCAGGTTCCTTTGTCATGACAGGTTTTCAGGAATCATTAAAGCTAATGTAACCTTATAATCCTAGTTTGCCTGTTACATAAACTAACCTGTACATGGCCATGGAAGACTATTTGTTAAAACTGGATTCCTCATAGACATGTGCACACTGAGCATAAACTTCAGCTCCCTTTTTCACCATGTCTGAAATGTCCAATAATTTTGTTCTTCCTTTGTCCTCCCAAGTTTGTGATCATGCAGAGCTTCTCACACACCGTCTTCAACAAAAGGCTTGTCAGGCTTTGTCTTCCAGATTTAGGTCCAATACTTAATCATGACAAATTCCCAGCTGATGGTCATGTCCGCTCATGTCCCCACAGGGCCTCGCTTAAAACAGCTGGTTTAAAACAGCACGTCAGTATGTCCAGACCTCTTCACAGGGTGACTGAGGGCCGGTGTCCACCACCTCGTGAACAGGGAGGGCCCACAAGACCACAGAGGGAATCGATGCTATGGTGGTCAGAAATCATTACAAATGGAAACCATCCTCTACACAGCATTTATTTCATTTACAGCTAAGCTTTTGCCCTTTGTCCATATTTTTGCTATGTTGTTTTGTTTTGATATTTAAAGCTTATGTGTCATTATCGGCAGTTTTTCAAAAATTCTTTTTTCGCTTTCTGGAGTAGCAATGTCAACCACAGCAAAAATCAAAAACGAGCTCTAGGGAAACAGTAATTTTTGTGTTTGTTTCTCAAAACATTTATAAAAATTACTTTTAAAGAAATGTTAGTAGAGACTTTACCAAAAATATTAAAAAGTGATGAAGTACACATACAAAAAAAATACAAAGAATTTGGAAAAAGAAAAGAATTTCTATTAAATAGGTATTGTTATTCCTGTGAGAGAGCTTAGGGGTAAGATGTTTTTTTCCCCCCACTGGGATTTCTTATTTTTATTGCTCCTGGTTCTTTCTTAATTTTATTCCTTATGGTTATTTTTTTCTGCTTAAGTAAAAAATTTTTTAGATTATTGCTTCTGTGTAGGGTTGAGAAAAAGTAAAATGTTTTTATTCAGCCATTTAATATCTGGTCTTTAAATGACCTCCTGTACTCCTTTATTCATAAACAGAATAGTGAGAATCCCAAGAAAAGTAAAAATAATCTGGTTATTTTACTTTTTCTGTAAGATGAGACTTACATTCCAGTCTTATTTGTTTTTCAGGATACCAGACATTTTGACTATTTGACCATCTGTTGCATATTTGAAGTAAATGTCACTCCTAAGTTTTTATACCATTCAGAGGTATAAAGAGATATAAACCTAAAAAGAATGTCTGAGACGGATTTTTGGAAGGAAAGTGCTGAGAAATTATCCCTTTTTTCTTGTACTCAGCTCTCTAGATAGTCACATTGGTATTAAAAGCATCACATTGTACAGTGTAGACTGTTCGGTGGCACCCATCATGATGATATGTATTTGTAGATGTGTCTTCTAGGTGTTATAATGTATTTCAGGCATCTTTTCTCATCACAATCCCATGTAATCACTGGCATGCACTGAAGAGATGGCTTTCAGATGACTGGGATGTATTGGTGGCAGACACAAAGCTAAGACTTATATGATCCTAAAGGCTATGAGAAAATTCTGCAGTTTACAGGCCATAGCACAGAGGAGACAGATGAATTTTTTCTTCAATATCATTTGACTGACCTGAGGGTTCAATATCTTCTCTAGCAGAGTTCCACATGTTTTTGGAAGAAGTAGAAAGGTTATGCCTCTGGGCACTGTCAAGATATACATGGTGAATATTGTGTGTTTGTATGCATGTGTGTATTTGTATGTGCATCTGTGTTATCAGTGTGCATGTGTGTTTATATGCCTGAGTATGTGTGATTGTGTATGTGTATTAAGAAGAGGTTGAAGAATTACTTCTAAATTGCCAATTAATTACCATTAATTCTAAATGATGAAATAATGGAATGATTTACTCTGAATATCCATATGAGGAGAATGTGTTTGCATACAGGATCTGTGTAAAAACATATGATGGACATCATGTAAAGCATATGTCTAAAGTAGCTTTTATTGGAGATATCATAGAGTTCAAGCAACTGCTGTGTTTATCTTTAAATTTTAATATGCTAATTTATCTTTATGTAAATGCATCAATATGGTTGTTTTTAAACTCTGATGTTAAGATCATGGCACTCAAAGTTTCCCAAGAGATAGAAAATATGAAGACCCAATTTATAAGTAAGCAATAGACTTTATGTCTAAGAAAAACTTTCCTGTGGATAGCGTTTTAAATGTAAATTTTTTACCATAAATAATAGATGCCTTAATTATCATAATGTTTTGGTAAAAGTTTTCATTAGACTATAAAAATCAGTTGTTCTATGGAGAACAGTATGGAGGTTTCTTAAAAAACTAAAAATAGAACTACCATATGACCCAGCAATCCCACTACTGGGCATATACATTGAGAAAACCATAATTCAAAATAAGTCATGTACCACAATGTTCATTTGCAGCACTATTTACAATAGCCAGGACATGGAAGCAAACTAAGTGTCCATCGACAGATGAATGGATAAAGAAGATGTGGCACATATCTAAAAAAAAAAAAGTGGTTCTGAAGAACCTAGGGGCGGGACAGGAATAAGACGCAGACGTAGAGAATGGACTTGAGGACACAGGGAGGGGGAAGGGCGAGCTGGGACAAAGTGAGAGAGTGGCACGAATTTAGATATACACTACCAAATGTAAAACAGATAGCTAGTGGGAAGCAGCCTCATAGCACAGGGAGATCAGCTCAGTGCTTTGTGACCACCTAGAGGGGATAGGGAGGATGGGGGTGGAGACTCCAGAGGGAGGAGATATGGGGATATATGCATATGTATAGCTGATTCACTTTGTTATAAAGCAGAAACTAACACACCAGTGTAAAACAATTATACTCCAATAAAGATGTTAAAAAAAAAATCAGTTGTTCTAAAAGTGTGGTCCACATCAGGATCACTTGGGAATTTATTTGAAACACAGATTCTCAGATCACACCTCAGATCTACTAATAGGGCCCAACAACTTGCAGGTGATTCTATTGTGGGCTAAAGTTTTTGAGAACTTCTGATGTAAGGCATAATATAATATGGCCTTAGTAAAGATACTCATACTGTCACAAATGTTAAGTACCCACCCTACATACAAGGGCAGTAAGGAGAGTAAGACTTACTTTGTTGAAGATAATTAAGGATAAAGTGAATTATAACATTTTTATATACAAATAGTCCAACAATTACACAGATTTAAATTATCCACCTCTGTAATCCATTGTAATTCTTTTTGGACACAGACACAATTTATTCACTAACACCAGACTTCCCTGGTGGTCCAAGCTTCCAATGCAGGGGGCATGGATTTGATACCTGGTCAGGGAACTGAGATCCTGCATGCTGCAGGGTGTGGCCAAGAAAAAAAAAAAAGTGGATGAGATATTCACTAACACCATCCCTTATCTTATAACAATAACTTGAAAACAATACTCATTTAAAAAAATCCTTCAACATTACTTCCAAACATATCCACATTTTCAGTAAATGTACAGTTTAAGGATTCAGATGAGCTGCTGGGTAAATGCAAGTACAGAAGATGGGTGCCTTTTTTTCTTCACAGTTTCCCATGACTCACTGTGTGTGTGTGTGTGTGTGTGTGTGTGTGTGTGTGTGTGTGTGTGTGTAAGAAGTCAAAGAATAGATATTGTAGAATGTCACTACTTAATAAATATCTATCTATATTCCACAACTTACCACATTGTGCTTCCTCCATTTTGGGATGAAAAAGACTGACATATATTATAAAGTGGAAACTTCTTCCATTATGATGGCAAGATGTTTTTCTCCTCTCAGTATTTCCAACCACCTAGTCAGGAATAGCATTTGACAATTCATCAATACAGTATTCAATTCAAATTCTAAAAAATGAATTGAGAACGTTTCACTGGAACAATAATAAACTAACGAGAATTGACAGAAAATGCAATTTTTTCTTTTTTTTTTTCCTAGAAATGATTTTGGTTTACATAAGGAACAGTAATTCACAAGGGTGGACTGTGGCATAAAAGGGAAAATTTCAGAAGTGGGTAGCCTTCCAAGAACATCATAAAATTCAAAGAAAACTAGAGTTCACTGAAAAGAGTCTCTCCCATTTCATGCATTGGTATCTAAAGATTATCTAAAGATTATCTTTAGATTAATCTAAAGGTAATCTTTAATCTAAAGATTCCAATAGGAATCTTTCAAATGTTCAGTGTTTATGCTTTTTCTATTAAAATGCAAGCATCTCTTGGGACTGCATGCCCACTATCAGCTAACATCATGACAATGTTTGCTAAGTAAGGACTTGTGCTAATGGACCAAAGAAAATGTTCTGAGGAATGTGGGTAGTTGAGTGGACAACAAGGAAAGGATGATAATTGCTATGGAGAAAATGTAGGACACTTAGAAACAAACCATATATTTTATAATTTCTTGGAGAAACTTTCAATATCATACTACACTAAAAATTTTTGGCCTTTAATGTATGGGATGCTGTACTGGCCCCAAACTGAAAAGAGTGGTTTGTAACATACAGTAGTTGTACGATTTTTCCTTGTTTTTCAAAGTGTAAAACATTCTGAAGGTTATCCCTTCCTCCCAGTATGATTATTTTTTATTTCACAAAAATCAGTTAATTTGGAGGAGAGCAAAGCTGTATGTCAATGAATTGGCTGCAATCTCATCAGGCAATCAGACGTGAGATCAACACAGCTGTTGGAACAGAAACAGCCAGGAAGATTCTAGTTAGAGAACTGTCAGGAACACAGAGGCAAAAAGCATTGTTGTCACGTGGGGTGACACCAAAGATTTATTACTATATTCCTCCAAGAGATATTTAAAATAAGTGCTATGTTTCCAAAGATTATGAAACAGTGTAATAGTAATATGGGTAGGGTTTCGGCTGTTCTTTAATGTCTTCCTTCAAAAGCAAATACTACTTTCTTTCAAAATTGGGTGTATAAAATCTACTTTTGTTACTCTGAAGCAACATATACCATATTACATACTCAGACTTTGTGTATAATATATTTATTTGCATACAGAAATATGTATTTCTATTATACATTTTATTACTCTATTTATAGATATGTATATTAAGCATACAGCATATTCCAGGAAGATACATCAAATATGCACACAGTTCATGCTGTAGCGTGCACCCTTTTAAGAGAAGCATATTTAAGAGGCATGGTATTATATATACATGCTGAACATACATTTTGCACAATTCATCCAGCTTTGGGTGCTTCCCTAATCTATTTGCAATGCCAGTGCTGTGATTGTTTAAAGGGATACTATCAAACTGGGGAAAAGGCAACTACCAGTGAACTAAGGAGGAGAAAATAAAAGTAGATTGCATTTCTAAGTATATGTTGCCATCGTTTTGAACTCCCGTCTCTCCCAATGTCGGATGTTTGGGGTCAAAAAAGTGGTGAATGGACAAAGAGCAGGAGTATGTGGGACCTCCAGCTTTGATATTCAAACCAGAAAGCTTATCCTATGTGGCTTATTATACTGATGACTTTGTCCTACCACTTGGGAGCTGACATTAAATTAATGATGAACTGGTAAAAAGGCAATCATTTCTTTTTTCAAGAAATGAACTAGCTTTTTCACATTCTTAATTCCTCTTCTTATAAGACCGCTCTGGGATATTTACATTATTGCTATGAGGAAAGAAGAAGTCCTTGACATATATTTACCTTTCCAGTGAAGATAAAGGAGATGAATCATATTGTTTCTGAAAGAGGCTGTTAAGGTTTTTGACAGGAAAAATAGCAGCTCCAATAGAAAGTGAACATATCAACTGCAACCATTTTAATAGCCAACTACTTCAACTTCAATTGACTGGACACTGTGGCAATCATAAGTGGACATTAAGATGTTGGAAACAATGTGCTATGTGCATGGTCTGGTGGTTCTGGCTATATAGATGTTCCCAGTCTGTGAATTACAAATACACCAGACTCAATGGATGACAGTGTGTCTGATACATGATTGGTAAGCATTACCTTTTTCAAACAGATGAACAATTTGCACTGATATTCTAAGAGTGATACAGGATTATTTTCCCACTTATATAAAGCAAGCTCTCGAATCCCTTAAAATAGGCCAGGGTTTCTTAACTTTGGCACTGCTGACATTTTGAGCCAAAAAATTCTTAGTTGTGGGGTCTATCCTGTGCATTGTAAGCTGTTTAGCAGCATCCCTGGCCCCTATTCACTAGATGCCAATAGCCCTCCCTCAAGTTGTGACAACCAACGTCTCCACACATTGTTAAATGTCCCCTGGGAGGAAAAATGGTCCCTAGTTGGGAGCCACTGAAATAGACAAATCCAGCAATAGTTAATGCAAGCCTTTGGATGCAGTCTCCATATCTTTCTAATCATCTACTATTTTCAGTATTCTTTCCATTTTTCTGATTCCGGTTTACAAAGCTTCCATGATGTGTCAGTCTATATTCAATTCCTTTCTTTAATTTTTGATTGTTTCTCTTTCAATAAGGTTGTGGTAGATACGGTGAAGATCAAGAATAGAAGGAAGAAAAGAAAGCATGTAATGGCAATGGAGAGTAAGAGGCAGTTTGATTCACGATGAGTTGGATTGCTAGAGAAGGCAAAAAAGGACCCAAATCCTGAATCCTCAATCCTTGAATCCAAAGAGTTCATCCCAACTAAAGTGATACGTTGACTTGAAGAAACAAAATAAAAATAAATACGGATTTTAAATGTAAAAGTTTACATTAAGGTAGAATAAAGATATCTGTATGAACTGATGCTGTATGTTTATAAATAGAAGATTTAGTTGGGGAGGAATGACTGAAGTTGTTGAAACAAGAAGTCATTTTTATAAAGGATATGTACAAAAATTATTGGCAATTTGCTTCTTAATAATTGTTCTTTTTTGTTGTTATTTGCCTTGTGCTTTTTTTTCAGCTCTCAAAATTTTAGAGATGCCATCAGTGAGGCAAGTCACACAAAATAACTCTAATTGAAGTGCTAAAGTCTAATACTGACAAATTCATCATGCAACTCACATGGATATTACTGGTCAAGTTATCATAAAGCCCATAAATCTAAAATGCAAAATGTGAAATTTGAAAAGGGTTTTATAAATTAGATTTCTATTGATTGGGCCATCTTTAAAAATCTGATTGGAAGACTATAGCAAATATAGTAAGGAAAAAAGTTGAGGGGTAAAAATAACTAAGTGTGAGTCAATATAATTGTATATTTATTTGGGGTACCAATAAAAAGTCTTACATAGACAAGATTTATATAAAGCCACCGTTGGGTAATCGTTTCTGATATGACTTTTCTATAGTCTAGAATTTTAAAAAATGGTGAGAAGTGGCACAGGTGCAGCCACTTATATTCTTTCAGATTTTGCTGAGCTCACTTGGCCTGTTTAGGTATCCATAACATTTCTGCCATAAAGATTACTACTTCTATTGACAGAATTTTGAAGTTAAAAAATTTTAGGGAGAACTGATGATTTGAGAGAAAAAAAAGTGGTTTCAGGGTATGTTTTTTAATTACTCTATTTTTTTTCCCTCCATAGGTCATAGGATGGTTATAAACCTCACTTATCTGTAAGTTGAATATCATCCTTTAGCAAGCATTGAGGAGAAGGTCTTATTCTCTTGGGACTGACCCAAAAGCCATTGGTGCCACACGAATAAATTAATCCTATTTAAGATTCCAGATGAATAAAGCAGCATCTTCCTGCTGACAAAGGTCAGGAGTTCATGTTTACAAGTTAGCATGTCATACACAGGTTAGGCAGATCAGGTTGAAACAGGATGCCCTTTCAACCTTCTATTTTCTTATCTCAAAATTCACCCGCCCTCAGTAAACTTTCTCCAACAAGAATGACCATTGTTCAATTTGATGAAACCTCAATTTAAAAAATGACTTTGGTTTCTCAAGCATGTTGATATATTAAGTAGGCTATTCTATTAAAATAAGAGGCTAGTTTAGTAGAAAACCAGATTGGTGAAAATATTTCACATGAAGAATCGTAAGTGAACTAAATCCTCATAGGGTTTTATACCCCCAAAGAATGCAAAAGACACAGTGGGCAGGGGTGAAATACCCTTTTTCATGGCTGTCTCTGTATTTAGTGAAAGTCCTACAGATTTTGCCCTTACACAATGTAAAACACGGAAGTATAAAAACCAATGCCATATGAGAAAAATAATGATCTAATGTAATTAAGTTTTTTGTTTGTTTTTGTTTGTTTGCTCTCTTTTGATGGTGGGAAAGGGAAAGGTAAAAAAAGATAAGCATTTATTATGTTGCAATTCTCCAAATAAAACCATAACAAGAGAATAATATATGTTAAACACTCCGGAGGCCATTTCTACATCTTTTTTTGATCTTCTTTGTTCACTTCGCCATTGTATAATGGCTTTATGTTTGACTCTCCAGGTTAGTTTGTAACTGTGGCATTTCATCCTCATACGGACACTTGGGAACAAAAAAATGAAAAAAAGGAGTGAGGTTATTATTCTTTTTGTGCAGAGATAAAATTATATTCAGAAGCCCTTCCTCAAGAGAGTATGAGAAAGCATAGATCATTTCTTAAATCCACAGTTCCAACATGTCTCCTTCATGGTCTCCTTGCTCCTAAACTGACAGGGTTTATAAGGTGCAAGTTTCAAACTGGAGCATAGGCACCATAAGAGTGTCACTGTTGGGCTCCTTAATTGCACATTCCATGATAAGACTATAAAGTGCAATGGCAGAGATTTGAAAACTAGGAGCTCTTTTATTCTGTTTCTTTTTGCCAAGCTCCCCTTGACTACCTTCTTTCTTTACAAAGATGTTTTACCTTGTGGCGCCTATGTTCTTATAATGACACATGAGAAGGTGTTTAAAGGTCTTCTTGAAGGTGGCATTACAAAGTGCATAGCAGGCAGGGTTGATAGTGCTGTTGATGTAACAGAGCCAATAACCAATTGTCCACACTGTGTTGGGGATGCAGGGTGCACAGAAGGTGTTAATGAGCACCATGACATTGTATGGGGCCCAAGTGATGATGAAAGCCAACAGAATGGCCAAGATCGTCCTGGTCACTTTCTTTTCCCGGGAAGGAGGAGGCTTCTTTTTTGCAGGCTGCTTGGTCATCTTTACAATCTTGCGAGCAACAATGTTCTGTTTTTCATTTCCATTCTGACCTGAAGAACCAACTAGCTCCACGGTGGTATTAGTTGGGGTACATGAGTCACCTTTTTGGGTCTTGGTGACAATTTTGATGCATGTCTGCTTTGAGTTCTCATCTTTGGAATGGCCCAGGGAAGTGGAAACTGTGTTTTCATCCTGGGTTATTTCATCATCTCTCATATTAGAGGCGACAGCACTGACTGAGGTGGAATCATTGGAGCTTTCCTTTTCCTCCCCCTGGACACAGTTTTCAGTCACAGCATCTCTGGGAGCTTTGCCGTTCTGGATTTTGTTGTGCTCCAGGCCATCATCACTGCCAGGCATGTTGTTGTTGTTTGGCTTCACTATCCTTCCTTGTACCAGACTTGGAGAAACTGGATCTTGGTTGGCCACAGGCTCCTTTTTGTCCTTCTTTATCCTGCTCTTACTGGCTCGGGATATGTGCCAGTATAACACAGTCATGATGATCACAGGCAAATAGAAAGCTGCAATGGCAGTGCCAAAGGTGACAGCAGCATTGGAGAAAAACTGAATGTAGCATTCCCCATCCTCCACAGTTCTCACCCCTACAATGAACTGCCAGAAGAGAATAGCCGGAGCCCAGAGGATAAAGGAGAGGACCCAGGCAGCTGCAATCATCATACCTGCCATTTTTGTGGTCCGCTTGACGGGATAGGTGAGCGGTTTTGTGACACAGAAGTATCTGTCAAAGCTGATGATGAGCAGATTCATTACTGAGGCATTGCTGACCACGTAGTCCAGGGCTAGCCAAAGGTCACACACCACAGGTCCCAAAGGCCAGTAGCCAATCACAGTGTAAAGGGTGTACAAGTTCATGGAGAAAACACCAATGATGAGGTCAGCACAGGCCAAGCTGAACAAAAAGTAATTGTTGACGGTCTGGAGGTGGCGGTTGACTTTAATGGAGACCATGACCAGGATGTTCCCAATAATGGTCACCAAACTGAGGGACCCAGCCACAAGGACAATAAAAACCACTTCAAATGTCTTATAAGGACTGGTCAGAGCCAGGCCATTGTTAGAGGAGTTTGTTGAGTTATTCATTTTGTGTTCTCTAATCAGTAGCCAAGTATCCAAATAAACATTTAAACCTGCAGGGAAATAGAATAAAATTAACAAATACATAATATAAACATTGCTTTAAAATATATCAGATTTCTCTCTTTTGAACTACATTTTTTACTCCAAAATCTTCCTTCTTTCTCCTACAAGCTTATTGTGACTACCTGCCTCAATTCCCCCTATGAAAAGCAAAGACTTTTTTTTTTTTTTTTTTTTTTTGCCGTACGCGGGCCTCTCACTGCTGTGGCCTCTCCCGTTGCGGAGCACAGGCTCCGGACGCGCAGGCTCAGCGGCCATGGCTCACGGGCCCAGCCGCCCCGCGGCACGTGGGATCCTCCCGGACCGGGGCGCGAACCCGTGTCCCCTGCGTCGACAGGCGGATTCTCAACCACTGCGCCACCACGGAAGCCCAGCAAAGACTTTAAATGAAGGATTCAAAAGATCCTTTCAGGCTGGCAATGTATTTGAAGTCTGATGACATTTTGAATATGTTCATATCTAGAACTGAATATCTGTCTATCTATCTATCTGTCATCAGTCAATTTAACTGAGCATAATATTGATGAATTGAACTAAATAAGCCAAAATTATACAAAAAACTTTCCAAAGCATCAAGAGGTTTCTGGTATAGACATAAAAATTAATAAACCAATAGGAGGACAAAATTATGGGGGAAGCATAAAACATATAATATCATGTGTGACTTTTTCCACTAGGTTTCTCTAAGTGTTTTTCATAATAATACTGATAATGATAATAATAAAGATAATAATGATACTCCTTTTAGCCAATACATTCCCCCCAGTGAGTATTATTCTTTTCTGATCTCCATTTTACACTTGTAGTTAGTGTCACATAGCATATTCTATGTAGTTAGCAATATTCCATATCCTGCAAAAGAAATTATTTATCAAATGTATATTGATATGATTATATGAAAATTTTCTGATTTTTTTTTTCAAATCACTACCATGTCTATTATCTTATTGTTCTTCCAGACAAATCTTTGGTACAGTCAGGCTAGAAATTATATTTGTTCAGCAGAACAGGGAACTGAAGCCCAGAAAGATTAACTAATTTATACAAGGTCACATATCAAGTCAATGATAGAGATAAGACTATGAACCTTAGTTCGTTCAATCATTCACTCATTCACTTTGTCCTCACATACCTATTAAGTAACTCAGGATTAAGCATTATGATATACTCTGGGTATTCCCTGATAATTAAGACAAGGTCCTTGCCTGTGAGAGGCATACACTCTGGTGGCAGTGACGGGTTGGTAAAGGAGCAATTATTAAACTGGAGTGCACTTTCTGCTGCCCAACCCTGTTGTGTTTAAGTAAACACATGTTCACCATTTTCAGATAATATCATCGAAGTCTGGAGACAATTGAGCAATATTTCATAAGGGACACTGGAAAGAAAGTTGAGTTTATCAAATGAGCTATGACACATTTCTGGGGACACAACCCCTGAAGGAAGTAGCCCAAGTTGACAAAATCAGTGAGTTGTGTATATCAGAAAGTAAGCATTGTTGAGAAGTTATTTGTTGGCATTTTGAAATTGAGAAATCTCTATTCATTCAGGTCCCCCTAATTACAATGAAATACAGATGGGGCAGTGGTTTTCCCTTGAAATTCAGGTAGAAAATTATCTGCTAAGCACCTTCATAGTACAAATAGCACTTAAACAAAATGGATTATTGTTCTTGGAAAGCAAGTTATCTTCAAGTATATTTTTAAAAAACAATAACTTAGGAGGCATTTAGCCTTAATAAACAAGACCCAAAACTCAGAAGCCATACGAAAAATATATGTAAGCACTACATAATTATTTGAAATTTTTGCATAAAAAAAGTAAAAATAAAAGGAAACAATATTTGTAAAAGCACATGATAAGAAGTTACCTAATGTCCTTAATATAAAAAGTTTTGAAATGAAATAAGGAAAGATGAGAAGACTAACAATCTAAAACATTGATATACTCGCTAGATGAAAGACAAATTAAAATGTTAAGTTTTAATCATATGAAAAGATATTCAACCTCACAATTTAAAAATGCAAATATGTTGTCATTAGTTGGGATATAGGAGGTGGTTTAGTCATTCCATGACCTACTATCCTGACCCTAACTCATCATTCTAAGCACCCTAAAAGGCAAAGACACCCAAATCCAAGTCACCCAAAGACAACTGTAATATAGACTGAGAAGAGAAAATGCAGACACAAACAGTGGAAACCATGTCTTCATCCACAGTTGTTAAAATTATTGGACATTATTGGTTGGAGTTACTGGGGTAATTTCCTTGCAGGGAACCGTATCTATATCTCTAAAAATGTAAATACATTTATAAAAATTTAACATTGAAGAAACACTTGTCTCAGGAATACTACATATAGGAATTTATATTTCAGCTATAGTTAGAAAAATGTGCAAGAGGTCTACTCAAGGACGTCCATTCAGAAATATTATAGCAAAAAAAAAAAACCACCTAGAAACATTAAAACAATTCATTGACAGAGGTCTCATCATAAATTTCTTAAGGAAAACACAAGGAATTTGAATTTAATCTCTAAGTCATGGAGAAACTTTGAAGAGTTTAATTAGGAAAGTAGTTTTGATGGAATGGAATTTACCATATTTTGTTTCAAAATTCTCCATATTCTGTTTTACTCATCTCTGTGAATCCTATTATCATCAAGTTAAAATTCTTAGCCATCTCCTTGCTTCCTGCCTCTCCCACACTTCCTGCAACCATGACCTGTCAACTCTACCTTTTAAGTATCTTCTGAAGATATACCTTGTTCCCATTTTCACTCCCAGTTCCTTATGTTAGGCCCTAGTTACTTGTATCATTGACATAATTAGACCCTTGATAAAATTTATAATCTTGCCCCCTTGCATCTTTCCAGAAGTATCTCAGAACTTCCCTAAATATCCCACATTAAAGGCAATTACATGCATTTATCCAAACACAACATTGTATGTTACAACTTCATGCCATTTTCCATCCTTGCCTCGTATCTTAAAAGAACCTCCCCCGCATCCCCTCATCCTTACATCCTCACATTTCTCACCTGTGCCTTCTATTCAGCCTTCAGGCATCATCAACTCTATGAAACCCTTTTGATAGCTTTTAGCCTAGTTGTTTTTTCCATAGCATGCCTCATACCATTTTATTCTGTTCTGTTGCTCTTATTCGCCTGTTTGTCTAGAGTTATTTGAATATCAAGTGGAAAGCTGAGTAAATTATACTCCTCAGACTATACCCAACATCCTCATCAGTCTCTGCATGGTCCTCTTATTTTTATTTCACCAATGTTTTCCTTCTTTTCATTGTTATTTCTCACATCCCATTACCCCTTCTCTCCTTTAGAACTTGTTCAAGTTGCTTGCACTGTTTCTTTGGCTAGATATGCAACTCTGGAAAATATACATTTTTTCCCTTATGATCTTAACTTACTAAATGATACTGTGTCCTAGATGTTGTTCTGTTTCTTTTTATTTTTCACTCCATATTATGTTTTTATATTGCTCCAGCTAAGTCAAATGTATTGCTTCTATTGATAATTCCATAGTGAGTAAATCATAGCATCTTTTCTTATACATTTCTCTAGTGTTAGGCATGCAGTTTGCCTCAAACTGCTTGAAATGGTGCTGAAATTAAAATTTTCCTATTGTGTCATGGACTTGAGTTACAAATTTCCCTATCATATAATCCCAAGATAGGGTCCAAGGCACTGGATGAAGGCATGGGTATAAGCCTTCTTCTGACTACAGTCATATTATTCTCTTGGATAGCTGCAGAGGATCCTACTCTGACCAGGTAAATCCTGTTTCTTAATAACCTTTAAACAATTGTTATTATGCAACTTCGTAATATTTGCCAATCCCAGAGAGACAACATGCAGCTTTTTGTCTTAATTTCTATTTCTCTGATTACTAGAGAGGCTGAGCACTTTGTTTCCTACAGTTAGTAGCCTTTCAGGTTTCAGTTTTTGTAGATCCACTGTTTAGACCTTTGACCCATAGGACACTGATTGATACACTGTCTATGTATTTTTCTTCGTCACTAACAAAACTGTGAATTTTGACTTCTGAGACTTTGTAGCTCTACCATCCAGCTCACTGCCTCGAATATAACTGGCGCTCAAAAATGTTTGTTGAATCAATACAGGATCAACAATTAATATTATTAATTCAACCCCTATTTACCTAATCAGTGGAATTGTTTCAATACCACTGCTTTTGGTCATTACTTATACAATTGTTTATTCATGTAATTTATTTGAACAAAATAATTTCACTAATCCAATCATTATTCTAATGATTCCTTATTAGCTAATATAACAGTAAGTTCAGAATTCTGACTCGCTTATAAGCTTGCTTTTGTCTATTCATTAGATAAGTTCATGGATATTTTTAGAATTGAGTTATATGTATGTTTCAAAATGTTCATTTTAATACTTTGATTGAAAAGTACCAAACATTAATTTTCCCAGTATCCTTTTTGACACTTTAATTTATTCTTCACACTCATTTTAATAAAACATTGAGCAATATTTATTTTATTTAAAAAATATTTTTGGTGACTTCCTCTGGAGAATTTTAAATATATATATATATATATATAAAACATTTAAGTTAAAAAATAAACTAGCTTGATCTCTTATTTTATGGAAACAAGAAACTGTAAGAATGAGTAAGGGATTTGGTTCTTGCCTTAACTTCTGCTAAAAACAATAACTATTATTATTCTAAAACTTTAAAATAACATAAAGCTTCATGATTCTCATGCTTATGGGCATGCTTTACATTTTCAATCAATAAAAATAATTGAAAGAAAAAATAATCTTAGGACTCTAAACATATGTTATCTTACTTAATATTAACAACTCTATAAAATATACAGAACAGGTCCTATCATCCCCTTTATCTTAAGAAGTAAGCTCAGGCTATACGAAGAGATTAAGTGGCCTTGGTTTCAAGGCCAGTGAGTAATAAATGTCTGCAACTCAAATCAATGTCTTTACCCTTCGGTTAGATACTCTCTGTTTCTCTCTCCACTTGAGAACTATCCTTTATCCAACAGAGGTTGCTAGCTAAGACAGATTCCATTTCGGGGTCCTGGAATGCTTATTCAAGTAAAACACAGTAAATTTATACAGTGTTAACATACTTAGTTGCTATCGTACCCTCTAAAATTTTAGAGTTATAATATTTACTTGTTTATACTAGTGCTATATGTAAAAATGGAAAACATTCACTTAGAAGCAAGCACAAGTATTTGAAGAATGGCATTCCTTTCTCCTCACGTGATACACAAGCCTAAGTAAGGACTGTTCCTCTTCTATTAAAGAAAACAGCTTTCTTTCATAAAGCTCTAGGCACCTCTGCTGTTTACAGTTCTGTAAAAGTTTTTACCTTTGATGTGGCATCATAGGATTTTATTAAAGCAATAATTGTTACATCATTGATGAAATAACATAATCACAACAAAGTAAACAATGAAGATGACCTTTAAAGGACTCAATATCTTAATATGGCAAATGTATAATAATCCATTTGTTATTTTACTGTTAGTTTATGACTCAGTCGTGAAAATACTACAGAAACTTAAGAGAAAAAAAATTGTGTCCTTAGTTTCTTCACTACTTGAGTCCCTTTATGAAGCAGTGAGAAATGTAGAGGTTTAATATTATCCTGGCAAAGTTGTGGGTGCTAATCTCTGCTCTTAATTATTAGCTATGTTTTTTTTTCTCAAATAAGAATAATAGCAACCCTACTTTTCATCTAGAGTTGTGGTAAGGATCAAGTGAGATAATGTCTCTGAACCCTGATCTATAAATGTTAAGCATTAAATAAATACTATTAATATTTACTACTGTTAAATAAGTATAAATTAATCACCTTTCTTAATAGTTAGCAGAAAATTGTGTGTGTGTGTGTGTATGTCTGTGTGTGTGTGTATGAAATAGATTAAGAGTGAGGAAATGTGGGGTGTAGTGGTAATACTAAGTTATCATTATCAATGATATTAAGTTATTAATAATATTAAATAATCAATGATAATAATAATATTGATAATAATACAAAAAATGTTGAGCATGATTACTCTTCACAGCAACTCCTGAGGTGATTATCATTATTATACACCTTTTTATAAATATTGAACTAAAGATCAAATAATTAAGAATCAAATTGAGATTCAAACCCAAATTACTTGGCTCCAGACTCAGGATTTATATTCATTGTTTTGTCTGAGGAACAGTTTTACCTAGCAGCCAGTGTGAGCCCCCCAAATTTATCATAATTTATTTATGACTAATCCAAGTTCAAGTTGGGTCTTTGGATTAGACAACAGAGGATCATCATGTCCAGGCCAATATTGTGACTTTGGACAGGAGATGTTCACAGTGAGACAAAGAGTTAGTAAGTGAGGTTCTGCACATGAAGATATGTGACATTTAAGATTAAAACATTTTTCTAAAAGCAATCATCATAAAAACATATCACCAGGTAAATTGATATATAACTTCTCACAAAATTTTCAAGTCAACTACACAGAAGTTCTAACATTGACAGTAATTGATCTTTTGGAACTGTTACAGAGAAAATGCTAACTTAAATGATTTTTAAAAAATTTCATGGGGGACTTCCCTTGCGGTCCAGTGGTTAAGACTCCCAATGCAGGTGGCACAGGTTCAATCCCTGGTAGGGGAACTAAGATCCCGCATGCCATTCGGTGCGGCCAAAAAAAAAAAAAATTCTAATGTATATTTGAATACACGGGGAAAATTTGATAAAATAAATGGGGTTTTCTCCACACTCTGCCCAAGTCAGGCAAGATGCCTGATATATAATGATCACTTTCACAGGTGCATCCACAACATAATAAGCTAATGATAAATTTATTAATACATGTGTAACCTAAATGCTAGAATTTTCTGCACATTATTTTATTTAATTCTCACAATACTCTGAAAACAATAATCATCTTTTCCAGCTTTACAGATGACTGTGATCAGAGAGCTGGCAAATACTAGGGCTATGGTCCAAATTTAGGTATCCGACTCCTGTGGTCACATTCTTTCTACTATGCCATACCAGGAAACAAAAGCTGATTTATTAAAAAAGCTTTCTAGAGCTTCCCTGGTGGCACAGTGGTTAAGAATCCGCCTGCCAATGCAGGGGACACGGGTTCGAGCCCTGGTCCGGAAAGATCCCACATGCCGCGGAGCAACAAAGCCTGTGTGCTACAACTACTGAGCCTGTGCTCTAGAGCCCGCAAGCCACAACTACTGAAGCCCGCGTGCCTAGAGCCCGTGCTCTGCAACAAGAGAAGCCACCACAACGAGAAGCCCATGCACCGCAATGAAGAGTAGGCCCTGCTCGCCACAACTAGAGAAAGCCCGTGCACAGCAACGAAGACCCAATGCAGCCAAAAATAAACAAACAAACAAATAAATATTTTTTTAAAAAAGCTTTCTAGAAGAATTTAAAAAATCAGGAAAAAAGGAGCCCATGATTGACAACAAGTGGACTCCAGGGAAAGAAGATATGTGGTTGCATAAAAAAATTTCAGAACAAGAAGTCAAGAGGAATTCACATAAACCTGAATTTATGATTGTTTATATTTAAAGTTTGTTTTAAAAATGTAATCTTGATCTATATGCTTTCTATAGATTTCTAACTTCTGCTGCTATTTAAATACATTACTAAAAATGGCAAAGTTTTCTGGGTTTTGTTTGTCCCTCTCTTTCAGACACTGGTCTCTAAGAAGCAGCCTAATCATTGAGCAAACACTAGGGATAAAATCATCAGCCTCGCCAGTGTTGCCCGAAATTCCCTCAACTGATAGAGTAATAAGGCCCATTTTAGCTTTTTAAATTGCATATATAAGGGCTAAACACCACAGTCTGTCCTGAGATAATTAAAAGTTGACTTCAACAATATTATGCTTAGATATCTAGCTTTCAGCACAAAATAACAACTATTATAAAAAACATGAAAAAACGTAAGGATGTAGAATAAAATATGACTGTCATTAGAAACAAGACTATACTAGGAACAAGGAGCTAGTAGATAGTCTAGGAGTACCCATATTTCTTCTCTGCCTTAAGAATGAAATGGTAATTTTACACCACGTTATCATCAATTAGAAAGCAAACGAAGCTTATTTATTTTTAATTTTATAGTATATATTTCTAAATTAATATACTATATTAGTATATTATAGTATATACTATATTAGTATATTATAGTATATACTATATTAGTATATACTATAGTATATACTATATATATAATATATAGTATATACTATATTATTATTTAGAAATATAGTATATATTTCTAAATTAATATACTATATTGTATAATAATCTGATAAATTAAAATCTAACTGTGTAATTTCCCTGACATGGAAGAGTGACCATTGAGGTATATAGTCTATACTCTGTTTTAGATCTTCTACACATTGAATCAGTCCCACTAATTTTTAAAACCTTTGATATGGGAATTTAATAGGCTTGAGATTATTCCTACATCAATGATCAATCACTTCTGCCATCAATGGTGTTGGAGAGAAAAATAAAGAAAAGAGATTTGGGGAGAGACTTTTTAGGGAAGTCTTGGGAACCAAAGTCCCTTTTCTCTAAAGAGAGGTTTCAATGTACAGAGTTTTGATACTGATGTAGTAGATGATATAATTTGCTTATATTGTGATTACCCTTACAAATCTTGAATGTCTTTCAATTTTACTTAAAGGAAAAGAAGAGTTCTGTCCCGGGACCCAGGAGACAGTGCAGCTCTGATAGCTGATAATATTGACATTCCACACTCTGGTACTTTTTCAGCATCAGACAGAAATGGAGTAAATTTCCACTCTTTTTTTTTTTTTCTTTAATCAGGTTTTCTTTCAAGTGACACATTAGGAGTCAATACACATATCGAGAGCTTTTTCGATCTCCTGAAAAATGAGGTCCTGAATCTCACTATGTAGTGAGCTATGCTGGGGGTGGTGGCCGCAGAGAGCAATGGCAGCCCTGCTAGGAAACCAGAGGAGCTTTCTCTGTTTCTTTCTTCATTCTAAAACAGCTTATTGAATTTCCGTTATGAACAGATCTTCATTTGCCTTCAAGGGCTGTGGAGGATCAAAGTGAAGGAGTAACAAGTGACCAAACAAAAGACAGAACACATTCTCATCCACAAAGAGTTTATAATCTAGGGGATACACAAACTGCTAATGAAATATCCAGCTACCTAAAACAACTCTGGATAAATACAATGACAAGTGCCAGCGCTAAGAAAGGCTGGTCAGATTGGGGTGAAAAAAATATAGAAGGCTTCCTGGAAACCTTTCCTATTATTTCTATCTCCCTTCTCTTTCTCTTTTTTCCTTCCCTTCACCATTTGCTTTGTGTGACATTATTTTTTACTCTGTTCTCAAGATTGTGCATTATATATTTTTCAGGAAAGTGCAATGTACTTTGGTGGATATCCACCCCAGTGCATTGGGCCTGACCACCTGCAGGTTCAGAGACACAAAATAAAACTTAGCTGTTGACTCACCTACACTGACCTTTTAATTATATCTGAAAAGATGTGTTGAAAGTATTCTGAAAGCAATGTGTAGAGTTTTTCTCATTTAGAAAACTGCAGCCCAGTATTGCAGACTTTACCGGGTATGCATTACGTAAAACATTTGAAAAAAGAAAGCCTCACTTATAACATTGCATTTATTAAGCCTTACGTTTTGTGCACTTTGCTGGATGTAAGCTGCACTTTCATAAAAAAGAAAAAAGTTTAAAAGCAAATGGTAAATAAGCATGAAAGTAGCTGAAACAGCAATTTGATCCGCACATTAGTACAAATACAAGAGACTTCATGAATTTTTCCAGCGTGAAAACCTTAAAGAATTTCCAAGCCCTTATTACAATGTAAACATGTTTGCAGTTTAGGCTGTCTGTCAAAAATAATACTATTCTTCGTGATGCTGGGACAAACTTCCACTCCATGTTCGCCAAGCTATCTCCTGCCTTCTTCAAAACACATCCTAAACAGCACTTACTCTAGAAAAAATGTCATGACTAAGAGGGAAAGAGACCTAACAATGATTTAACTAGTACCCTTGTCCTTGTCTCTACGTCTGTGGCTCCTTTTAGTTATTTTTTTTTTAACACAACCCATCTCCTGCCAAAAGGGAAAAGTGGTCTGGACAGTTATAAACAAAGCATGATCTGGAATAAATCATTCTTTTGACTTTTTAAAATGAAATTCTACCTGAATAAGCACTGCAGCACCCTTTCTTTTCTGTACCAGGAATCCGACTGAACTCCAATATTGATAATCAACATCATCGAGTAAATGGGGCTGACAAAATAGTGCATTCTAGACCAGACAGCAGCAGAAGTGGAGAAAGCCCTCTGTCTAAAGGTTGTTATGTCCTCACAAGGAAGAGGAGTGAAAGGAAAATGGGAGCGATCCTCGAAGAGCTACTGAAAGTTGTATATTAGGCAGCTGTATTTGAATTGATGCCTGTGTCTTTCTTACCATCTTGAGAAGTTGGAAATTTGTATAGTCGGCTTTCTGCATTCCGTTTTGTTTTTTCCTAAAATAGGCAGGCTGCTGGTTTAATAACTCGAAATTAGTTAACTCATTGCTTGAATTAAACATGTGAATCAAATTTGCAGAGGGATTGAGGCTTGTTATGACGCTGATAGAAAATTCTAGATTGGAAGCTGTTGTTCTAGAGAAGCTGAGGAATCCCAAACAATGCATCCCTTTACAGACCCTTTTCTTTTCTTTTTCCTTTTTTTTTTTTTTTTTGGGGTACGCGGGCCTCTCACTGCTGTGGCCTCTCCCGTTGCGGAGCACAGGCTCCGGACGCACAGGCTCAGCGGCCATGGATCACGGGCCCAGCCGCTCCGCGGCATGTGGGATCTTCCCGGACCGGGGCACGAACCCGTGTCCCCTGCATCGGCAGGCGGATTCTCAACCACTGCGCCACCAGGGAAGCCCTACAGACCCTTTTCAATGGTGCACATGCCTTCTGCTGAAAGCTGACTGGGCACAAGGGCAAGGCAACATGGGACTTTGGATAGTAGCCCAAGGACAGCTTTGAAGAGGGGAGTGAAAGTTAGTTTAGGCTCAGAGAGAAGTTCAAAAGTAAGTTAATTGTTTCCTTTGAAGAGTAGACTGGAATTTTTAAGAATAAATGGGATCAGAAGTTGTGTAAAGATTAGGAGGTACAGGAAGAAGTGAAATTTCTTCTGACCATAAAGAAAATACAAATTTAGATAAGACATTTATAACAGGTAAGTAGAGAAAAGGACACTTAGTTGTACTTAGGAGTCTAGTATTTATTTTAAGCACGTCTCTGCTTAAGGTTGCCTTGCGTACGGAAAGAAGAAAAAGTTAATCAATACATGTGTTGCTCTTTTCATAAAAATCCACATATGAAAGGTAAATGTAAGTGGATTGTGTTTTATAGGCATAATTTTCTTGCTTATAACCTCTGAAAAAAAATGCACCCATGTGTGTAAGCTTAACAGACATCATCATTCCTCTGGCAGTAAAGCCTAGAATAGGCATAGAGTCCAAAGGAACAAAAGACTCCATAAGGTTGAATCTTGGGTCCTTTAACTTTTCAATGACAGAAATGACACAGGCTTCTTATACTTATGATTCATACCAGATTCAATGAAGCTATAAAAATAAAGTAGTAACAAAGTGTAAAGAGTAATGGGCAGCAACTATTTTTATTGTTTCCAATTGAAATACAAAATGATTGTTTCCTCAGAGTCTGATTGCAGCCTATTTCTAGAACGGAGCAAAATGACCACAGTGTTATCCCACTTAAATGTGAAAAATGAGAGCACGGAGAAGATTAAAGTCTTTACTAAATGATCTAATGGCAATTGAGATGAGGCAACATAAAAAGCTACATCAACTCAGCAAAGATTTCTGTATCCAAAGCTCTAATTTAGAGTTAAAATAAAGCAAGTTGGTCAGAGAGAATGAAGAACTTCATGTGGTAAATCAGGACAGTCAACTCTCCTACCTGCTTGAACTAAAGCCACTTTTTTGGTGATAACCACAGGTGAAAGCATGACGTAATTTACGATATGTGATACATGTGTCCCATAGGTCATCACATGCTGCCCCAACCCTCCCTTCCCCCAATCCCATCCCCTTTCTTCTCCCAACACCACAAGTTCAAGCCCAACTAAATATTTAAATACCTCAGCTCCTCCTTACTTTCAGACTCTCCAAACACTTTGAAAAATCAGATTTCTCATTCAGACTGAGCTAGAATTATAGGCCTTAACCTTTACTTTTCCCCAGGAGGCAGGTTCCATGTTGACTAAGCCCAGTATGAGGCTATGACAAAAATGACACTTCCTTTCTCAAACTATACCACCTTGGCTAATCATTACCCCCAACACAATTTATATGCCTTTATCCCCACCATGTCATCTAGTAAAAAAGCAGCTAAACTTTGAGCAGTCCACATTATAAAGGTACTGAAATACAACGTCTGGACCTAAATAACGCATGAGAAGGGAAGATCGTCAAATAGACGTAAAGGGATTGAGACTCACGCACACGTCTGCTAGACAGGATGCTCAGTCCGTCAAGCACAATTATACCTTCACCTAAGCAGTTTTACTTTGTGCTGTCTGCTGGGATAGGATTGTATCTAGCTGGACCTCTAACAGAGCATGTTAGAAGAGGATCCTGTAAGTAATTAACCTCTGAAACAATGTAAAATGAAAGGAAATAGGAAGCTAAGCTAAGTTGCCCTGGATTCCTTCACCTAACCACTGTGTGTGCAAGTGTGAGCCAGCTGTCAGTGTGTCAGCTGAAGAAGAAGGGATTCTGACCCCTTGAAGAAGAAAAGAAAGAATGTCTCTGCTCTTACAATGATAGTAGTCTAAGGAAAATTTCTCATAAAGGATCACTTCCTCTTGAGGGAGAGAGCAGCAAAGACCCACCGGACCTAGATATCCTTCTAGGTGATGTGCCAGCAGAAGGGCTGGCCTCCTTGCTCCAAAAGGGTGGTCTAACTTTTCTTTCTGTAGCCTTTATACACAGATAAGCATAATGGGTTTCTGGATGCAGGAGATAAAAGCTTCGGAATTAAACCTGAGACTGAAACCGATCTCTGCTAGTTTCTAGCTGCATGGACTTAAAAGCTTAGAGCAGGGCTTCCCTGGTGGCGCAGTGGTTGAGAGTCCGCCTGCCGATACAGGGAACAGGGGTTCGTGCCCCGGTCCGGGAGGATCCCACATGCCGCGGAGCGGCTGGGCCCGTGAGCCATGGCCGCTGGGCCTGCGCGTCCGGAGCCTGTGCTCCGCAACGGGAGAGGCCACAACAGTGAGAGGCCCGCGTACCGCAAAAAAAAAAAAAAAAGCTTAGAGCAACAGGGTCACATGACTTGTGAATATGCATAAAATGAATCTGTGACTTACATTTACCATATTCTCTAAATGCTGTTTAGAAAAACTATTTTTAAAATTTCATTTTAGCAGTTCCGCTAATTTAAAGTGAATACTTTATAACAACAACAAAACAAAAATATTCTTTCTGCCAAACGCTAGCTCTCTTGGGTGAGTTTTTCCAGGCCTTTTCTTGTTTACCCATGCTATTTCTTGTGACTTCTTCAAAATCTTTATCCAAATACTTATCTGCTACATGTTTATTCACTCTGCCCCTCATCCATCCTATCTTCAGCGAGTGTGGTATGTAAGAGACAGCACAGGTTGTCTTAGGGACCACCACAAGGGGCCGATTTCCCAATCTCTAATGTCATGTTACTCCTCTGCCATGACTGGCTAGAATTAAGAAACGTTATTTATGTTATGGTTACTACAAAACATTTATCTAGAAATACTGTTCCACAAACAGCAGACATAGCCTCATCATCTTAAAATCCAGAGGTCATGACGAGGTTAGAGCTGACCTCCAATAGCAAGATGAGGGATCAGGACCTACAGTACTGATAGTCTTTTGGGGATCAGACGGCCCACCCCAACCTGCTGAGCAGGGTCCCTCCAGTGTGCCATAGCACACTTCACATCCTTAGCCTGTGTATGAGGTCTATGCGTCTCTCAGTCAGTCTCCACTCTCGTTCATGCTTGGTTGGCTATCAGGGAACATTTCGTCCAAGTGTTCCAAGGAAAGACTCATTTGTGGGCAGCCTCTTAGTCTCTGTTCTTCATAATAAAACATCCTCAGTTTTGTGTCTGCATTTAGGAATGTAACTTGTGAGCAGCCTGCCTCCGGCTCTTCCCTTGTTTGGTTGCTTTCAAAGCCCACTGTAAGGCTGGAAGGTGACAGCTTGACCCACTTTGCTACGTGCTTTTTTTTTTCTTTTTGGTATTGTTATTAAAACAACAAATTACTATGTACACAAAGCAGAAAGTCACAGTGGTATAGCCCTGTCTAAGACAGGGAAGAAAAAGTATCCAAACTACAGAAATACCCAAAACACGCATGTTGGGGGGTCGGGACTGTGAAATTGGGTAGGGTGAATTTTCATTATTTTTGGCACAATTCCCGGTACATCCTCAGATTTCCAAACTGTGTTTTAAAATAAAGATTGGGAGCCACTTGAATAAAGTTTAATTTCTATTAACATATAATTCCAAGTTTTATAACCAAGTTTTTAACAGCAGACCTATAGCTAGCTCCTTTATTCTTACTATGAACTACACATTCTTACTCAACCAAAAACAAATCTTTAAATGGCCACTTTAAAAGACTCAATGGATTTACAGAATGCAAACAATATTTTCATATGTTGAGGTTAAATGAATTAAAAAAATAAGAATTACTTTCAAGAAAATGGAATTCTTTGAGTATAAAAGCCAGAGAATAAGAAATCATGAAATGTAGTTTTGTACATGGTCAGGGTTTGGATGGATAAGAGCAACAAGGTAGAAAGACCCTTATTTTGTAACTCGAGGGTAAAGCAAAGTGAAAAAAAGATGATTTGAAAGAAAGATAAGATTAGGGAAGTCTTTGAGAATATTTTGTTTAGTTTCTTTTTAAAAAAAAAAAAAAAAGGATGACAAAGCTGAAAAGAAGAAAACCCTGGTGATTGTGGGTCTAAACAATTAAGAACAATTGGTACCATTGGTGAGGCAAGAGTTTAAGAAAGCAGAAAAGAATGGCATACAGGCAACACGGAGAGAGAATGGCCCCAGGGTTAATCTTGCAAATAGGAGGGAAAGGGTTAAGGATGAGAGTAGATTCCATTAGTTTTGGAGATGTCAAGGAATAGGGTGTTTAGGAAACTTCCTAAAGGCTCTCTATTGAGTATGAGAAAGGTGGGGTATGGCAGAGGACCTAAGGAGTATGGAGACTCCATGGCAGTGAAGACCACTTAGGTAAGATATAATAAACTATTGATGATGTTGCTCAAGCTGGGATCATGAGATCTCACTGACCAGGATCTCTAACTGTATTTCAATTTCAAATCCATCTATCTCATCACCTGAGTCATTGTCTGTCTATAGCCCTGGCTCGACCTAACCTTCTGACCATGAGTTGAGTACCTTCCCTTTGACAACCCCAAACTCCAGTCAGGGCATATAAGCACACTCCAAACTTTTAGTAAGTTTCTAAATTCTCCAAGAATAAGTTTTCTCATTGCTTATGCAGTGAAAACATTGGCTCAGCAGATCCATTTCAAGAATTAAATGAGATAATACAAAGGAATTTAAACCAAGCCTCTTAGTCCTGGCTCCTCAACGTTTATCCACAGGTATAAGTAAAAGCTTAAAGTTGGCTCTGGCTAGGTTGGGAGTAGAGGTGAAGAGAGAATTACTTTCACAGTTTGTAAAATTGTCAACTGTACAACAGGTCTGCTGGAACTGTTGCTCAACTACTTTCTGTTATCTAGAAAGTATATTCTTGAATTTCCATGAATTGCATAGATTCCCTCTACTTATCCCATATGATGACAATTTTCATGAAGTCACAACCTCTCTCAAATAATCACCATTTATTACTGAATTCTACAAATCTGTAAAAGGAAATTTGCTAATAATTGTTTCCTGTTCACCAACATGAATCAGAAACTGATTCTAAGTTGCCATATAGTAGCAGTGTACATATTGGGAAGGTAGTATGTGCTATGTGTTCTCTTTACCTATCCTGTTATGTAGAGCAAATGGCACCAGATTATGAATATACAAAGCAAAAAGGTACCATGTGTTATGTATGACTAGCAGTTAACTATAATATTAATACATTTTTGAAGGATAATAGTAAATGGCTTTATTAATAATGACTCAAATGCTTTCCATTTTTATGCTATATGGTGAAAAATAAATACATGAAAAAGAAAAGAAGGATATAAATATTAAAGAGTGTGAATGGGGCAGTTTAATGACCAAATTAAACAAACCAACCATGTGAAATAAGCCTCGGCTCAAAATGATCAATTTATCTGAGTGAGAGTTCTCCTCTAACTTTAAAGTTTGATATTGTCCGATACTGGCAGCTGAATGACTCTGAGGAAACTTCCCTGCTGCCCTTACTTTTACACCAAAAAACCACCTATTTTGCTCTCTTTTAGCTGGCTAGTGGTTGGTCCTACTATCTTGTCCTTCTGAGCCTCTTTGTGTGTGTGTGTGTGTGTGTGTGTTTCCTTTTTTAATTTAGGAACTTGGGCGTGCTATCTGGGAGGGGCTTTTATTTTGAATCTGTTTCATCTCAAAAGAAAAATTTTCAACTACGCTAGATGGCGTCTTCTTTAGGAATTCAAGCCAACTGACAGTAGACACATAACCACTCCACACACTCCACTTCTCACACTGATCTCTGTTTGTTTTTAAACAGCAGTGTTGGTCTAAACTCATTCAAACAGCAGGGGTCTGTGATGTTAAAATACCTGCAGCCTCAATCGGGAGATGGTATTTACCTCCCTGAGTTTGATTTTTGTCCTTTGTGGCAGTGAGGATGTTCAACTCCATTGTCTCTTTCAGCTTAAATGCATTGTAGGATTCTAATTTTACTTTAATTCTCTTAGGATCCATATAATGCTGACTGGGAGGTCAGAAATGACCATCAGTGACTTTGGCCTTAGATCTGTATTTTCCTAACTACTGTACTGCATGCACCTATAGAGAGAAAACAGCTCTGTCTTGAGTTTACATTATTTGGGCTTTGCTGTACTTACTGAAAGAGACCTGTGCTCTGTGTCAGCTGGTTTTCTTTGTCACTATCACCCTGCCTCTCACCCCCAACATTCTGGTACATCTCAGCTTCCCTCTGTGACCTTTTATCCATGCAAGCTTGAAAATTAGATTTAAATTGCTATCTGTATCTTCATTTCACTCTCCATATTGAAAAAGTACAAGCATGAACTAATTCTCTCAATCTAGCTCCATATTAACTTACCAACTCATTAAAAAGCAGCTTTAGCACTGGAGCAAAGAGATCATGTATTAGGGAAGGAAAGCAATTTACTTGGCAAGTTCATTTGTGTATTCTCTCCAAAGTCAGAGCAAAGGTTTGTCCTTGGGGTAAGGGTGTTTTCTCACCCAGTCTGGTCTCTCTGGCTGTCTGATTCCTCAATTAACTGACACCTCTGGGCTGGTGATTTCATCCTGGACTTATTTAGTGAACAGACTAGAAATAGTCGTCCAGTGACTTAAATGCTGGTTTTATAGTATCACTGTAATCGCTGCCTAAATATCCCTGCAAAAAAGGAGGAAAGCAAAAGGAAGGCTTCTGGAGAGGGTGTGTTTGAGATATGCAACACTTTGCAAAGGGTAAGGAAGGATATTTTGACAATTTCAATTGGAGGTCGGAAATCTAAACAAAAGTACAATATCAGACAAGAATCAATTGGCTCTTGTATTATGTTTTGTGTTATAGAGCAGAATTTAGTGCCAAGTATTTCCGCACTGTCTCAACTAAGAATGGTGTGTTTTTCTTTTTCACTTAAAAAGTACGTGAGATTTATTTATGATATATTTTTGCTCTGCTTACAGATTTCCCTCCGCCCTTGACATTAAAAAGTAAAAATTATCATGATTTTTTCTCGTTTTTAAATTAGTACATTAGAAAAGTAAACCAAAAAAAAAAAGATTTTGAATTATTCATACCTGACTCATAAGAGCTATTATCCTCCTTACTTGACCATTCAACAAATAATTTTCTTCCACCTAAATTCAGGGGATAAAATAGTGAATAATACTGACTTGTTTCCTGTTGTCAAAGACCTTACACAATCATCGGAGGCACCTGTGAACTTTTATTTCTTTTGAAATTTTGTTGTATATCTTCCTATATACACACACATGAGCATGCAATGAATACAATCACCTGTATACACATATAACTTTAAAAGTTTCAGATCACATGGTAGACGTCAATTCACTGTCTCAGTGGGGCCAGGTAGGGGACTGGAAGAGTGAGAAAAGCAAGGTGCATGGCTGGTGGGCCTGGGAGAGAAGGAGAGGCAGAGAACCTCCACAGTCCAGCCCCAGCTGAGGGTGGGAATGTAGTCACAAAGTTGTCAGATGTTCAGAACTGTAAAGGTACACTGGAAATCCAGATTCCTATGTGCATTCTCCCAATGTATAATCTTTGCTCAATGTTATAAAATACTGACAAGCAAGGAAAACAAGTCTGTGTGTGTACAGATTTGGCCTCTAGGCCCATACTTTATGACCTTTGACATTTACTGGCTGATAACATTTTCAAATAAAGATAATAACAGACTTTAGATAATCTTCTAATGCATCATTTTAGTGGGTACATGATATTTAGTTTTGTGGTCATATCATTATTTATTAAACAATCCTTTATTTGTGACACTTAGGTCCTTTTCAGTTTTACACTCTATTACACAGTGGTGCATTGAACTTTCATGTACATTTTTTTTCTTTTATAGATCACTAATTGCTTTCTTAGGATAAACTCCTAAAAGTTGGATCATTAGCCAAAATGATCTACACTTGCTGTTTTTGATAGTAAATTCCCACCATCAACTGATGATTATGTTATTTTACTACAGCTAACAAAAATAAGAATTATCATTAAAATAAATTTGCAAATCAGATGAATAAAATATCCTATCAGTTTGAAGTTTTAGCTATCATTTTATTGACTTGTGAAGTTTTATATTTTTCACGTTACTGACTATTGACTTTTTTTTTTTTTTGCGGTACGCGGGCCTCTCACTGTTGGGGCCTCTCTCACTGTTGTGGCCTCTCCCCGTTGCGGAGCACAGGATCCAGACGCGCAGGCTCAGCGGCCATGGCTCACGGGCCCAGCCGCTCCGCGGCATGTGGGATCTTCCCGGACCGGGGCACGAACCCATGTCCCCTGCATCGGCAGGCGGACTCTCAACCACCGCGCCACTAGGGAAGCCCCACTGACATTTTTTATTGCCCTTTTTACACGGGAATTTTTGGACATGTGTTATATCTATTAATGTTTAAATTTACTGGTATCATTCAAACATCAGACCTTCTCCAGTCCAAATAAGTAAATATTTAAGATAATTTCCTTTAGCTATTTCACGTATTTTATACTTGAAATTGCAATTTATATGGATATTTTAGAATAAGGTATGAAGATATGTAATATTGATTTTTTTCCCCAAATAGTTCAAATGTCACTCCAGGAACATTTATTAAATAACTTACACTTTCTCCACAAATTTGAAAAGCTAATTCTACCATCTAGTAAATATTTCCATAAACTTAGATCTATTTCTGGGCTTTCCATTCTATTCCATTATTTTATCCATTTTATCCTTGTACCAGTATTTAATTTTATTATATATTTAGAAGCTCTAATTATAAATCTCATTTATTAGTGCACTGTTCTTAATTGTTTACTATATTTTCATTCTTTTTATATAAACTTTAGAGTATTTTGTGAACTCCTTTTCCTTATGGAATTTTTACTGGACTGTTATAAATGAATTTGGGAAAAACAACGACTATGTTGTGTTAAGTCTTTTCGTCCAGTAATGTTTTACCATTCATTCAAGTTTTCTCCTTTGTCCCTCTGTGATGTCTTGTAGTTTTCTTCATATATATTTAACACGAAGCATATCTGTATGTATCTTGCAAAGACTGAACTTATTTATAGTTGCACAATAAATATAATTTTTTGTCACTATATTTCTAATTGTGATGTATGCATATGCACACAATTCATATAGACTATAAGGGATATGTTCATAAAATAAAATTATTTTGTATTTGGCCACTTCTATTTAATGTATATAGGATACATTCATATGGGAAAGCTATTATTTTGCATCTGGCCTCTTTCCATGTACAAATAATTGATATATCAATTAAAAATCATGCTTATATATTTATTAAAGTTCATATTATTACACAGCCTTATCATCTTTGAATGAGGATTACTTAAATAATTTTGTGGCTATTCTCTTGCCACCAAATTTATTCTGTATAAAACTAAAAGTTTTCCAAAATGATGAATACAGCACATAAATCTGCAAGCCCCTCTTCCCAATTAAACCAACTATTTCACTCTATAATTAGCTGAGACTGTATAAAATCTAGTACCATTTATAAGTTAGTTTTTCTCAAATAATTTAAGATACTTATAAACATTCTTATCAAAAATATGTAATATATTTGCCTTAACCACAGATAACTTGAAAGATAACCTAATAATGACGACAATTCGAGTACAGACGGTAAAGCTAAATGAGCCTCTGTGCTGGAAAGGAGCAGAAGGCCCTTTGGAAAGCGACTATTGTATAATACCTGTATTAAATAAGGAATTGATGTGGCTTATGTGTTGTGCCCCAGCAAGGCTATAATAGTATTTTTTAAGCCAAAGATATAATACTGATTAAATTGCAATGTAAGAGTACCTCGAAAATAAATTTCATATGGAATAACCACTAAATGTCAGTAAATGCAGACACAAAATACATTACTGACTCTTCTGAATTACCATTGATGTTTGAGCTCTGACACTTTTGACTATAAAAATGACAGGTTTATTTTTGTTTTAGAATGTCCCCTCATTCTCCCTGAGGTCTGTCACATTGTGATAGGGAGGTCAGGGAAGGGGTTGGAGCCCGGCAGCAGGTACACTCAAAAGAGGCAGAGAGAGCATTTGGAACAGCAAGGTCCTGATTTCGCCTTTCATTACTGAGCCCTCTGCATTTACATGGCATCGCCACAATCACAGAAGCAAAGAGCCTTTAAACAAAAGAGTGGAAACATGATCACACCCGTTTTTTAGCATTGTGTTTATGAGCTAATTGACTGAATTTTTCACTTTTCAGTTGGTGGCTGTGACTTCTATGTGGACTGATTTTGTGAGCTCTGTCCTCTTTTGAAAAAAAGCAAAACAACTATAGAAAGCATTTGGGGGTCTCTATTTTTCCCCATCTTGCTTATTTCCTCTGCCTTTGGGTTCTATTCCTTGACTGTAGACTTCTAGAATAAGAATTTGATGGCTAATGTATGTGAAAGCTTTTCTTTATTAATGAAATAAGGTCAAAACCTTGCACCTACCCCATTTCCATGCTCTTCTTAGCCTGGGCTTATTTTGGTGACAAGCAGAAAGGTGCTGGGCTAGAGTTGGTTGCTTTGCCATCAACTGCCATCCCGAACACTTCTGCACACACCTGCCAAGGGGCTGTCGCTTCACCTTCGAGGGAGTTTGTACATGTCCACAGCCTTATGTCTCTCTTCACATTCCCTAGGGAGCTAGTACTGAAAAGAGCTGACATTTTTTGAATATCTAAAAAGAATAGGCCTGATGTCAAGGGTCGTACTATTGTTATCCTTTTAGGTTTAAGAAAACTAAGGAACATAAAAGTAAGTTTTCCAATGCCAGCTAGTGGTGGTGCTCAGACTTGAAGCCAAGGGGGTCTGATAGCAAAACTTTACTCATGATCAAGTACACTTCTCACTTATCAGAGCAGAAACACGTTATTTCTCTCTCTCTCTCTTTCTCTGTGTGTTTGTGTGTGTGTGAAGATAGTTGTAACTCGTCTCTATAAATAAAAACACCACTCAGTGAACTGGGCTCATTATAAACTCATCAATATCTATCAAATCTATTATGATTAATTTTATGCTTCAATTTGGCTAGGCCATAGTGTCCAGTTATTTCACCAAACACAAATCTAGATGCTGCTCTGAAGGTATTTCGTAGATGTGGTTATAATGTCTACAATCAGTTGAATTAAAGTAAAGGAGATTGCCTTCAGTAATACAAGCAGGCCTCATCCAATCAGCTGAAGTCTTAAGAGCAATAACTGAGGGTTTTGGAGAAGAAGAAATTATGCCTCAAAACTGCAGCATCAATTCCTGTCTGCGTTTCCAGCCTGCTGACCTGCTCTACACATTTCAGACTTGCTGATCCCCATTAACTGCACTAAACTGCATTAAAATGAATCTAGTTAGCTAGCTAGCTAGCTAGCTAGAGTACATCTTTGTTATTCTTGGTAGTTATACTCTATAAAGCCCACTTGGATACGAAATTAGTGAATCCCAAACAATTGCTCCTAGGGGAAATATAGGGTTAGGTTCCTGCAAGCCTCTGGTCACAACATTTTGTCATTTAATCAATATATAACCTTGTTTTATGTATGTGTATGTTACTGTTTAAAGACATCTTATTTAACATATATTGTTGATTCATTAACAATAAACTCATAGCCAACAGCACTATAATTTATGTCTGAACGATGCTTAACTAACACATACCTTTTCTCCACAAGGCACATCACAGCTTTCTTGTGCTTAGGAATCTTAGACAGCACTGCAGCACTATGCCTGATGATCATTTTAAACAGCAAAATCACCAAGAAAAAACACAAAAATGAGAAAAATGTGACAATAAATGGACCAAGAAAAGGACACAAGAAGACACATTATCACCTTTGACCTCAGCTGGGAACATGTATGTCAAGTAACTCAGATTTTTCACTTCTCTATGTGTGTCTGGAAATCACCATAAAAGCACCACAAGTGTTGATTTGAGGGTTACAAAGGAATTTTAGCAAGTAGGTGAATTCACAAATAAGGAATCCATTCATAATGAATATCAACTGTGTGTATATATGTATAGATATATACACACACAAATATCCTGTTGGTTCTGTTTTTTTGGAGAACATTGATACAATGACGACATCAACACAACCTCAAATAAAGTGACATTTATATAAATTATGAATAATTGAGTGTAGAAAATGAAACCAGAGTCTCATGAAAAATATTAACATTATGCCCAATTTAACAGTAGAACTTATTAGACTTAATCTGATAATTTGCAAATGTGCACCTGAATTAAGGAAATACAGAGAGAGATTAAGCCTGTATCTATACTTCAACCTATCATATGGGGAAAACATTTCAAATTATTTGTTAGGTGCAAATTCAAAACCTCGATTGTTAGGCTGCCTGTAATCATTGAGTATACTGAATCCACTTACACCATCTTGTGCCTATGGACACTACACATACTGATAAACTGATCTGTGTTGCTTCATTCATTCCCCTTAGTTCTGTTACCAACTATGAGTATCACATGTGAGATAAGCATTCACTGACTGAAAGGGTTTTTTTTGGTGCTTTTCATGTGTGGTTGCACATGTATTATTATTATACATAAATTAGAACTTAAACATATGCATACTGTTATATATTTGTGATCTACAACTTTTGTAACCAAACAATAGAATTTTGAAATGATATACTCTCAGTGTTAGTCCTCATCCTCCTCTTTATTCCCTCCTCTTTACTTTTCCTTATGAATGTGATAGTCTCTGCTACATGCTCCGCTGGTTTCCTCTTACCTCACAATTCCCTTTTCTTTAGTACTGGAATGAAGTTTCTCTCTTTAGTAGTCAACAGACAAGGGTCAAGAGCCTATGTACTAACCAGAATGGAGGTTTGTTTGTTGATATCAGAACGAATATCCAAATTCAGAAAATTCTGACATATTAAGCAATGTGATTAAAGCCGTGTATGGGTCCTCTTCCTGATAAGTTGAATCAGCTTGATTTGGAACAGCAGGTACATCTTAATGACTAGCTTGTCTGTGGCCTGTGCTTAGTCTTTTTAGGCTGCAGTTAATAAAATATTCTAACATGGCAACCTAGATTAATTTCAATTTTTAAAATCATAATAGTGTCTGATGTTCAATTTGACCTGACATATCTACCTTTCCAAAGGATTATTGTGACTTTATATAACTTAAATTTGTGTCTATAAAATGTGTTAATTTTAGCAACCATGGTTTGCTTTCATGATAAAGTGTATTCCCCAAGTCCCCCTCACATGGCATCGTTCAAAATTGATTATACATATAATTATATCAGGCATACATGGCAGAGGAACAGTTTCCATCAGAGAGAAAGAAAACCAGAAGAACACTGATAATCTGTGTAAATATCTTGGAAAAATTGCATCCCCTCCAGATCTCTAGATTGTAGGAATGGAAAGCTAACCCAAGCCTGGCAATGTTCTGAAATAGAATAATTATGGTACCCATCTCAATAATTTGCTGTAAGAACTAAATAGGACCATGATAATGTGGTAGGGAGCAGTCTGAGAATATTTAGAGAGGCAAGAAATTGCAGTGCATGTAAGTTTAGTGGTGCTGGAAGTGCAAAATTGAGTCTGGGAAAGGTGAAAGGAGGTGGCTGAGAGAAAGAAATTAAATTATGGAACATTCCTGTGTCCTGCTAAAGAAACTCAGACTTTATGTTATAGTGGTTGGAGACCTGATGAGAGGTTCTATACAATGAATAAATTTGTATTTTAAGCAGATCTATGAAACCATTGTGCAGCGGATGGATTTGAAGGGACAAGATCACTAGCAGGGAGAACAGTACCTAGGTCACAGCAATGATCCATGACAAAGAACAGACCTAGGGCAGAAATGGTAGGGATGGAAAAGAGATGCTAGGTTTTAAAATGTGTGATGGAATGTAGAGGATGAAGGAGGAGTCAAAGATAATATACACATTTCTATCATTAGTGTGAACTTGAAATAGCAGAGGGACTTGAACTCCTTACAAAAGGCTAATGAAACTACCGTGGAGATCACTGATGTGTACCTTTAGCAGTGAGCCTGCAAGACAAGGTGGATTTTATTCTCATCCTGTAAAACACTTCTCGATTAAGCATCTGGCTTTGAATACGTTTACATTTACCATGTATCACACTGAGAAAAAGCCCTTAGATCCTGATGACCTAAATTTGAATTCTACTTCAATCATTAAATATTGTGACCTTGAATAAGTTAACTACTTTAACTTTCATGTTTTTAAATACTAAATAAAAATAAAGAAGATCTATTAAATGGGAGGAGATATATGAAGGCAAGATGCAAAAAGTAAAAACCATATAGGTAAATATCATTGAGTCCTACATAATTTACTCCAGGATGGATTTTCCAGTAACGTATAGAAGTAAATATGTAAAATATGAAGTCAATGTAGCATTGTGGTCAAGAGGATGATTTCTAAAATCAGACTAATGAGGACTAGATCCTGGCTCTATCATTTCCTAACCATGTGACTTTCAATGTTACATAGTGTCTCCATGTGTTAATCACCTCTTTTATAAAATGGGAAAAATGGTACCCAGCTAATAGGTTTGATAGGAAGACTATGTGAAATGATAAATATAAAGCATGTTGAATGCTTCTTTAAACTTAATATGCACTGAATAAGTGTTAATTATTATTATGAATATATAGATTTGTCTATAACATACATGTATGTGTGTATATATATATAATATACATGTACATATACAGACATTTATTTGGCTGTACCATATGAAATTGCTAATATTAAACCATTTTGAAAGACAAAAATGGGAATGATTTATAGTTTAATCACATATAAAATGTGATAATATTCAATCATATACATATAAAAATATACACATATCTAGTTTCTTTATTTCTTTTTTTGCTCATCTTCTCAGGCAAGCAATGGCTTCAGGACATAGTTGAATTAACTAACCTCTAAATTACTGTTTGCCTACTCTGTTACCATTGTAAGAGAAGCAGTAAAGAGTGCAGGCTGAGGCAGACTGTACCACTGGATTCTAACTCAGACCTATGTAACCTGGGACAAGTTATTTAACCTCTCTAAGCCTTGGTTACCTCCTCTACAAAATGAATAAATCATAATATTGCCATAAGCATTAACTGAGATAAAGTATGTAGAGTGCATAGCATAGAAGCCAGCAGAGAGTGAGCAAACATGTTAATTATTACTACACAAATTATTAATTATTCAATAAAATTCCATTTTCGACAGATGATTACATTACTGTTTCTGTCATGCAACTTTTTTCCTTCCCCACCATCCCCAGGGTTTCCTTCCCGGATCTCACCTTCCTTCTCTTCCCTCTTCTTCCCTTTCTTTAATTTCCTTTCCTTTTTAATGAGAAACCACTCTCACTGCCTACATCTGAATTCTTCTGGATATATCTGTCTATAAAACAACTTTTCCTGGAAGAAAATACATTGATTTTGAATTTTTTAAAAAACTTTTTAGGGGGATGAGATATCTTTGAATTTATTTTTTTAAGTAAGATATACATACACATATTCCTTCTCATTCCAGAAGGGAAAAATACTAATACACAACCAATCTATGAGCCTTTTCTCCCTACCTATTTGCCTGTTAAAAAAAAATGTAATAAAATAAAAATGTTGGAACTCTTGGGATCAGTAAAGAGTGTTATACATAGTCCCTGAAAGACAGAAGGGCCTAACTGAAGCCTGAATGTGGTTAAGAGAATACTTAAGTGGCCCCAGAGAGGGCAATTTGGTTATGACTGAAAGAGGTGGGATGCAAATTTAGAGGCTGATCTCCTGGAAATAGTCACTGGTAGCCCAAATTGATGCACCCTTGCCTGTGTACAGTTTATTCATTTGCCCTACCTCAGTCCATTGGCACAGCTGTAGTCACTGTGCAGTACAGGGGTAAATGTACCTATTTGAGAGGGTTTGAGGTCTGTACTGCTAGGACCATGCTAAGTAAACACTGGATGTGCAATAAATGGTGTTCGGTTGATTTAATAACTAGAAGAAAACCTGGGCATAGCTTTGAGAGAAATTTTCTCCAGACCCATCTTTTGACCTCTAATTTTGCATGGCAAGGGAGGAGTCTCTGGCTTCAGAATGCACAAATGCAGGACACAATGGGTAAACTATGAGACAGCCCGCATCAGGTGCAGAAAGAAGCAGAAGCCTAGGGATCACGGAGCTGGGGATGAGTCTGAAGCAAGAGAGGGAACCCTCTGAATGGTTGTCTGGAGCAAAAGAAAAGTTCTGAATGTCGGCTGCTGCTGTTCTAACAGTCGCCCTGATGCTACTCTGGAGCAGGGCCACAGAGGAAAGGCAGATGTGAACCTGGAATTCTGGGAAATGAGAAAAGGAGAAAGGAGAAGAGGAAAAAGAAAGAGAAATTTAAAAAAAAGAAAAAATATCTGAAGGCAGTAAGAAACTGTGTCAAGGACATTGGAGGTACATTTACTCAAGTAGAAGAGCAAACCATTTTTGTTTGGTTTGTTCTGGTTTTACCTGTTTGTTTTGGTTTAACTTAATACAAGGAAGGGTATGGGATATTTTGCATAGGTTTACAGGTAGAATTTAAGTTAATACATGAACAAAAGAAGAAAGAATGAATGAATGTCCCAATAAACAAATAAATCCAATATAGGATGTGTGTATCTCATATACAATCAGAGGGATTTTGAACAACATAAAACCTGTAATTACACTACAATTGGAAAGGGTCCCTATAGATAAAGGAGGCCCAGATAAGGTGTATATTATGCAGGTGCTGCTGATTGAACCTGATCAAGAATGGACCTGCCCCAGGGATTGAGCGAAGAATTATCTGACATTTTCTTAGCTGTATGTCTTTGGACATTCACACCAAATTTTTAATAAGATAAACACTGTCAAAATTACGATCAGGCAAATCACGGAAGGGCAAATATAGCTGATCCGAATTGGCCAAATATATCTTAATGGATGAACCAAAGATGTGAGAAGTAAGGAAGTCTGTGTCTGGCAGACAGTTGCTCAGTTTACAATGAATTGAACTAACCTATTTTCAGGACCTTGCAGAACCAGTATATACACTCTGCTCTTTTACTGCAATGAGAGCCTGTAGCTTAGACTCTATTGATAATAGGATTGAGTCCATACACACATTGCTTAGACATTTTTGGAGAATGAATGACAGAGCAGGAAAGTATTAATATAAATAATTTAGTCTCAGAGAAGAAAATGGAGTACCTAGAGAAATAGAGTAGGATACTTTATACTTATTACTTTTTAAAAACTGCCCAGATAAGGAAGTGCTTTGGTACTTCCATAGACATTGGTTCAACTTAAGAAATACTTATGGAGTGGGTTCAGGGCCTGAACCCACTGAAAAGGGTGATCATCTTCATTTCCATCACTGCCTAAATGAGTCATAAATCAGCTGACTGTACTTCCATCTATTTTTAGAATGGTGGAGGGATGGGCCACTTGATGTAGTTGTTGAGGATCCTTTATATCAAAGAGAAGAAATACAAGGCATCATCCATTCTCAAGATCTCTTCCCTTCTAACCCTTTGTGCTATGGAAAAGCTATTAGATTTTGTTTGCCTCACTCACTGGTTAAAAAATTACCTCAAAGGAAAGCTGGCATTCGCCAAATGAATATGGAAAATATTGATGTAATCTTACATGTTCTTCATCCAAAGAGGTTTGTAAAGTAATTGAGTCCCATATAACTCAGCAAATCTACCTTAATATTGGCTATCTCTGGTGTAATACTACATAAGGAACTTACAGAAATGCTCACATTAAAATACTTCCTGAATATAAGATAAACAAGTTAGGCTACACTGGAACTATCCCTAAAATGCTGATTCAGGTTCTTTCTTGGAGACATTCTCAGGAGACGGAAATGTAATGCTGTCTTAGATTTGTACAAACTTCATTGGTTTCTTCAATACCATGACTCAGGATATTGCAGATATTAGAGGTGGCTTTCAAACTGAATTCTAACAATCTCTAAAATCATAGTAGCTGGTCAAAAATTATATGGTTGAAATGCACATGTTCACCTGCAGATTTCACCTCAACACTGTGAGTTGAAGATTTGGAATCAGGGTTTCCAACACCTTACATGATGCTAGACCAGCATGTACAAAGTTTGTTCTATAGAACACTAGTTCCATGAGCTGCTAAAAGATGTTCTTTAGAATAACCATTCATTTCATTGTGAAATAAGTTTGGGAAAAGTCACACCTTCAATTCTTCTTTTGGTGAGTCACTATTTACACTGCTTTATTAAAAATGCTGCAGTCAACAAAATATTAACTTAGCTTATTTCAATATTTCTCAAAATTATTTGACCAGAATATCTTCTCACAGGATAAATATATATATGTCTGTGTGTGTTATATATATGTGTGTGTGTATATGTTATATATATGTGTGTGTATATATATGTGTGTGTATATGTGTGTATATGTATGTGTGTGTAAATATATGTGTGTATATATGTGTGTATGTGTATATATATGTGTGTGTATGTGTGTATATATGTGTATGTGTGTATATGTGTGTATATATATGTGTGTATGTATAGGTGTATATATGTGTGTGTATATATATATGTGTGTGTATATATGTGTGTGTATATGTATGTGTGTGTGTGTGTGTTTGTGTGTGTATATGTATATATATATGCCATAGAACATAGTTTGGGAGCACTATGCCAAATGAATCAATAAACTGATGGGGCATTGAATTGAAATAGTTGAAGTTTCCTGGCTATTCCAATGAATATTTTACCTCTTTGCATTAGTACATACTGTTCCTTCTCCCTAGAATGACCGTCTATCATTAGTAATCCACCCACTCCCCTGCCCTGTCCATATATTGGATGAGACCTTTCAAGTCCCAGCTTAAAAGTAATTTCCTGTGGGAAGCCTTTCCTGATATCTCAAGACTACATGGGGTGTCCCTTCTCTGATCTTTCCTAATACTGCGAACTAGCTCTATATTAGCATTTACAACTCTTTCTACTCCTTTTATTTGAAGGAATTGACTGTGCCTTGTTCTCTGTTGTAAACCTACCTCTCATAAGACCCTGTATGTGGGAAATGATAAACAAACATTTGATAAATAGATGAACGGGAAAAACAAAAATCAGAGAACCATATCCTCAGACAGGTTTGGCTGATCAGGAAGAGATGTAATAAGATCTTAAGGAGAGAGGTTCAGGGAATCAGAGGAAACCACAACTTCCCTTTAACATTAGAAATTTATCCCAGAGCAAATGGATATCATGTAACCATTAAAATGATGGAATCAGTCTAGCAGACATTGAACTCTTAGTCATGTGGACAAGAAAGCCCTTGGGATAATTTTTTCCAAAGTTGCTTACCAATCTGCTTTAGAGGGCAGCCATGTGGAGAGCTTCTCTTGGATTCCAAAACAAACAGATGTTCTGTCTCCAACAATGTTGCCGAGCTACTTATGTTTTTTTTTCCTTAAGAGCCAACAGTAGTACACATAGTACAATAGGAATTTTATGCATTTGCATGGAAAAGCAACTACACTATTTTCATAGTCGATAGACTGCAACATTTCCAGAAACAAAACTCTGTGAATGGAATTAAGAAAATGACTGTCCTTGAGGGAAAGAAACTATTGCTAGTGGACCCAGTTAGAGAATTAGGGGTGTTGTTCCAGGGGCCAAGTTGATTCAGGCCTAGTTGTGAGATCCATCTCTGCAACAGGAAACAAGAGTCTCTCTCTTTAAATAAGCTTAAATTTGACCTGAATGAAAATCGTGCTCTGAGTAAAAGTATTGGGTTGGCTAAAAAGTTTGTTCTCATTTTTCATACCATCTTATGGAAAAAACCCGAATGAACTTTTTAGCCAACCTTATAAAACCGAAGGCTCATGTAGGGACCTCCTCTATAGTCACAAATGTTCAGTACCTCAAAGTCTCAGACAATAGACTCCTCGCTTTTCTTTTCCTTTTATTTTGTCTTACAAATAACAAACCTTATGCCAGACTGTGCCCAGTTCACAAACCTGCTCTCTCATACATTACTTGTGTCACTTGTGCAAGTTCCCTGGCTACTTTCTCAGTTCACAAATCTAGAAAGTAGGGATGATAATAATATCATCTACATTATTGGGTATGATCAGGATTAAATTAGTTATTAGGTGTCTGGAGCTTATAGTAATAAGCACTTACTAAGTGTTAGCTATTATTAATTTCATTTGTATTAATAATGCTAACGTTTATCATTCATAAAGTGGCAATGTCACTCACTCCCTCTCTTCTTCAAAATCTTCTAAGATATTCCCAAATCTAAACGCCTAACCTTGAAAATATGCTATTTCATACAATACTTTCAACATTCCACTATTTCTTGTTATTCAGTCTAAAGCTCAGCCTAGAGATTTCCTAAGTATACCTCTAACATGCTTAGCCCTTCGTCTAACCTTCAGGTTTTGTACATACAGTTCCTTTTTCATAATACATCCTTTCTTCTCTCTGATCAGTCAATATCTAACCATTCTTCCAGGTCTAGTTCCAATGGAACTTGAATGGAAAGTTCATTCTCCCATCTCTATAATCATGATACTTTATCTTCTGAACCAAACAAACAACATTGTGTCACACACGGGTACTGATATATATTTCACATAGACATAATACACTCATCTTGAAAATACAAACAAGAATACCGTTATTCTTAAATGTATTGGAATTTCCTGATCTACCCACAGTGTGGTTGGAAAAGGTGATAAATTACCCTACTCTATTTCCTTGTTTTGTTTCTGTCAGTTGGCTCTTGTATTATGGGCACTAATCACATTTTTTTTCCCAAACACTGCACCAACTTGCAAAAATGAGGGCAACAGGAAGAGATAAAACAAAAAGAAATATTTTAGCACTCCTAATAAAGTAGCAAATATCTGCTCCTTGTTATTATAGACTTTGTTTGAAGGCAGTAAAAGATAACATTTTAATATTTGAGAATGCCAATGTGATTATTTTATTGTTGAATTTTATTTTGTTTTATTGGGGGCATTGCAGACTTAGTTTTTCCCAACCTAAAAAGTAAAACTTTACTCTCTGCCTCCTTCCCCATCTTTTGTGAAAGTAACTACTAATTAGTTCCTTTCTCCTTCCATTCCTCCTGCTCTGTCCTTCTCTACTGGGATCTGTGATAGAGAATGTATGTATTTCTCTAATTAGAAATATAATTTTATTTGGGAAAGGGCTATGGACCATGATTACACCCATTTACCCTACTTTTTCAGGGTAAGGAGAAGGGGGAGAGTTTCTTCTGTGGGAGTTGTGTGCCTCTCCAGAACACAAGCAGGAAACAAGAAAGTGAGTCCTAAGTCACTTAGGAAAATTACTTTTCCTATAGAGTGCTATATGTACCACTTCTCTGATATCAGCTTACATCCTGACACCTTCTGCAATGAGTCTTCTTCCATTATTGCTCATTCCTATAAGCTTTAAAGTACTTATTTTTGAAACTGCATAGTTTAGCAACTAAGTATATGCTGTCTTGCATTGTTCAGTCTGTGAACAAGCCAGAAACCTGGAAATCATCCTTAAATCTCCCCACATTAAATTTTTTTTAACTCCTTAGGATACTATCTCCTTTATATTCTGTTTATTAGTCACCACTTTTGCATTATTACCATTACTGTATTAGATCAGAGTCTCACCAGATCTCACCCTCCAAGGTCACCCAATTGATATCCTGCTTTCAGTCTTACTCATTCAAATATATCCTGTACTCCGGCTCTCAATAATCTTTCTAATTTACAAACTTAACTATGCCAATCTGCTGTTGTAAATTACTCAACAGAGAATAAAATCCCAACGTGAAATGGCTTACAAGACCTTTCATGAAACGGCTTCTGCCTGACTGCCAAGCCTTGTCTCAAGCCAGTACTGTATTCTCCCACACTACACACTTACCAGAACAATATACGATAGCAACACTAAGTTAGCTGCAGTGATTGTAATAAGACAGATGTACTCAAGCCAGTGTATTTTCATGCATTCTGTTCCTTCTAGTTGAATGCCTCACTGCTTACATTTTCCCTCCAAATCTTGGCTAAAATGTTCCCACATCAAATAAAGCCTTCCGTGACCACTCCAGTAAAACTTAGATTTTTTTTCCTTATGATTTCCAGTACAATTTACGTGTTTTCATTCTAACAAATTTCTTGTTATGCAATGGTGTTTGCAATTCCATGTTCTCAGTTAGAGCTTGGGGATAAGCACTGAATCTTCTCTTCTTAGCATATTGTCTAGGACATAGAAGGTTTTCAATATATATTTATAGAATAAATGAATATCTTATCTTTAGACTTAAAATATATTGACCTGAAAACAAAGATCAGAATAATTCTCTCAGTGACAAAAATCAGCATTGAGTGTTTGGAAGAAGCTTATTAAGTACATTCCGATAAACAGACTGATTTATTCAGATGACATAAACATAAGACACTCTCCAATTTTATTTCTTATGTTTATCAAGGAATCGTCCATAAAAAATTAACAAAAATATGAGATTGCAGCAGGCATTAGAGTGACAATATAACAAAATGTTTTATCCTCAAGAAAAGTAATTTATCTATTTTCCATTGTTGAGAATCAGACAAATAGTATACTGATTAGAAATTATTTGCTGTCATGTTTGACTATTAGACTATTTTTATATTTTTTTCTCTATTATTCCATAATGGGATCAAATCATCCCAAGAACTACTTGGCTCTTGAGAAAGACAGACCAACAAATAGATACGATCATCATCACCACCATCATCACAACCATTATCAACACTGCCAACACCACCATCAGTACTAAAATCATCACTATTACCACCATCATCACCACCACCAGCACCATTACCATCATTACCACCACCATCACAACCACCACTACACCTTCATCAACATTTAAAATACTGGCCACAAGCATATGTTAAATTCCAGCCTAATTCATTCAAAGCTGAACTCCATTTGGCAGAACTATCAGCCATAATTTTTTTCTCTTTTCTTTCTCAAGAAATTAAATCTGAGAAAATGGTAGAGGGAATGGAATCACTGGCCTGGAAAAGCAGAGTTCTTGGCAAGCGGCAGACCGTTATGTCACTGACAGAAGGAGAGAGAATAAATAATGGAAGCGCCACAGGCTATTGTTTCTGGAAACAAGATATATCAAGTATTAGACGCTGTTATCCTCTAGGTTGGACAAAACAAGGCAGAGATTCAAAGAAGGAGGACAGATGAGACAGGCTTAAAATGAACACAGATACCAGAAACTTCCCCCAAGGCAGAAGGTAGAAGAGGCATTTAAGAATAAGGATTTTTACTCTCACATTAAAAAAAAATAATCCTTTGGTTTTGTTTTAACTGTAAGTGGATTTATGTGTTTTTGAAAGATGGCCTTTAATGAACTTTAGGAGAGAAGCCAGGGTAAAAAAGAGTCATGCAGACATTCCCCCAAACAGCTGCATTTCTATTCCTCTAAGGCTTAGTATGCATAATGTCCAAATATCAGATCAATCAGACACAAGACAGTCAAACCATTTTGCCCTTTCTAGAATCATGTAAACAAAGCAGCAGTTTTCAAATAGTTAAACATAGAGTTCAGAGTTTTTAATCACTCTTTCCGCCCTTTAGCGATTAACACCAAAAATACAGATGCAAGTAGCAGATTCAAAGACAAAAAATAAAAAAGGTCCCGAAGCTTGTAAGGCACACAAGACTCTTTTAGTTTGTCCTTTGTTTCTAATGCAGAACTTTACCAAACTTGTAAAAGAAAGATAGCAATCACCAATTGCTTTTAAAAAAAGTAAAACTATACTCTTTCCTTTCATATGTTTTTCTTCCTGGCTCTTTTTATGACTATCATTTTCTGTCATATTTTCCCAAAACTTCCTTAATGTATCTTTAACTTATCCATCTAAACTCACCAAAGTAGTGTGGTCTAAACTATGGGATGTAATTAAAAGAGTATGGGAAGACGGTAGAGCGAATCTGAGTCCTAATCTATGTTGGCTACTCTCTGTGTGACTTAGGGGCAAACATTTTAGCTTCTGTGGACTTCTGGTCTATCATCTAGAAAATGAACAAGTTTATCTAGATGATCTCTGAGATTCGGTCCTAATTTTAATGTTTCCGGTTTCTAGGCTGGCAGATTCCAGCAACTGTCTTGAGAATTATTTCATTCAAAATTCAACCTATTTTTTCAGTGCTTATAATTGCCAGACACTGGGCTACATTTAATATTAATCAACAGGATGGAGAAGAAAGAATTAATTTATTTTGCCCAATTTTTCCAATTATTTTTCTCAGATGTTTTGAAATTTGAGGAAGTTAAAAGAACATTATATTCACCTTCTCTGTTTCACAATGAAACCTGAAGAAACAATGGTGATCTTAGGCTTATGGCACAAGCAAAATCTCTGAGAGTCATTAGTGAGGCAGGTGAGTGAGACAGTCTAACTGTTATAAAGTTATAAAGAAAAAGGTGAAAAGAGAAATGCTCTTTTTCCTCCACATATTGACATGGACATTTTTAGAGGGGTAAAAAGTTTTGAGAACCAGATCACATGGTACAGAATTATATTTAGCCTGCTAGCATAAAGTAGGTGGTCATTAAATGCTGTTGAATGAATGAAAAACTGAAGGCAAATCAAGCCAAGAATTATTTTCTGAGACCTATGTGCTCAGTACAAAGAAGTCTATGACATGGTCTCTGCATTAAAGTAGAATTACAATATAGTTTGGAAGAATTATGTGCTCCCAGCCCTGTGTAGTCATGTGCAAGTTAAATAAAATACAGAATTGAAACAGTTTATGAGACTAATAGAAGAAATATAATAAGCTAAAGATGGGTAGGGTTTGAAGAAGAGCAGAGGGGTATATTTTGTAAGGGAGTCATGAAAGCAGAAAGTGTCATGAAGAAAGCGTGAATAAGCAGATTTAGTTGAAGAAGAGGAAGTATATAGAGGAGTACAAAGAAATAAAGCTAGAAATATGGTTTGGAACCAAACCATAAAGACACTCTTTGTTATGGAATGCATGTTTGTATGGCCCCCCCCGCCACCCCCCCCAGATTTATGCACTGAAGCCCTGGCCCCAAAGAGATGGTATTGTGATGGGGCCTTTGGGAGGTAATGAGGGTTAGATGAGGTCATGAGAGTGAGACACTCATGATGGGACTAGTGCTCTTAAAAGAAGAGATAACAGAGAGCTCTCTCTCTCTCTCTCTCTCTCTCTCTCTCTCTCTCGCTCTGCCATGTGAGGACACAATGAGAAAGCTTCTGTTAGCAACCGAATGGGCCAGCACCTTGATCTTGGACTTCCCAGCCTCCAGAATTGTGAGAAAAAAAATTATATTGTTTAAGCTACCCAGTCAATGGTATTTTGATATGGCAGCCGAGTTGAGTAATGTACACTTTATCGAATAGCTACTGGGAAACACTGGTTTTGAGACAGTAGTTTTGGGAAGATAAGCAATAATTAAAGTAGCATTTTGAAAGATTAATGTGCTGGAAGGGTGCGTGTTAGTATATGGGAGATTAGGAGGCCTCAAAGAGAAGGAAGAAAGATTGGTGGCAGTGCCCAGTGAGAAAGCTCTTATAATAATGAAATGCAATGATGTAATATTTGTGGGAACAAGGACATGAAAGAAAACACTGGGCAGAGGATAATCATTGGAGCAAAGTTTACTCAAAGCGATACATAAAACCTGGTAGATGGTTTGGGGATGAGGTTTTTGGAATTAAGTGGAAAATCTGAAGTGGGATACTTTCAGGGTCTGGAGGTGAGCAAGGCAGTGGGTCAAGAATTTGGAGGCACATGGAAATCAGAGTGCAAAGTAAGGTAGTAACCAGGCAGGTAATTAGGAATCAGATGAATCCAGGTAAGAGAAACAAATCTTAACCTAAGGCTAGATAGGATATATGGAAGCAAAAAAAAAAAAAAAAAAAGACAACTTGGGATTAGATATTCAGGAGGTACTATTAGGTCAATAAATGTTTTATTCTTTAAAATATTTATGATAAGTCATCCTTAGGTCTTTGTTTAAACATTTGCAATGCTGGAAAACTTCCAACTATGAAAGTAGCTCATTCTACTTTTGTACAGATCTAATTATTCAGAAGCTATTCTTTATTCTAAAATGAAGTCCACCACCTTGTCCTAAAAAAAAAAAAAACCCAAAACTTGATTCTATGTCTGTTTTCTGCAGATATTTAAAATGTTTAATTTCTACATAACATCCCCTCAAATAATTGAAGATGACTATCCCTGCCTCTTTCTAAGCAAAATATATCTATTTCCTTCAAACATTCATCATATAACATTGTTTCAATATTATTATATAGAACTGAATACAATATTCAAATAGGCTCTGGTGAGTGAAATTATTACTGCTTTTTCCTTGAGCACAATATTTCCATTAATGTTCATATGATCATAGAACATATTTGGTGTTACCGGTTTATGTTAATGGATATTGGATCAAGACAGAGCAATGAATACAACGTTTACCCATCTTACCTCTCAAACTCCCATTATGTACCATAAATGTGTGTGTAGGTATGTGAAGCAAATCCACAACAGAGCTAGAAAGTTATAAGTAGTTTCAGCATTTTACAAAATTCTTAAAAGATAGAAACATTTGGGATCATATCATGAGAGAAAGAAAATCACAGGTTAAGACTATTCAGAGCATAAGTGTAGCTGTGTAGTTTCTGGGGAACTCTAAACTTACAGCATGGACCCAGCGAGTGAAAAGGGACCAAGGAACAGAAAGGGAAAATCTAACAGAAATTACAGAAAGAGAGAACAGAAACAACATAAGGGAGGAAATAAAAGAAAGGAAGATTTCTAGATCTAAGTAAAGTTCCAGTCTTCAAGTTGGAAGGGCCTAATGTGTGCTGAGGATATATTTTCAGTTAACTTATAAAATGTCCAGATTTTCTTTGTATGAATTATTAGCCAGATCCACTTCCCTGTACTTGGATAGTTGATATTTTAAACCCCTTTAAAATTTAATTTTGGTTTAATTTTTTTATTGTTCCATAAAGTCAACATATTTCTGAATTCTGACTCCAATATGATACCCATTCATTTTCCCTCCCATAATTGCATTATTCATAGATTTGCTAATCACACCCACTTTGTCACCAACACATTCACAAAATGCTAATAGGCCAAACCAAGCAACACTCTAACTGGGTAAGTTAGCTTTTATGGTCCTTTCAAGAAATAATTAATTAATCTTTTCTGGATAAAACTGTTCAATCGGTTTTGAGCTGTACTTTATCCTCTTGCTGTATTCTAGCCCAAACACAGATCCTGAAAAATACTGTTAAATGGCTAGTTATACTAAAAATGTACAAATATATAACATTCTTCTGTTATATCAGTTCAGAAAACTCGATGAAGTTTTTATTTACACAGTGTTATGAATTCATGATTGTTCCCTGCATCAACAGATCCTAATTTTCAATCTGTGCCTAAGCCATCAGCCAAAACGTACAGCTTGCTCATGACGTCAAGTTCACCAGTATGTAGGTTCTTAAATTATCCTTTTTCTGCTTTGTGAAATATCAAGTCAACATTTCATCCTTCCTGTGTTATGACACTTCTTTCATCCTACAGCATTTTAAAGAACTTTTGACACTGATTCCACAAGCACATCAACAAATCATTTTAATATCTAAATTTAGTTTCTACTCAAAATACAATTAAAATAGTGGTTCCCGTATCTACGTGAAAACAGCAAGGTATAGATCAGTTGCGTATGCTGCCATTTGTGTAAAAAGCAAGAGTAATTTTTATGCAAATTCCGGAATTTGTGAAGAATTATGTACAAAATTCATTCCATTCATTGGCTTTCTGGGAGGAAACTGAGAGGACAAGAATCTGGAGGCTGCAAGCAGGAAAAATAGTACGTGACTATATGTACCACATCGATTTCTATCATGTGCATCTATTCTTTACTCAAAGGAATTTTAAAAATTGAAAAAAAAAAATCAAGCGACTCCCAGGTTTTGGAATTCTAAGAACCAATAAGACTTAAAAATAGGACTAACATAACATTGCTTTTAACGTCATTGTATAAAAACATTACAGCTAACTTACTTTATATGACATAGTAACTACATATACATTGCTTTTTATTTCATTATATAAAGACACTAGAACTCACATCTACCATCACCACCATTTCATCAAAAAAAAAAACCCCAAAATATGTGAAACCTGCAAAGACAAATGAGGAAAATATCAGAATAAAGGACACTTTAAAATTAGAGTTATATTAAAAATTCAACTAAATTGTTTTTATTACCATTTTTTTTTTTATTTTGCAGAAGACAAACATTTAAGAGCCAGTGATTCAAACCACCTAGACTCTTCTATGCTAACTTTTCCTTTTTTGGCATCAATTATTATTCTGCCCTTTCTAGTTTACAGTATATTCTCCTCCTGAGAAAAATGCAGAAGCAGAACAATATTTTCTGAGTTCCATTTCCCTTTCGTAGTCTGCTAAAAGTATACTGTATTCTATAAAGCAGGGGACCCCGCTTTTCTTAGAGCTCTTTCTCCAAATAAAGGTTTGTGGTTATTTTTGCCATGTACTTCAGCCTCTCTCTCTCTCTCTCTCTCTCTTTTTAAAAAAATAACATATCTTAGCTCTTTAGGTATTTTTCCTCCAAATATTATTCCTACATTCCAACATGTTATTCTTTTGTATTTATTTTTGTCTTTATGCTTCACATCCCAATTTGTATACGTACCCCTTTAATACATAAACTTATCATAATCAATAAGGCTTCTGTAGCTGACCACTGGGAGGCTGATTTAGGAAACAGTGCTATCAACTGAGATGAAACCTCTTTTCTAATTCATTTTTGTGTCTATAGGAGCTTCTCTTTCTTCATCATGACTGTTTTAATTATACATATTGTTCTCACTTTATTTTTTGGACCCTTCCATTTATTTTATTTTATTTTTTTTTTTGCGGTACGCGGGCCTCTCACTGTTGTGGCCTCTCCCGTTGTGGAGC
>NC_041218.1:16827305-16839081 GCF_002837175.3 Physeter macrocephalus
GTCCCCTGCATCGGCAGGCGGACTCTCAACCACTGCGCCACCAGGGAAGCCCCGCTTCCATTTATTTTTGAGCTATTTTTTTTCTTTTAGAGTATCGGGTTCTGGACATAAAATTTTACTTATACCTCCTCTTCTCTTTTGAAGCTTCCTTTGCAAAATGTAATCATTATTATGCACAGTGAAATGGCATGGTCACGGTCTCTATTTCTTTTTGCTTTTATTTCACCTATCAATTTGCTTTTGTCAATGAGAATTAAATCCATACTAACAATTCCACCATTTACTACTTTTTCAATTTTGAGTTATGGAATTGACAGTAAAACAAGATATTTCCTTTTAGATTGTTTCTATTTAGCAAAAACTGACTCCTAACCAATATGTAGATATTTGAATTCCCTCACCCTTAATATATGTTGTTTCTGTATTAGTTTGGATACCTGGATTAAGAAAGCATTTTGATGAGGCAGTCTGTATAAATCACCCTAAACACCATTGCTTCTGTTTCTCTATTAATTTGTCATAATTTAAAAGCTCATCACAATGCTTCTCTATATTAATTTATAGATTTCTATACTTTAATGTAATGCTTTTTTTGAAGGTATAATTGACATATAACGTTATATTAGTTTTGGTTGTATAACATAGTGATTAGATATTTGTATGCATTTTAATATAATTCTTGATATAGAAATTCCACCATTTATATTACATTTGTTTTCTTTAAACAGAGTATAACTTCTGTGGCATTGCATCAGCCATGAGTCCTACTTAAGTTTTCCAATATCTGTAATAATCTATAATACCCAGAAAATAATTTCTTCAAATTATTTTTAAAAGTTTCAGAAAAGAAAGGAGCTTAATTCCTTTCAACGTAAGTAGAGAGTTGTGGTTAGTTTTGGTTACTTGTAGTAAAGTGTAATCAATTATTTTATTACATGTAGTTGTTCCACTGATCAGAAAGGAGAAGTATGATAGCTGAATAGATGTCACAGAGAGAAGAGAGACTAGGGGCATTGCTGCCTGTACTATAGACCCCTATGGACAGTATACTCTGAATATACCCTATGAAGGTAGAGGCAACTCTATCTTAATGGACCTTTCAGCACATTTTTTTTCTAACTGCAAAGGAAAATGTGGTAGAAATCCACTATTTCCTACAGGAGACTGAACAAAGAATGAAGAAAGCATTTTGACCATGCTCACTAGTCTCGTAATATTTTCTAATATTTTTTGCAGGCAGACAGTTGAAAATTGTTTTGCCTGTAAACTGCCAAGGCCAACTAAGGACCATAATACAAAGGGTCCAGGAAGCCTTCTATAGGCTTACAGAGGTCACAGAATGTCAAGATTTGGGTTAGGCTTCATTGCCTACAAAACCTATAGGAGAGTAAGAGTTAAACCTGCATTAGAAAAAGCTGAAGCAGAAGTTTTCTGCTAAATAGCAATAATATATAGCTGTATTTTATGTAAAGTTTCTTAATTTGTTTCTAATTCTCTTTAAGATATATATTGATATATTTACCCATTTCTTAAACATTGCAATTAACTGATACTTATAAATTATTTGAAAATTATAGTCTCATGAAAATACTGTCAGAGTTTACTTTTTTTCACTATATACACCTGGAAAAGAATTATTTGGTTAGCTACGTTTTGGCCAACATGTGTGGCCCAGCAGCAAAGAGCCAAACATTCAAAATAAGAATATTCCACAAATAAAATCTATTTCAATGACCAAATGTCATATGGACTCAACCAAACAGTGCAGTATACAAATGGGAAGTAAAATGAAAGGACATAAGTGCCACCAAAAGAAGAGCTGTTCCTGTTTATAACATTTGGAACCAATCAGAAATCTTCAATAAACTTCTGCTATAGCAAGTCTGTCCAAGTCTATATATACATATATACATATATATACATATATACACATATATATGTGTGTATATATATATATATATATATATATATATATATATAGGTTAGTGGTTCTCAATTCCAGAAGCACATTAGAATCATATGGAACATTTTTTAAATTAATGGTTTTGCCCAGGTTCCACCCAAGTTCTTTTGATTTAACTGTTCCAGCATGGGAATCCCAGGCAATAGTATTGGGTGAGTCTAATGTGAAATCAGGGCTAAGATCCCTGGTTAGGGAAACCATGACTCTAGGTGGGAACAGATGAACCACAGCTGATACAACTGAACTAGATTAGTGGGAAAATATGTCTTGGACAAAGGAAAATCAATGTCATATATTAATTTCAGCATATTTTTCCTTCTATTTTCATCCTTGAAAACAAAATATCCTAGATCGTGGAGCATGCAGTAAATTAACTTCCTCCTGAGCTTCCATGAACACATTTTTCTGGTGAAGGATCCATCACTCCCACTGCAATGTAACCAATGTTCCCCATAAATTGTAAATTCTTCCAGGATAGGGATCACGTGTTCTTTAACTCTGTTTCTTCTTTGCTCATTACTATGCATGGTGCTTATGAGATAAATACTTGTTCAATAAATGCATTAATTAATGCAAAATATAAAGGGAATGGGCAAGCATTCCGGCACTGGGGTCACCATTACTCTGGCTATCCTCACTTTATCTTTTATTTCTTTTCTTCTGGTCTAAACTTTGCGCTCTCTTCCCTTCTGTTTCTTTCTTGTTTTGCTCTTCTTGAACTCTTGGACAATATTTTGGCTCAAAGATAATTCTCTTTCCTCCAACACACACTTCTGCTCCCTTCTCTCACTCTTCCATGTAATGTCACAAATCCAGTTCTACTAAGTTTGGCTCACATTCACTCTTTGTGTATACTAACATAAGTGCTTAACCATAACCGTGTTAAGCCTGCACTATAATTTCTATCTTCAGTTTACCTACAAGTGGATAAGTTCTTTGAAAGCAAGCATTCTATGTTATATTCACCATCATTCCTACTACAAGATAGAGCATATTTGAAGCCCTTAATACTGGCTTAACTTTCAGGGAGTTAATTATTTTTCTGTGAGTGAACCCTGAGTCACTTTGAGGCATTTTTTGGTAGTACAGAAAGCACTTTGAATAAATTTATATTTTCATTAGACCTCTACTAGCTCTTGTAACAGAGATGTTGTTGTTTATTCCTAATACAATGCCATTCTCTAGCAGGTAAAGCATATCTTTTAAGTGTGTACTGTTTTTTCTTTTTTTTTTCCAAGCTGATTCTAAGTAAATGAAATACATACTCTTTTCAAAAATTTTATTTCTCCATTAACTTTGAATTGAAAGGATGTTTTCACATTTGAATGTGAAAAGTCTAACAGATGACCTCAGGGACCAGGGCATGGCTTTCGGTTCTTATTTAGAGTTTACCTAATTTTCTCCTCCACTCCCCTCTCTACTACCGCTCTACCCACTACCACACATTCAGTTAACCATAATATTGTTACTACAGAGTTTTAAAAATCTGTCAATATGCCCCTCAGTGTAGTCCATCTGAGAACCTCCTTGTTCCATTACCTTTTACAGATGTTTGGAAAAGGTGGCTGAGAAGCCGGACCCTGAATCGCTTCTGGGCCTGGTACTGATGTCTGGTGCACAGTGGTGACCAAGTCTTCATGCCTGTTTTCCCCTCATCCCCTTCCTCTTTTCTCTACATACAAATGGCCAGCTCTTCTCCTCTGGGTTCCTTTCCCCTTCCTTCTCTTCATATTCCTCCCCTTCTACCTTCCTCTCAGCTTTCCATTTCTGGACCCCTTTCCCTAACTCTTTTCTCTAACAAAATTTATCTAGATACCTCTTTCAGTTAAAAAGAAAAATTTGAGAATTTACTCACCAATAAGTTTACATAATTTATAAATAAATGAATAAACGTAAATCTAATCCTGTCTTAATGCTTACATTAAAATATACCCCAGAGTATAAATTTTAAAGAATGAGAAAAAAATAAAAGAAACAATATCTTAAAATACTACTTTTTAATTTATTATTTGAATGGGAACTTTTTCTTTCATTAAAAATGTACAATTAGAAATATCTTTAGTGAGGATAATTTGGTTGAAGACACATCATCTTAAAGTTATCTTGGGGTAACATTTTAGAGTACACTAATTTAAAGGTTTCCTTCTAAGCTCCGTTTATTTCTATACTTATGAGATTGGTTTATTGAGTCTAACACAGTGAGCTATAAACATGAAATTGTAAATAATTTATTAAGCATTGGCTCAACCATGCTTGGTGAAATCACTCTTTAAGGTTATCTGAAGGCGATCCCAGCCATTTTTAGTAACTATAATTTAGTCCACTCTACTTTAAGACATCCTCTGTCACCAGGGACTAATTCTCTGGTTGCTAAGTGGGGCTGGATAGTGATCTATTTGACTCCTCCCCCACTTGAGCACTTCGGAATGAGTGAGTGGGGTGTTCTGGTGCTGGGACATTATTTACGCCTATGCCCACGACCTAGCTAGCTCCTCTGGTGTTGGGAGTCAGGAAAAAGGAAGAGGGAAGGAGGAGCTCCTCTTGCACAGCTTTTACACCTGTGCTATGTAGAGGTAGTCCTAAGTTCAGGTTCATTCCCTGGGCTTCTGGCAACTTCTGTCAATGGGGCAGTCTCCACGTGGCTGACCTAGGTGGTGTTCTAGGGCAGTGAGCAGCTTTATTCCAGCCCTTTCCATCTCCTAACACACAGAGAAGCAGTTTTGTCCATCTTAGGCCACTGGCAATAGCTTACTTCTTCAACCCCCTCTCAGGTTGGGGCACAGCTTCTTGGTGGCCTGGTTCTGGGACAACCACTGAGCTCCTGCCCTTCCTCTGCTTTCTGTTCTCCTTCACCTGGAGCCTCAGGAACCACTGGGGTAGTATCTGTACTACATGAGGCTGCCAGAAACTGGGTGGGATAGTCCACCACCCTTAATTTTATCCTCAACGTATGCTCTAGTCTTTTATCACCCACTTAAAAAATCTCCAGAACAGAAAACTGTGGGTGCTGTTTTTTGCCTAAGCACATCTTCCATATTCTGGGGACACTGTGAAGCTCCCCTAACAGCTCTCTCACCAGTGTCCACGTGTCCACTCTGATGGAGCTCAGTATAGGCCTGCTGGATTGGCAATCTTAGAACCAGATGTCAGTATCAACCTGTCTCAGGCATCCTTATCTTAATAAACAAATTTCTTGTTACTCCGTCACCTGAATCATTTATCTTGGGCAAAAGGGCACAGCTCCCTTTAAATGTATACACTGGGATATATTTTAATGTAAAAATTAGTTTGGTTTTAGATACATATTTATTCATTTATGTTATGTAAATTTATTGGTGGATAAATTCTCAATTTCTTTTTTAAGCTGAACGATGCCTATAGAGAATACTAGTAGAGGTAAGAGGCAAGGAAAGGAGTCTGGGAACAGATGATAAGAAGAAGACAGAAGGAAGAGAATATGAAGAGAAGGAAGAGGAAAGAACCTCAGAGGAGAGGAAGAACCAGTCAGTCATATGTGGAGGAAAGAGGAGAGGAGAGGAAAGAGATGAAGGGTAAACAGGTGAGGAGGATGACTCAGGTCACTGTTTTTCACATGACATCAGAAGAGGTTCAGGATCTCCAGGACACAAGTAAAAAGACAGTCTCTCAGCCTCTTTTTCCAGACATTTTCCAAGGCAAGGGAACAGCTGGTGGGCCTCAGACAAACTATACTGAGAGGCATACAGTCACATTCTTAAAACTCTGGAATAATAATTTACTGTCAACTGAAGAGGTATTAAGGACACAGCTGGTGGCCCTTTTTCTTCCAATCTCCATTGTAGGACTATTTCATGTATTTATGTGTCTTCCAAACCCCTGCACTTCCTTACCCTTCTCAGTCTCAGCGGATGACCTTGTTCCTCTTCTTACAGTAAAAAACCAGAAGTGAATTAAAGAAAATGTCCACTTGTTCCCACTAGGCCATTGACATAGCCAGGGCCAAGTACTCTGCCCAACCTGCCACTATCAAGGGTGAAGTCTCTGCCTCTCAGCTAGGGACAACATCCGCCTTGTTCAATAGGTTTTATTTTCTCTCATCTACTCCAAGATGTCTCTCTACTAACTTTCCCCTCCCCTCTCACCTGGCTATTCCCATCAGCATACAAATGTGCCCTTAACTAATAATTTACCAAATCTGTGTTAGAAAATTAAAAGAATTATTTAAAATGATACCAGTGTAGGCAGGTTCAAAATGTGTCTCCAAATCGAACAAACTGCATAATATCAAGCAGTCACAGGGAGCGATTGTTACTTTTCCAAATCAGGTGATCAAACTGCAAATATTTAGTTATTAAACTTCTAGCTTGTATCAAAAATTAATTTGATTTTCTTAGTGAATGGATAAAAATTTTTCCTGTATTGATAAAATGTTATAAGTAATTAGAGATGTGGCTTCAATAAAATCTTAATATTTTAGTTTAGATATGAAAATTTCTTATGCAGTAACCAAAGTCATTGAGAGGTCAGAACATTTTAAAATCGGTTTCAGAATTCTACAAAACATCTCCTATCCAGTAAAGAAAACTTTTCATCTGACTGAGAGGTGACTAGACACTAAAAGTTTAATATGATATAGAGACACACAGTTTTGGTCTATGCCTTGTGGTTTTCTCAGATGTATATATCTTTCCATATATATTTGTCACTTGTCATAGATTGTAACTCATTTCTCAGGTGTCACTAAGCAGTAGTTCAAAGATAATCCGATCTTTTTATAATATTAAGGATGTCATTTCTCTGACTTATGTGTTTGTCAGCTTGTTTAATAATTCTGGTTCATTTGCAGGAGCATCAACTCAGTAGACCAGTAGGAAGTCAACAACCTTGAAATCAGAACCCACTGAATACTCTGCCAATAGTGAAACTACCTGGTTCTTTACTTAATAGAGCTATTTTAGAGAAAAACACTAGTGACAGTTTTTGTGTTGATAGGAGGGGGCTGCCTCCAACAGATGTGCTGGACAAAGCACAGAAATGGCCATTCAAAACCCTGGCTTCCTGCCCTGGGTGAGCTCCTGACTTATTTTGCTGCCTATCCAGCATAAACTGAAGCGGGGTTTTGGCAGGTCTACAGAGCTAGCCAAGATGGTTGTCAACCCAGGCCCAAATACCTACTTTTTCCATTAGGCATTCCTGAGGAGACATGGAGGAGGAAGAGTCTCCCCAGTTTTCTTGAGCAGTGGGTCCCAGGGCTAACTGCACAGCACCTCAAATGTAGCCTCTGAGTAGTACATGGCCAGTGTTTGCTGAGGGGGCAGTGGGAAGAGGGGTCATCATTCTACTGTTTGCACACATCCTGTGGTACAAGGGGTATAATAACAATAAAAGCAAAAGCCAAAAAAGAAAACACTTGCTATGGTCCCATCCTTCTCTCTATTCCCTGTCTATATTGATTTTTTTACTTTAGTTTACATTAAACAACCCTCTTGGCAACTGACTATATAGCCACAGGCAAAGGGATTGGAATTGAGGCTCCTGTGTCAGCAGTCCCCATTAATTTAATAACAAAGGATAATATGAGGATGCTCTAACAATAGAAAAGAAGTGTACTATTGATAGTAATTTTCAAACCCTCTGGGCAGAGGGGGAGTGGGAATGTGGGTAGAGTCTTCCCATCTCATTGTGCAACTAATAATCTCCACTTATATCTTTTTTATATATATTAGTGTTCCATAATGGAGAATTTTGAAACCTGATCTATTTCCAATCTGGGCTTCCTATTTCTATCTATACCCATTAATCTTAGGTCAGAGTGAAGCAGCTTTTCTAGATGACTAAGCATTGGCATTTCTCCTTAAACAGTACATTTATATTAAGGATCATCTAGAAAACAGTTCAAACTGAAAAGAAACAGTACATAAAAAAGAATGCATAAAAACCAAGGAAGAATTAAAACAAAAAAGCCACTGACTAACAATCCTTTCTCTTTTTTGTCTAGTGGAGGCCATATGCTATATTCTATGCCATTCCAGAATCTTGAAATAGACTCCATCCTTTCACAAGATCACCCTCCTTGTTCAAATTCTTTTTAAATCCTACTCACTATGATGACAATTATAGTATCTTTCCTGTTCCCACCAAAAATCCACATCAGGGTAGACTGAGAATCTAAACATTTTTCCTTTTGAGTTATTTCTAACACCAAGAGTGGTACAAGGATGAGAAAAAGCACTGAGTAAATATCAGTTGATGCATTATCCCCATTTACTCAAGTAATGTAAAATATATAAAAAAGAAATTCAAATAAAAACTCATTATATATGCAGACAAGTGTAGTTAGTGTTCATACGGTGATTTATAACACTTTGCGTACATATGTTGAATGTGCCAAGTTGAAATTCAAGCAACAAGAGAACAAGTCCTCATTCAGTCCTCATTGTTATCAACTTAGTTTTACGACAGTATTTTTACAAAGAACTAGCACTGGGAATTCCCTCGAGGTCCAATGGTTAGGACTCCGTGCTTTCACTGCTGAGGGCATGGGTTCAATCCCTGGTTGGGGAACTAACATCCTGCAAGCTGCACAGCACAGCCATAGATAAATAAATAAATAAATAAATAAATAAATAAATAAATAAATAACGAGCACCAAAGGGCATAAAGAACTTCCCACACTTCAGTGTGTGAGTAGTTAATCCAAAATTGTGACAAACTGCTCCAACCAATGCTTTCTAGGACTCCAACAGATTGACAGGACCAAATGTGTCTCTTTAAGAAAAGAACTTGAAAAAGGCCATGACACTCCTCATGGGAATGAAATGGTAAACTAAGCCATGTTCCATCATGACTGTGGATATACAGCTCATGGTTAGCACCTGATAAATAATATGCTGATAATGCATGTAGCAGAATGTATCTCATTTTACTCTGATATTGAAATTGAGACTTTGCCATTGGGGAAATAATACGGAGTCAAGTAGAAGAGACTGTCGAAGGCAGGAATATTCCAAGGAAATAAACATGGTACCAAGTTGAAACATCAAAGGAATAGTTACTGCAAGTGCCATTTTCACTCACATTATTATTATTATTTAGATCAGCAGCATAATTTACAAGAATTGAATTAATGCATTGAAATGAATGGAATATAAGATATCTTGGCTAGTGAAGTACGCAGTCAGGACACATTTTAGAATCTGGTCATGAGAAACTGACAGGAAAGGTGAATGCTTTTCTCAAAAAGGAGTAAAGAAAACACAAATGTTTAATACAAATAGTATTAAAGAAAACACAGATGTTTAAAACTCTTTTATGGCTAAATGGAATTTACAACTACTGCAGCAATAAGGGAAACTATGGAAAATGGTTTATCCTGCAGTTCCTCTACCTGTGAAAATAATTAACATCCAACTAAATGAAAATTATCATAGAGATCAAGACCTGCTCCATTTAAATTAATGTGCCATGAAGAGGAGAAATCAATTGAAGCAGCCAGTGAGAAATGCTATTAGTGAAAATGGAGTCTAACTAAAGCATTTCTTTCTGTAACACATAGCACATGTCAAGGAATTTACAATAAAACTCATTAGACAGATTCAAATATGTCATGACTTACTGTTATATATCAGAATTAAGAGATTTTTTTGCCTATGTTTTTGCCCATTAAAGTATCACTCTATTTCTTTTCATGGCTATACTTTAGCTACCATGTATTTTTGAATGGAGAAAATATTCATGGGTAAGGAGAAGTGAAGAGGATAATATGACAAAAACACCAAGGAAAAACTCCCTTAGGGTACCTATGAGCACTTGCTAAGCTTCTCTCGGCCATTTCCCTTTCTTGTTCTGCACACCATCCCCAACTTTAACTAGCAATCTGTACTTTCATCCTAGAACTTCTATTCTGAGCCCAGGCTCATATATCCTACCACTTACAACACAGATCCTAAAGGAACCAAGAAAGCAAAGTGCAGTACCAGCAGGGTCATTAATATCCTTAGACCTGAAGAGGGAAGAGAAGAAAGAGATTCCTGAAACCAGGCTGTAACTCTGTGGGGAGGGCTGCCTGACAGGTACTCCAGTCTTCAGTAGAGGGACAAAGCAATCTATAGTGACCTGGAAGAAGGAGAGATAAGGTAATAAATACCATTAGCTAACTATCCTCTTGTTATATGATGTTCTAGTGCCACTCATTGGTTGAACCCAACTGGCAGCTAAAGGGCAAGAGGACTCATGGATGGAGTCTATATGGGTCAGCTTCCTGGGACACTAAGCATGATAAAAGAGTGGAGAATGAAATATACCCAGCACACCTACCTTTTAAAAAGTCTTTCATTACACTTTCTTCTCAAGTGCTCATGGAACATTCTCCAGGATAGATCATACTTCGGGTCACAAATCAAGCCTCAGTAAATTTAAGAAAATTGAAATGATATCAAGTATCTTTTCCGACTACAACGCTAGGAGACTAGATATCAATTACAGGAAAAAAACCGTAAAAAACACAAACACATGAAGGCTAAATAATACACTACTAAATAACTAAGAGATCACTGAAGAAATCAAAGAGGAAATCAAAAAATAACTACAAACAAATGGCAATGAAAACACAATGAGCTAAAACCTATGGGATGCAGCAAAAGCAGTTTGAAGAGGGAAGTTTATAGCAATGGACAACCTGAAAGAAATGGACAAATTCTTAGGAAAGCACAACCTTCTGAGACAGAACCAGGAAGAAATAGAAAATATAAACAGACCAATCACAAGCACTGAAATTGAAACTGTGATTAAAAATCTTCCAACAAACAAAAGCCCAGGACCAGATGGCTTCACAGGCAAATTCTATCAAACATTTAAAAAAGAGCTAACACCTATCCTTCTCAAACTCTTCCAAAATACAGCAGAGGGAGGAACATTCCCACACTCATTCTTTGAGGCCACCATCAACCTGATACCAAAACCAGACAAAGATGTCACAAAAAAAGAAAACTACAGACCAATATCACTGATGAACATAGATGCAAAACTCCTCCACTAAACACTAGCAAACAGACTCCAACAGCACATTAAAAGGATCATACACCATGATCAAGTGGGGTTTATCCCAGGAATGCAAGGATTCTTCAATATATGCAAATCAATGTGATACACCATATTAATAAATTGAAGGATAAAAACCGTTTGATCATCTCAATAGGTGCAGAAAAAGCTTTCAACAAAATTCAACACCCATTTATGATTAAAAACCCTGCAGAAAGTAGGCATAGGGGAACTTACCTCAGCATAATAAAGGCCACATATGACAAACCCACTGCCAACATCATTCTCAATGGTGAAAAACTGAAGCCATTTCCTCTAAGATCAGGAACAAGACAAGGTTGCCCACTCTCACCACTGTTATTCAACATAGTTTTGGAAGTTTTAGCCACAGCAATCAGAGAAGAAAAAGAAATAAAAGGAATCCAAATCGGAAAAGAAGAAGTAAAGCTGTCACTGTTTGCAGATGACATGATACTATACATAAAGAATCCTAGAGAAGCTACCAGAAAACTACTAGAGCTAATCAACGAATTTGGTAAAGTGGCACGATAAAAAATTAATACACAGAAATCTCTTGCATTCCTATACACTAATGATGAAAAATCTGAAAGAGAAATAGGAGAAACACTCTCTTTTACCAATGCAACAAAAAGAATAAAATACCTAGGAATAAACCTACCTAAGGAGACAAAAGACCTATATGCAGAAAGCTATAAGACACTGATGAAAGAAATTAAAGATGATACAAACAGATGGAGAGATATACCATGTTCTTGGATTGGAAGAATCAACATT
>NC_041218.1:16839297-16839846 GCF_002837175.3 Physeter macrocephalus
TTCACAATTTGTATGGAAACACAAAAGACCCCGAATAGCAAAACCTATCTTGAGAAAGAAAAACGGAGCAGGAGGAAATCAGGCTCCCAGACTTCAGACTATACTACAAAGCTACAGTAATCAAGACAGTATAGTACTGGCACAAACACAGAAATACAGATCAGTGGAACAGGATAGAAAGCCCAGTGATAAACCCACACACATATGGTCACCTTATCTTTGATAAAGGAAGCAGGAGTATACAATGGAGAAAAGAGAGCCTCTTCAATAAGTGGTGCTGGGATAACTGGACAGGTACATGTAAAAGAATGAAATTGGAACACTCCCTAACACGATACACAAAAATAAACTCAAAACGGATTAAAGACCTAAATGTAAGGCCAGATGCTATTAAACTCTTAGAGGAAAACATAGGCAGAACACTCTATGACATAAATCACAGCAAGATCCTTTTTGACCCACCTCCTAGAGAAGTGGAAATAAAAACAAAAATAAACAAATGGGACCTAATGAAACTTCAAAGCTTTTGCACAGCAAAGGAAACCATAA
>NC_041218.1:16840178-16877438 GCF_002837175.3 Physeter macrocephalus
GAAACGAAATTGAGTTATTTGTAGTGAGGTGGCTGGACCTAGAGTCTGTCATACAGAGTGAAGTAAGTCAGAAAGAGAAGAACAAAAACTGTATGCTAACACATATATATGGAATCTGTTAAAAAGAAAAATGGTTCTGATGAACCTAGGGGCAGGATAGGAATAAAGACGCAGACTCAGAGAATGGACTTGAGGACACAGGGAGGGGGAAGGGTAAGCTGGGACGAGGTGAGAGAGTGGCATTGACATATATACACTACCAAATGTAAAACAGATAGCTAGTGGGAAGCAGCCACATAGCACAGGGAGATCAGCTCTGTTCTTTGTGAGCACCTAGAGGGGCGGGATAGGGAGGGAGGGAGGAGGGAGGGAGACACCAGAGGGAGGGGATATGAGGATATATGTGTACGTATAGCTGATTCACTTTGTTATACAGTAGAAACTAACAACATTGTAAAGCAGTTATACTCCAATAAAGATGTTAAAAAAGTCACAAAGTAGAAAGAAATAAAAAAATAAAAAGCCTTTTATATTTTTCCTATATTCTGATCTTCCTACGTTGTTTGTAGTTCCATGAACTCATTGTACTTGGGAGAATTAATCAGCAAGGGGATTCAGATAGGAATCCATTGAATGTGAGAAGGAAAACACAAGAGGGTTAGCCAAAAGGAGCCAAATAAGCCGAATTAATAAAAGTAGATGATAAGATGCAAGTCCATGGGACCTTATGGAAAGACAGGTAATGTGGAGGAAGAAGCTGACAGAATTGTGGAAGGATTTACCATCTTTTGATTCTCGAAGTAAGATGAACAACAAGCAAAAGAAAGAGTGGCGAAGAGTTGGAGATTCCACATAAAGCTAAACATGTATACCTGGTTAATTTGCTCAAACAGGTCACCAACTGTGAACAATGATCTTGTGGGGGAAATATGCATACGTGTGTATAATAAAGTAGAGAACAAGAGACAGATTGGTTGACCTTGGACCTTTTCCTCCTCCGTTCTGGTAGCTTATCAAGATGCCACTCACAGTCTGTGTTACTAGAACACAAAGTTTTGACTGGCATAAGCAGCTGAGCTCTGAAGGCTTCCTCCCATGTTTAAAAAGCCATTTCTCCACCAGGATTGATGCCTTGTTACATATTTGAGTAGTTCATCTTTGGCCCAAGCTCCCCTCTTGTTATCATGGTCAGAGGATGGAGGCACGCTGGTAGGAAGAATGCAGGTGCCTCTTTGGGGCACTATCCTGCTGCGCAGACAAGTCTTCCTGCCTCCACCCTAGGCTGCGTCACTGATGGTCCCAAGCTGAGGGGGGTGTCAGGGTACCACCCTGAGCCCACAGGCACCACCATATTGAGGCTGCCGTGCCTTCCCCTGACTTGCTTTGTCAGCCTGAAAAAACTGGCTCGGTTTTCAGGGCATACAATGCCTGATCTAGCATAGAACTAAAAATTTTTGTTCCCATGTCTGTTTCTGCCGCTGCTTATGAGCTCTCTGAGGGCAAGAATCATACCTATCCTGTATATTTTCACTGCCTGTCAGGTGAATGCATATATCAGGTATTCAGTGAACATTTGTTGATTGAATTATCATGCATGTGGCATAACTGTCACATTTTATGTGAGATTTTTACTAAATACGGGTTCCTAAGGACAGGTAAAATAAATTAAACCACTCCTATAACCAAGATATTTGTGATCTTGGAGAATCCCAGAAAACAAGTGCACCAGAAAAACTATCTCCATACTGAATTGCATTTTGGTAAAGCTGAAATAGAAGATAATGACCCCATGAGGCATCTGCAAAATCTATTCATCAATACCAGGAAGTCAGTGTTATTGATACTGACAGCTAACCTAGGTAAATGTGGAGCACCTAGATATTCAGTCTCTGAATATTAAAAAAAAAAAAGAAAAGAAAAAAGAAAAAAGGAGATAGTCTGCAAGGCTATGTCAGAAAATATCCAAGAGGGAGTTTCCTAGAGTACAAATTTTGGCCATAAAGAGTAGAAGATACTGGTCTAGAAGTCAGAAGACCAGAGTTTAAGGATTTAAGAATTTAAGCACGCTGAACGATGCCCCGGACCTCAGTTCCTCTTCTGTAAAACAGCATGTTTGTATTATAAGGTCTTCAATAATAGCTTAATTAATTCTATAAATCAATGAAGTAAATATGGGAATAACAGTAGAAAGAAGTAAGGAGGAGGGCTTCCCTGGTGGCGCAGTGGTTGAGAGTCCGCCTGCCGATGCAGGGGACATGGGTTCGTGCCCCGGGTCCGGGAAGATCCCACATGCCGCGGAGCGGCTGGGCCCGTGAGCCATGGCCGCTGAGCCTGCGCGTCCGGAGCCTGTGCTCTGCAACGGGAGAGGCCACAACAGTGAGAGGCCCGCGTACAGCAACAAAAAAAAAGAAGTAAGGAGGAGAAAAATCAGGAGAGGTAAGAGAGAAATTAATTTAAAATATTGCTTTGAAAAGAATGTTTTGCACTCTGTAATGATAGAACATAGTGTAATTATAAATATTATATTTTATACTGTCCTATTGAAAAGAAAGAACTATTTGTCCTGTACCAAATATTGGAAGAGATGGCTGGTGTCTTCAAAGGTCTCTTCTCTTCCCACACCCCCACAAGCCCATCCATCTACTTACGTCTTTCTGACAATCAGCCCACTATCCATAGGGTTCATCTCACAGAATGCAGTGGGACTGACCAATGGGACACATTCTGCTCCCACCCACCTTGAAGATCTGTGGTTTCACTGCAATATTTAAGGGGTTAGGAAGCCAGATCCTGTGCCTCTGATAGGGGAGCAATGTGAGTTGCATACAAACGGCTTCATAAACACTATTTTCTCCTCAATCTGAGAGCCACTGAAGAAGGAGGAGAAAGAAAAGAGCAAGAAGGCAAGATAGGGAGGCAGAACCTGGAAAACTGACAGCAGGAAAAGAGACAAAGAATGCATACAGACCACAGGATGCCACTCAGTAGAAAAAGACAATTTCCCTCTAGCTCATCTCAGCACATTGTTCAAGGAAAATGATTCAGTGCTTAAAATGATGAATAATGGGGGTGGGAAGGAGGGAGCAATGAATGAATTGATGAATGAGTGAACTCACTAAAATACTGCCCTTGTGCAGTATTCTTCCCTTCCAGATCTCAAGTTATTATTTGAGGATATCATTAGAAATGACAGAAAATCGCTTCCCCCTGTCTTCTCACATGCCAATCCCCTACTCCCTCTTTCCTCATATGCAATCAAAGGGGGAAGAATGATGAGTTATCAAGCGTGTTATAAATACCATGAAACAAAGGTGAAGGAAGCTGCAGTAATAAAATCTAAATCTGATCAGCAAGCCAGCCTCTCTAGCAAGTCACATTTTATTATCTTCTGCTCCAACTCTCATTCCTCTAATGCCTATCATATATCTTCCGCAAGGTTTCAAATCGTATCTACATTGATCCCCATCTTTCTCCAGACTGGGAGTTCTGTGCTAGTGGTTGCTTTACAACAAATTCCATGTATCATCAGAATTGACAGGGTTCCCTTGTAATTGATGTGTCGGGCACATTTTGTTACATTTCTGTTGGAAAAATAAAGCTGAAGTAACAAGAACCATCCTAGCTGGATATTCCACACAATCCTGTGCAAATGGCCTCAACCCAGGTGCCCCTCTGTTTGAAGAGGAGGAATCTCAGTGGAAAGGAAGCCATGACATAAAATACTGGATTAGTTCAGTCCTAGTTCAGGCTCTTCTACCAAGTTACTGTGGTTTTGTACACCTTACTTCCTCTTCTTGATGCAAACTCAACATTTCTAAAATGGGAGTATCTTAATAGAAAAGGGCAATAACCACAATAGAAAAATGAACAAAAAGTATTAACAGACATTTCACAGAATAGGAAAACATTCATGATCAATAAGTGAAGAGATGCTCAGCCTCATTAGTAATCAGAGTAATGCAAGTGAAGACCACCATGAGATACCACTTTTCTCCCAGTAGATACGGGCAACGACAAAGAAATATTACAATACCAAGTGGTGAAAAGAATTCACACCAAGTGTGAATGAACATGATCCCTCTACACGGTTGGAGAAACTTTCTCTTCTAGAAAACAGTTCGGTCTTATCTTAAAGTTAAATATTTCTACTTTCTGTATCTAGTCATTCCTCATAGTATAGTATTATGCTATAGAAACAAGATTACATTTAAAGTATGAATAAATGAGTAATTTATTTATCTGTATTTTTACCTGTATATTTACCTGGATTTAAGGGTACAAAAAAGAGTAGATTCATAAATGAACGGATTGATACATGTACGTAGAGTTTTATATGATTATTTCAGACTGTTTCTACGAACATCTAACTTGATCATTTAAAAAGTCAGTGTTAGGGCTTCCCTGGTGGAGCAGTGGTTGAGAATCTGCCTGCCAATGCAGGGGACACGGGTTTGAGCCCTGGTCTGGGAAGATCCCACATGCCGCCGACCAACTAGGCCCGTGAGCCACAACTACTGAGCCTGTGCGTCTGGAGCCTGTGCCCCGCAACAAGAGAGGCCGCGACAGTGAAAGGCCTGCGCACCACGATGAAGAGTGGCCCCCACTTGCCGCAACTAGAGAAAGCCCTCGCACAGAAAAGAAGACCCAACACAGCCAAAAATAAATAAATAAATTTTTAAAAAGCAGTTTCTTTAAAAAAAAAAAGTCAGTGTTAGGCAAAGTTGACATTATGGCTATATTTTTGAGATAAAGAATCAGACTTAGAAATTAATTGACTCACTAGAGAAAGTGTGGATCCAGAGTTAGATGTCAATTCTACTAAACTGGTACAAGAGAACGAAAGTTCAGACAAGCCTGGGTTTGGATTTCTGTACTAAGCCCTTGCTGGCATTACTAACCTTAGAAGTATTTCACTTCTCTGAGTTTCTGTGTCTTCATCTATTAAAAAGTGAGGATAATTATGCCTACATTCTGGAGTTTTTATGAAGACTAAATGAGATAATTTATCTACAGTGCGATAAATATTCGTTTCTGATTTCTCTACCTTCTGTAATTCTTTGCAATAAGCCACAGACAACAAATGCCATCTTGCTTCACCCAGTGCCTCTGTGTGAATGAGCACAGACACATCTTTAAATCATTGTTTCAATTGGCTAATGCTATCCTGTCATTTGTTGTTTATGTCCTGTTGCCAATCCTAGGCCCTCGGGTTACTGCCTTCTTTCATTCCACCTTGGTTGCTTCCTGCTCTGAACCTCTGTGGAGCAACTGTGAACTGACGTGCCTCTACTTCCCATCCTCAAGGATGCCGCCTCCCTAGATTATCCATTGGAAACTGCTCATTTTCTCACTCTCTGGGCACCACAGGGCCTGTGGGGGGAGAATGTTCTTACTTCCTTTTACTGTTCAAACCCTTTCCTCTTCACCAAATAAAAACAATTTGACATTCCTGCAAGTTAATCCTACCTCCTCTGCCACTTAGCCAAATCCATGCTCACCCGATCACTTTTTCAGGAGATTTTGGCTCTTGACTCATGGTATTTTTCTGCATTTCTGATCCCACTAACTGCTTGGGTGATTTAAATGTCCACACTGTTAACCCACTGAATGTCTCAGACTAACATTTCCTTGACATCTTCAACTCTGTTTGCCCTCACTTCTACTCCATTTCAGTGATCCTTTCCCATTGGCAGAAGTGTGACTTTGTTGTAACAGAATTATTCCATCTCTGAAATCTTAAATATTTTACTCTCTGACTACAACTTAGTATTCTTGCTCACTACTTTTCTTACTTCCAATATACTATCTTCTTAACTGTAGAAATATCTCCTATTAAGTCCTCTACTTTTCTTCCAGTTAACAATTTTAGTCCTAACCTCATCTTCTCATTTACACGCCACCTAGACAACACACCACACATAGTCCATTGTTTTACTCCTTGGTATACCTGCATCCCTTGCTCCTTGCTGTTCTGCAGAATCCTTCTTGTGAACTGTGTTATTCCAGACGCTCCAGCAGCAAAGTGAACTATTACCTGCTGCTGCAAAAAAGTCACCCAGGGCTTCCCTGGTGGCGCAGTGGTTGAGAGTCCACCTGCCGAGGCAGGGGACACGGGTTCGTGCCCCTGTCTGGGAAGATCCCACATGCCGCGGAGCGGCTGGGCCCGTGAGCCATGGCCGCTGAGCCTGCGCATCCGGAGCCTGTGCTCCACAACGGGAGAGGCCACAACGGTGAGAGGCCCGCGTACCGCAAAAAAAAAAAAAAAAAGTCACCCAGCCATGAGGACTGGAAGCATGATGAGGACAAGAGCCCAATCTCACCAGTGTCCTCCTTAGTCATCTCTCCGTCCAAACTCCCTCAACAGCTATTTCAGATCTTCACTACTCTTCTCAAGTTTTCCCAACTCACAGTTGTCTTGTCTCCTACATTATCAGGAACTGCAGCAATCAAGAGAGAAAGCATTAATCATCCTCCCTTGCCACCTGGCTGACTTCTCTCTAGTTGTTCCCAATCTTTTCTCCTGACACTGTGGAGGGCAACCCCCCTTAGCTGCATTTAACCCCACCACCAGATCCCATCAACTCCAACCTCCTCAAGGTCCTTAATCTCTCTGTTCCTTGATCTTTAAACTGTAAAGGATAATAATATTATTGGGGGAAATAATAATAAAAGAAGAGCTTCTTAGCAGCAATCCCAGATAGGAAGAATCCCTATCAGGTTAAGAGGTACATGACATAACTGAAGAAGCCTCCTGGGCAGATAGCCAAACCAGCAATGATGAAACAGCTATAATAAATTTTCCATGGAGAAGACTGTGTTGTTACTTAAGTTGATAAAAATCCATAAAAATCACTTTACTACATGTCTACACTGACCTTTGTTATTATCAAAGTAGAAAAAAAAACCCCAAATACCTGAATTCCAGTATTGTTTTTACCTCAACTTCACGTTCTATCTGTAACATTATTTCTATCCTTCTAATACTCCTTCCATTCCTAGATATTAAGAAAATGGAAGAATTTTTTAAAAAGAGACACTTTTTTCTAGATTTAATGTCTCTATTTTTTTCCTTTCTCAGCCACCTGTACATCTGAAAACAATCATTCTGAACTGTTGTTACAGTTGATAATTTCATGGTGTTCCAAGTGCTTGCTGGCCTTAGACATAAGACTGGCCAAATCCTTCCTCTGTCTCTGAGACCATGATGGTTTGATCCAGTTTATAACTGGGGATGAGAAACTAAAACAATCTGATTAACATAAAATGGAGGATTTCATTTTTTTTCCTAATATGATTCCTCTTTTTTCTAGTTGACCTCTTTCTCACCCAGCCCTCCCTAGCCACTCATGCACCATTTTTGGCACTTTCCACCGCATGCATCTTTCTCTTAAAGCTTTTCTCTTTGTGCTTATCTACACCTGTATATCCAGGCCTATAGGTAACTCCCAGGGGCCTGGCAGGTGAGACTGCTTCTCTCCCAGTGTCTTTCATTCCTTGATGACAGAGACACCTGTTTCCATGCAGAAAAGCAATTTGGAGGGTCATGTCGGTCCTATTACTGTGGCTGTGGTTGATAAGTGCATACTCCATAGCTGAGAGTACTTCTACCTGCCACAGAGCTGTGCATGATTTTCAGTTTGGTTCCGTCCTTATGTTTGAATGTGTCCAGATATCCCCTTTTGTATACTTAGGAAGGTGGTGTCTATTAGCCCATGTGTTTGTTTGTATTTATAAGTATGCACATTCTCTCCTTTTGTGATGTTTAGTTTGAGATACTTTGTATTCTCCGTAAGTGGGCTTACAGACCGTCTTAATTTCTGTTCCATTCTCCTGCTGAGCTCCTATGAGAACACCTGACACTGTATCAATTCAAAACATGATCCTACCTTGAAAAGCTTGCTGGTTCTTGTCTCCGTTTTCTTTTGGTGTTTGCAAGAACCTCTTTTTATCTTGCCCTAAAATGTTCCCAGAAGATAATACCAAGTTAAGGAATCACCAATTCAGGGACAGATTTTTGGTCAATGAAATATTAGTTTGGCATCTACTAACCAGCCTAATAGGAACAGTATGCATCACAGATGAATAAATTAGCATAATCAGAGAATTATGCAAAGGAACTCTCTCTCTATATATATATAATTTAATAAAAAGGGACTAAATATTCTGGTGACAGAAAGTTATGTTCCTAATGTGTTTTTGTTTTCAGTTTTGGGGAGCAAACAGCAGTTGTAAGCTAAATTATTTCCACCAAAAACTAAAGAAACAAATGAAGAAAACACTGTATCTCATCAAAGGCATAGATAGAATAAAAGGAGGACAAGAGAAGAGATAAGATGTCTAACATGTAACAGATTTATTCTGCACAGCACTAGACACAACCTCAGTAATGGCTGAGTGTTACTAGGAGACAGATGACCGTTAAAAGTAAGAAAGATCCCTGATGTCAGGTGTGCTCCTGTAATGGGATGGGCTGCACTGCAAAACAGGGCACTTCCCTCTACTGCAAGTGTCCACAGAAAGGCTAAAACGCTGTCTGTTACAGGAGCTGAAGACAGAGCTCCTATGTGAGCTGGGCTTGTTGACCTCCAAGTTCCCTTCCAACCCTCAGAGGCTGTGATTAAAATGGAAATGTGAATACACTGCATCTCCTAGTATGGAATGAAGACTCTGACAGTAAGAGGTTAGTCAATGATGTGAAGGACAAAGAGAAAAAAGGAGAAGAAAAGAACCAAATGAAAAAAATTATCCAATGCATTGTCTGTGGCCGCCCCAGTGAGTGCCTGCAAACCAGCAAAGCATGAAAAAAATCAAAGAGGATAAAGAGATTTGGGAAAAACTAAAATATTTCTCTTCATTCCTCTTCACCATGGACGATGACAAGCAAAGTCCTGCCCTGGGGTTATTCTTCCTCGACAGTGAAGGTGAGCCTCTGTCAAGGAGTTATGTGTTAGATGAAAGGGTAAAGGGACAAGAGAACCAAAAATGCCAGACATCACAGAAAAAGGAGGTGAGTGCTGAGAGAATGAGAGAGCAGCACTTTGGGCTTCCCAGAAAAAAAAAATGTGTTTTATCTTTCAAAATAGGTACCTTGAAAACTGAGTCCTGCAGGGGGGCCCTGTCTGTCATTGGGTGTCAGCAATAGGACTGACGCTCGTCCTCCAGGACGGTGGCCAGAAGCAGTTCCTAAGGGATGGAGAAGCATGAGCTTCTGGAAGTTGCCAGGACACAAAAGCCTGCTTTTCCCATTGCACAAATCAGAAGTGCAGAAAACACTGGCCGTGGTTTGCTTGGATGGGAGCCGTCTTGTGAAAGGATCCAGCTCCATCAGAAGTTGGGGACCTTTAGTGAGATGACACTCATTCCCAATGAGCGAAATGCAGCAGACCGTATATACTGCATGTTTAACGTCTTTGTCCTATTAGGTTAATGTGTGAAGAACTATACTAGATGTCTGAAAGACTAAGACTCCTTGTACCCGCCCCCCACCCCGAGAGTTTTAGCTCAAACTCTAAAGGCTGAACAAGTATTTTCAATTCATTATTTCAATAAAACCTCATAAGTATCAAAAAGTAAGATAAACTGGTCTCTGTTAGGCCTAGGAAATGGAGGCTTAGAAAGGTGTACTTATTAGTCCAAAGACACACAGCTAGAAATGGACTGAGCCAAGGTGTTAAGCCTGGACTATTTGACTCCAGAACCTGCAGGAATGTATTTCGGCGACTATGCAGAAGCATTCACTACTACTAGGATACCTTACACTGGGCTCATAATTATCAACAACAAATGAAAAATAAAAACAAAATAAAAGCACAAAAATCTCAGTGACTATAGCATGGCATTTCACTTAATTTTTCCTGGAGTTACATTATATGTTTTCATCAAATCAGTCAAAGAAAACTAGAGGAAGACACTAATGACAGACTATAAAGAGACAAACATTTCAAGACATGAAAAAACACAGAGGAAACTTAAATGCCTATTACTCAGTGAAAGAAGCTAATCTGAAGAGACTATATGCTATGTGATTCCAACCATATGACATTCTAGAGAAGGCAAAACTATGGAGACAGTAAAAAGATCAGTGGTTTCCAGGGGTGGGAGTGGAGGGATGGATAGTTAGAGCACAGAGGATATTTTGAGCAGTGAAAATACTCTGTAAGATACTCTAATGATATATCCATGTCATTATTTGCTTGTCCAAACCTATAAAATGTACAAGTGTGAACCGTAATATCCCAATATAAACTACAGACTTTCAGTGGTTATGATGAGTCAGTGTAGGTTCATCAATTGCAACTAGTGTAAGATTCCTGAGAGGGATGTTGGTAATAAGGGAAACTATGCATGTGAGGAAGCAGGGAACATATGGGGAATCTCTGTATCTTCCTCTCAATCTTACTGTGAACCTAAAACTGCTATAAAAAGTAAAGTTTTAAAAATTGGCGGGGTTGTGGGGGGGCGGGGGGGAGGTCGAAGAAAAACCTCTCTCGGCTGCATGGAAGAAATATATGTGGAAAACCTACCATACTGTCCAGGACAAGGTGGTTTCCTTTGCTTCAGTCATTGTCGTTTTGAATGTCTTATTTGCAATAGTAGTATACAGACCTGGATATTCACTCACCCTCTTCTCTTAACTAGCTGTAGTTCTTGATAGATCATGTACCTGTTTAGAGCTTAATTTTCCTCATTTGATGATGAAGGGACAAGACGACATTATGTCTGAGGCCCCTTTTGGTGCTATAAGTTAATGATTCTAGATATTGGTTGCAAGCAGGTCATAAAATCTTCTGAATGCCAAGTTAAGGTATCTGGATTTTATCCTGCCTACCATGGAGGAAGCACTGAAGGGTTTTCAGTTGGAGGCTGATATAACAGTGCTAGTATTTTTGGAAGATTAATCTCATAACAGGATGCAGGATGAATTGTACTAAGAAAAGCTTAGTGGTATGAAGTTCAGATAAGAGGTTAATGCAGTAAACGCAGGCCTGAGCAGATAAGGAGGCATACTAGAGCCCTGTCCGGGAATCTTTATGTAGGACTATATTATTAGCTGGGCAGGGTAAAATCCCTGTTCTACTTGATAGTCCTTCAAATGTCAGGGGACAATATGCTTCTACTTGGTCCCTGCTGGGCCAGGTTAAACTTCCTCAGTTGTGTCTGATCCTCAAATGAGCATTACTTCATGGGTAAAGTTATTTCAAAGTCAAGCAAATATCTACCCCATATCAGTTGTATTATATAACCTTTCTAACTCACAGTTTTTGCTGTGAGTTATATTGTTTGCATATACATTACAAAAACAATAGTACCTAATTCCCAGGGTTTTTGAAAAAGTTAAATAAAAATGCATTAGCTCATGGTTGAAAGTTTAATATATGTTCAATAAATACTACCTCCTACCTCCCTCCCCTGGAAACATTCCAGATTGTAAGTGCCTTTCTTAGTTCGTGATTCAGAGCTAACAGGGATAATCATAATGGTTAACTGACTTTGTGCCAGGCCCCATTTTGAGCACCTGGGCTATTAAATCTCATAATAACTCCCTAAGCCACGTACTATTGTTAACTCCATCTTACAGCTGAGGAATCTAAGGCACAAGACAATTAAGTAACTTTCCCAAAGTCACACAACTAGAAGACAGTTACACAGCCAGGGTTTAGCCAGGCAGTCTGGTTCTAGAGTCTATGTCCTTAACCACTATATAAGGTTTCCTCTCCAGGACGGGTCTGCCAAAGAGAGTGGTACCCTTAACTGCTTCCTGTTCATTCACTACCTCAAATTGTATTCAAGGCGTTATAGCATCTGAATCGCACCACTGATATATTGATTTTGTCATCAAATTAAGTGACTCTTCCATAAAAACTGCTCTATCTTCTTCCTATTTGGTTTATTTTTCAAATTTTAGAGTGTAATAGTATTCTCTTAAATATCATCTTTTTAAAAAATAAATTTATTTATTTATTTATTTTTGGCTGTGTTGGGTCTTCATTGCTACATGCGGGCTTTCTCTAGTTGTGGCGAGTGGAGGCTACTCTTTGTTGTGGTGTGTGGGCTTCTCATTGAGGCGGCTTCTCTTGTTGCAGAGCACGGGCTCTAGGCACGCGGGCTTCAGTAGCTGCGGCATGTGGGCTCAGTAGCTGTGGCTCACGGGCTCTAGAGCGCAGGCTCAGTAGTTGTGGCGCATGGGCTTAGTTACTCCGCAGCATGTGGGATCTTCCCAGACCAGGGATCGAACCCGTGTCCCTTGCATTGGCAGGCGGATTCTGAACCACTGCGCCACCAGAGAAGTCCCTCTCTTAAATAGCATCTAATCAGTTAGGGCTCATTATTTAAACCTACTGATGATGCTGAGATTTCTGATTCTAAATCTTAAAACTATTCTGTTCAGCTATTATTCTCCAGTGCTTCAAGTTTTTTTCTGGGATTTATCTGAACCACTAATAAATGTAGTCCAAAGCATAAGAACCAAGTACAGGGCTTCCCTGGTGGCGCAGTGGTTGAGAGTCCACCTGCCCATGCAGGGGATACGGGTTCGTGCCCCGGTCCGGGAAGATCCCACATGCCGCGGAGCGCCTGGGCCCGTGAGCCATGGCCACTGAGCCTGTGCGTCCGGAGCCTGTGCTCTGCAACGGGAGAGTCCACAACAGTGAGAGGCCCGCGTACCACAAAAAAAAAAAAAAAGAACCAAGTACAGAACAAAACACAACTAGGGACCTGTTCTGAAACTAACACTGATATGCAAACAACATTCATTGGATAGAATTTTATACTTGGCTATGAAATCATGTAGATAAATTGCCTTATGTTTCATGATACTTAATTTTCAGTATAGATTCTCCTGTAAGACTTCATCAAATGCCAATTTAAATTATACTAAAATGTGAGTTTTATTCCTTCCATGGTACCAGTTGTGTGACCTTTCCTTAATTCATTTAATTTAAATGAAGCTCCATCTCCTCACTTGAAAAACGTGGATAGTTAAGTCCTGCTATACTTATTTTGCTCATTTTTTTGCTAGAGTCAAATTAAAGAATATCTAATATTATTTACTTGATATTTCAAACCCATAATTTGATTTTAAAGAGTAGTAACATTTACATGGAATGCTAACATATAAAAAGTCCTTTTGTGTATTCTTTTCTCATTCAGTCTTCACGACAACCATTAGTTGGGTAGAAGAAATACTATTATCCTTGGTTTACAGATACAGACACATTAAAACTGAAGAAGTTAATTTCCCAAATCCACATAACTCGAAAGGGGCACAACTAGAACTTGAGATTAGGTCTGTTTAACTCAAGTACATATTACTGTTTTTAAAACCGGTGAAGCCCTGAATAAAACTACAAGTTAAATAGGCTCCACATCTGTGTAAGCCTATAAAAGAAGAGATAAAATAGCCACTCTTTCTAAAAGAAAACAGAACTACTTCTTTTATTAGAGTCATGGGGTTTGTCTTGTCTTGTAAGAGGACCTGTGTGACAGATTCTCTGCTTCTTCTTCTTCATGGGGACCAGTAGGTTGATGTCTGTGATGGCTAAGTGAAGCCAAAATTAGGAGCTGAATTTGTAAAAGAAGACCAGCCAAAGTTTCCCTAAGCTAAAATCATTGTCTCTAGTGATCCCGTTCTTAAAGTTGAAATTATTTAAATGTTAAACTTCCTCACAAGCGCTCTTCTTTTAAAAGCTTCTGAAGCCACTAGCCAAAGGCCCAATAATACGGCTACTCTGAGAGACAAGCAACCTTCCCAGCAGCAGATGATTCCAGTGTAGTGTGTAGAGATAGTATTCAGATCCTGACAAGAAGCAGAAGCAAGGACCAGGTCACCTAACCCCATTCCACCCAGCTGGCTGAAATCTCCCAACTCCAGAAATGACTTCCATTCTTTCACAGAGTGAAATCCAGCGATCCAGTTACATCTACAGCCGTGCCCATGACAATGTGGATGCTTTTGCACTTACCATCATGAAACCATCAGGCTCAATTCCTCTTTATTTCTGGGACAAACTCTCAATTAGAGAACAACCACAGGAGATCTCCTCCCATTGCACTTCATACAAGAAATGTCATCATCAACTACGTGTTTGGTAATGAAAGAAAATGGGATCTATTCCCCTTCCTAAGTGATACCCAACGGTCATGTTTGATGTCAAGTGTGACTTCAAGACCTGAATCACTGTCTTTTCAAACCCATCTCATATATCTATGTCAATCAAAAGAAAATTGTTCATGCCTCTCCATTTGGATAAGTGCATACGGCTCATTTTCTCATCAACTTACTTGAAAACCTAATTATACTGAACCAGATGTTGTGTTTAACACCAATGGATGTGGCAAGCAGTTGGTTTCTGACAGTGACACAAATGTCAATTCAAACTGCTTAGTCTCTACCCAGGGAGCTGGAATTCAATGCAATCACAACAATCATTGCCTCGTCTCTTATTTTTAGCTTGTTAAATAAAAAAAGTGACCAAGTGGTGAATGTACTGTAATAAAGTGAATTTACATGCAAGATAGATCATAACAAAATCATTACTATCCAAAAAAAATACTTGAGAAAGAAAATAGTTTCACTAAATTCTTAAATTAATTCTTATTAAATTAATACATTCAGTTTGGCTTCTTATTCATATATAGAATTAAAGTGAGAAAAAAGAAATTTTGTAAAAAGCCAAAATTCTCCCTAACTCTAAAGTTATTCTGTCTTAAGCCTGTATGTTTGAGTCAATGAGGATGATAACTTCATTTATGCAGCCATTGAGAACTACGATCATTCTCTCTATAGAGCACTGAATAAATCAGAAAGAAATTATCAAAATCTACCTATTTTCATCCTAGTCAAAACCTCTGTTTTGGGGCCAAGAGAGAATAAGAAAAGCCAAAGTATATTAGTATTCAGAATGTAATGAAGTGCAATGTACTCCTAGTTTAAATCACTGGGCTTGTAAGAAACTCTATTCATGTTGACTAGTTTGATAGAAATGGTTTGATCTTGGGACTTGAAGGCATGTATGATCTTGATCTGTTCGAAATAGAGCATATTACAGGAGAGCAGTAATACAAAGTCTCCAGCTATATCCAGACACCTCAATATAGAGCCTTTTCAACATATAAAGAAAGCAAGTAGAGACATAAAGAGGTAATATGGAAGAAAATGCCAAATGTACTATTAAAAATGTTGCAGATATTTGAAAATTATAATTGATTTGATCTCTGACTACAAGGTAGCACAAATTGCTGAAAAATTAGAAAATGCAGAGAAGCAAATCAAAATGATAATTGTACTTAAGGCCCATATTACTTCGTTTTTCATTTTTTTGTTTTGTTTTGTTTTGTTTTGTTTTTTGTTTTGTTTTGTTTTTGTGGTATGCGGGCCTCCCTCTGTTGTGGCCTCTCCCGTTGCGGAGCACAGGCTCCGGACGCGCAGGCTCAGCGGCCACGGCTCACGGGCCCAGCCGCTCCGCGGCATGTGGGATCCTCCCAGACCGGGGCGCGAACCCGGTTCCCCTGCATCGGCAGGCGGACGCGCAACCACTGCGCCACCAGGGAAGCCCTTCATTTTTATGTATACAAAAAATTCAGACACACACAGACACGAGGATCTTAAAGCATTTAGCTATGATTGATTTGTATCTGTGATGACTGGTTTATGAATTTTGAATTATGTTGTTCATTTAAAGGCAATTTTTATATTAACATTCAACTAAACTCTTAGTAAGTGCATAGTAATCACTTATTACAACCAATTATAGTACAATGTGTTGTGACATTTGTAGTTTCCACCTTTGTTCCTGATTATGGGAAATTTAAGACTAAGTGACATTTAAAATATTCCCTTTTCTATAGTTGTCTACATCTGAGTACATACATATCTTAATCTAAAGTATTTCATAGGCATAGACACCATTCAGACCATCAGCAATAGTAGTTAGCAATACTTACTTGATATTAGGAGAGTACATGGCCTTGGAAAGGGATATTTTATATATGTTGATGTATTAGACAGTAATTAGTTTCATGGGCTAGACTGATGATGGAAAATCCTCACCCTACCCAAACATGGATTTGAATCTTGAAAACAAGTTTTTTTGTCAAGAGTTACAAATAAGAGAGCCTCCTAGTGGAAGAGTAGGGGTGCTAAGACAATGACAATTGTAGGGTAAATATTTTTTAATGTAAATATCACTGAGGGTTAATGGTAGAGGCTCTGACTTTGAGTTAGATCCATTCTGCCTTCTCTGGGAAGACAAAGTTTCCAGAGGACTGGTGTTTAAGTGAAGAGGAAATGAGCTGTTCCTTGTCCGAATCTAGCTAAATCCACTGTATTCTCTGAGGATATGAACACTTCCATGGATACATGAGCAAATCTTAAAGCAGTAGTGCTCTTTTTTGATTAAAATAACAATAGATGTTATGAGCTGGAAGATGGCTCCCTGCCTTCAGTTTAATTTAACCTGAGAAAAGTAAAAGAGAATTGCAGAGTGGGGTCACCTAAGAAAACAGAACAATCTGGAACAGCCCCGCAAAAGACTTCAGACTCAATGGGAACAGCTGCTCTCTAAGAGGACAATTCAGAGTTCAATACAAAGTCAATGTGTAAACCTCAGTCCCTATAGTTGATTTTCTTTATGCTTGTTTAAACCTCACCATTAAGTTTTCAGTTGCCTGATACTACCTACTATTTAATCAAATCCCATTTAATTTCAAGTTATCTAATCCACTGTTTCACATCAGGGCTACTATGTACTTACTCCACTGAGTACCTCGTTTAAGCCCTCATTTTGTAATTGATGCTGTATGCTTTATGGAATAAAATAGTTTTCCATATGTCTATCTATCTATCTATCTATCATCTATCTATTTATCTACATACAGGTCTGTTTCTGAGGTCTCTATTTTATTCTTTGGGCCAATTTGTTTATCCTTGCATAGAGGTACAGCGCTTTAATTAATATAAATTCATAAGTCTTAATATTTGGTAGAACAAAAATCTTCAGTTTCCCTGGCTCTTTATTCCTCCATGGATATTTTAGAATTTGCTTATAAAGTTCCATGAAAATTCCTATTAGAGATTTTAATTAGAATTTCACTGAATCTAAAGCACAATTAAGGGAGAAATGATATCTTTAAAATTCTGTCTCCCTAACCTTGAATATAAATCTAATCTCTATTTATTTAGATCATTAATGCCTCTTACAGTTTGAATGATTTACCTGTTCAAGTGAAACTATTTTTTTATATTTATTTCAAGGCTATTGATAATCTCTGATACTATAGTAAATAATGTCCTTTGTGCAGGTATATTTTCTGATTATTTGTGGCTAGGGCATAGTAAGGCAATTTCTTTTTTGCATATTAATAAACTAGTCTATTATTTCTAATAATTTACTTGGAGATTGTCTTGGTTTTCTACGTAAAAAGGTCACATCATTTGTAAATAATGACAGTTTTAGTTACTCCTTTCTAAAACTTTATTCTTTTAATTTCTGTTTTCTTGTTCAATATGCTGGTCATGACCTCCATTTATTGTCAAAGCAACTGTGATGATAGTGGGCATCTGTTTTCATTCCTGATATTTAAAAACATTTCTAGTGTTAAGTATATCATTTCTGAAATGTAATGGCACCAGATAGCCGGCTCATTGAGTTCTATCTCTTACTAGACTGCAAGCTCTTCAAAGACAAGTGTTATTTCTGTGTGTTCCTATTTCTATATTGCATAGCATGGGGTGGGGGCAGTTTACAGAGTCAGGCATGACCTCTAAGCCAGTCATGTCCAGTAGCAATGATGATGTCTCCAATCTGGATCATGTAACCAATGTCCAGTGATACCTCCAGTGTGGACAGAACTATGGCTGTTCAGTTCTTCCCATTAATGGATTCAGGAAAGTAATACAAGGCCAAAATATCTGACCTAATTTTATGTCAACATAATTTTTTTTCAAAACTTTAAATCTGATCATTTTTATTTCTTTGAGAAATAAATGTAGGAATAACATAGGATAAAGAATTGTAATAAAAGAATTCTTGCTCAGCAATTAACTAAGCATCTTTTTCATTTTAGGTATTGTACTAAGTGCTGGGGATGTGATGAATCATAAAGCAAGCCTTAGTCATAAGGAATTTTCTGTTCACTTAGGATAAGTTTCTCAAACTTGAGTGCATATTAAAATCACCTGGAGAACTTTTAGAATATTTTGAGGCCCAGTGTGTACCCCATACCGATGAAACCAGATGCTCTGAGTGTGAGACCTAAGGAGTATTTTTTGGAAGTTTCTCAATGATTCCAATGTTCAAGAATGAGAACCACTGAGTTAAGGAGTCTGGCGTATAAACGTAAGACATTTCCCAACTCTAGACTATACAGCTTAAGTGCCAAGAGGATCATAGAGATAAGAAATGAAGACTTGGGCCTTGAGAAAATAGTAGAAATGGATTTGTGTGTGTCATATCTAGAAACTCTTGCCTAACCCAAGGTCACAAAAATGTACTCCCATTAATCTATTTGTTTTTCTTCATTTGTTTATTGTCTTGACTACTTTAGTTTACTAGTACATCTTGAAATAGGAAAGAATGAGTCCTTCAAATACTCTTTCCTTTTCCAATATTGTTTTGGCTATTCTGGGTCCCCTTGAAATTCCATATGAATTTTAAGATTACCTTGTTAACTTCTGCAAAAAGAAGTTTCTGCAAAAAGACATCTGGAATTCTGATAGAGATTATTTTGAAGCAGTAGATCAATTTGGAGAGTACTGCCATCTTAACAATATTAAGTCTTCTGATACATGACCATGGGCTATCTTCCCAATTATTTAGGTCTTCCTTCATTTATTTCAACTATGTTTTGTAGTTTTCACAGCACAAATTTTGCACTTTTGTTAAATTTGTTTCTGAGTGTTTTGTTATTTTTGATCTTATTGTGAATGGATTGTTTTCCTAATTTCATCTCAGATTTTTCATTGTGAGTGTTAATAGAAATACAATTTTTGGTGTGTATGGCCTTGTGTCCTGCAAACTTGCTTAACTCACTTATTAGATATAATAGCTTTTCTTATGATTTTCTATATAAAGATCATGTCAGCTCTAAACAGTGATAATTCTTCCTTTACAATTGGATACCTTTTTTTTCTTGCCGAATTGTCCTTGCCAGAACTTCTCATACAATGTTGAATAGAAATGGACATCCTTGTTTTGTTCCTGATCTTAGGGAGAAAACATTTAGTTTTTCACCATTAAGTTTAATGTTACATGTGTTATTTCATAGATACCCTTTATCAGGTTGAGGGCTTTCCCTTGTATTCCTACTTTGTTAAGTGTTTATCCTGAAGGGATGAGGGATGTTGGACTTAGTCAAATGTTTTTTCTGTGTTTATTGAGATAATCGTGTATTTTGTGTGGTTCAAATGTCTTTTCTGTGTTTACTGAGATAATCATGTGTATTTTGTGTGGTTCATTGTTTTGATAAGGTGTACTACATTAGCTGATTTTTTAGATGTTAAACGAATCTTGCAAATCTGAGACAAATCTCACTCGGTCATGATGTGTGATCATTTTTATATGTTTTTGGATTCAGCTGCTAGTATTTTGTGGAGAATTTTTGTGTCTATATTCATAATAGGTATCAGTCCATAGCTTTCTTGTTACGCCTTTGTCTGGTTTTGGTGTCAGGATAATATTGACCTCATAGAAAGGGTTGGAGAGTGTTCTCTCCATTTCTGTTTTTTTCTGAATTGGTAAAGAATTGGTGTTAATTCTCCTTTTAAACATTTCGTAGAATTCACCAGTGAGATCATCTGGGCCTGGCTTTTCTCTGTGGGGAGTTTTAAATTTACGAATTCAATCTTCTATTTCTTCTTGAGTCATTTTCATTAGTTTGCGTGTTTCTAGGATTTTGTCTTTTTACCTATGTTAACTCACTTGTTAACATAAAAATGCTCATTGTATTCTTTTATAGTCTTTTTTATTTCTGTAACATCAGTAATGTAAATTTTAAAGCAGCTTATTATTTTTATGGTTATTATTACTATTATTTTATCAAATGAAACCTACATAAAACACCAATATATAAAATTGATGAGAGAGCTCCTCCAAAAATCTCAGCAGCTCGAACCCCTTGTCCTCTCTGGGGGCTCCTGAGGCAACCCTAAAAGAACCAGATTACCCTACAGAACACAATTTAAAAGTCTTGTATGTAGGGCTAAGCATTATGTTTGTTTGTTTTTTGTTTGAATTTTAGGTGTATCCAGGATATTCTTGTTTGGGGATCTGGATGTCTGGACTTGAAATGTATTTTTCAGTCACTTCTCTGGAAGTGAAAATTGAAGCAAGACATTTAAGTAGTTAAGGAAAAAAATGCAGTCTTCAAAGGAGCAGGTCAAGGAGGCAAGTCTGGACCATGTAAGTCAGGTCTGCAAAGTAAAAAGGGAGAAAACAGGAGCATCCAGGAGTGCACAACATTTTAGGGAAACAGGAAGTAATTTCAAAAAGATCTTTGGATTTAGTATCTTAGTACAATATGGTACTTTGAATGATTTACAATCAACTGTCACCAATCATAATTATCTGTCCCTTTAGGATATACCTCACTCAGCCTCCTCTCTGATGGTACCCAAAGGCATCTTCATAACTCCAGGAGATCCATGCCATTTCTAGTTGCTGCCTTAAGCTGCTCCCACAGCTTTGAGGCTTAGAGCTTGCCACTTTAGGAATCAAAGTCTTTATCACTTAACTGCTATACTTAGTGCATTATCTCTCTCTAGGTTTCAGCTGTTCCTGCTGTGCATTTGCTGGAACAAAAATTCCTTTCTGTCTTTGTGCCCAAAGTAGTTCAACTGAATTGAAAGTTAAAGTATTGTCACTTCCCAACATACTTAAATTCTCTTATCAGAAAAGACACATTTTTGAATTTTCTATTTGTTATTTATGCCAACTTCCAAAAAGGTTCTGAAGATGTTTATAAGCATTAACCATGCACATATCTAAGCCATTGAAACCGAGAAAAAAGTAAAATAACTTTAGTAATATAAATAAAGAGATAATTATACCAGAAAATTTAGGATAAGACAATTCTTGTGACTGAACACCCTATTAAATCTCAAGACTCCTACAGATAAAATAAAGTGGGAATATTGAATAAAGACCTTTCGGGCATTATTTTTTATTGTGTAACAAATGATAATTTTAGTTGAAGAATTAATATATCAGCCAAAAAAAAAATCTCCTAGAAAAGTGTCTCTCAAATTTAATGTGTGAACAAATCAGCTGAGAATCCAATTAAAATGCAGATTATGATTCAGAAGTTTTGGGGCCTAAGCATCTGCATTTCCAACTAGACCTCAGACGAAGTTGAAGCACAATAAGATCCTTTTGGAAACTTTACGGCTGGCACACCCATATGGCAATTCAGCAAAGAACAATGGCTAAATAATACCAAAAGGAAATTATAGTCCTAAAGTTAAAAATGATATAAAGAAAGCAACTAGCAAATAATCTAGAATTTTAATTACTGAATTAATAATGCCCCTTCTCATTCAAAATGCATTTCAGACTCTTAACTTATGCTTAATATAAAATTTTCGAGGATGGCTAGTGCAAGAAAGAATAGGCAATGGGAATGCCACATAAAAATTCACATCAACTGAAACAAATAGATTGCAGCTCCACCTATCAGCCAGAGTAGTAGACAAGGAGGAAACGTTGCAGTGATTTGAGAACCTGACCAATCACAAGTATCTTCTATACCGACAAAATAAAGTCCTTGATTAGCCACAATATGCAGTTTTGTCACTGAATGGCAGAAGTCTCTATTTATTTGTTGAATAAAAGAATAAATAAATTAATGCAAAATATGAAACATACAGTTTAGAAACATCTACAAACCAGATAGTAGTTGTATTCCTTTAAATCTATGGTATATGAACAGAAACAACTCTTAAGAAATTAAAATTCAGCTAGATTATCACTACTACCACAGGTGCCCATTCTCTACCATCAACCATTCTTTATTTCTTTGTTCTAATTGTTTCTTACATGTAGCATATATTGAGCTTTCTTTTAAAATACTATTTGACAATCTCTGTCATTTAATGGAACATTCAGTCCATTTATATTTAGTGTAATGACTAACAGACTTGCTATTAATTTTTCCATTTAATATGATTATTATTTCTGCTCCTATGTGGTTTCTTCTTTCCTTTTGCTGACTTAATGGATATTTTATTCACTCTATTTTTGTCTTTGTTAACTTGGAGTTTCATTACTTCTCTCTAATTAGTAATCTTTTTATCTCAATAAGCAGACACATATATTTCCACTATTTGAAAACAGAATACCAAGTATTCCACTCCTCCCCCAACTTGCTCTGTTCCTCAGTTCCACAATTATTTACTTTCTCCATGAGTACCTTTTTCCCTCTATGATTCAGGGTTTCATTGTTCAATTAACTCATAGGTTATCATCTCCCATCCACATGGAAGCTCTGGTCTGAGAGAGATAAGTCTGAAAGTGGCAAGAAGGAGAGAGGAAATAAAGGAGTGATCAAAAGTGGGGCTCCCTCTTCTTTCCAGGGCCTGAATTTCCTGAAGGAACTTGGAACCTGAAAGAGGTGAGAACCCTGGAACCTGGTAGAGGTAAGGAGGTGGCTACTATATATCTTTATTTCTTCCAGCTTTCTTGAGTTAGCAGTGAAAACATGGGTGGGCTGAGGCAGAACAAATAACTTCCTTCTCAGGTAAATAGCTATGTCAAAAATTAAGAGGCAAAATATACATTTCTTCATGCTCTATTCAGAAAAACTATTGTGCTTTTGGAGGAAAAGAGAGAGTTCTAATGGTTTTAATTTGGTTCAGAATTAAGAAGTTTGGAGGCTTCATACTGTTTTCCATAGTGGCTACACCAATTTACATTCCCACCAACAGGGCACAAGGAAACAAGGGTTTCCTTCCCTCCACATCCTCACCAAATATTTATCTCTTGTCTTTCTGACAGTAGCCATTCTAACAGGTGTGAGGTGATAGCTCACTGTGGTTTTGATTTTCATCTCAATAAAGCTGAAAAAAATTAACAAGTTTGGCTTAATTCAATTAGCAAATTTGAAGCTGCTTCCACAGAACAAGTTGGTAGGGAAAAAAGGTAAAATTACTAAAGGCTCTATACTTCTATTGATCATGGAAAATTATATACTGTGATATAATAGGAAATACAGTGCTGGTCTTTGTTCTGGTTCCTAGCACAAGAATTCTAAAAACCTTGGAATTTTTCTAAGTGATATAGGTGATAGAAGCATCTTTTGTTCCAAAGAGGCAACTCTTGGTGGGTACCTAGATAGCTTCAGGCTGGGGGTTGATACGCAGAAAGACGAAATAATTAGAAGCCCCACCCCCAACATTTAGAGAGAGGAGAGGGACTGGAAATTGAGTTAATATTCAATCATGCCTATGTGATGAAACCGTCCTTAAAAAACTCTAAATGTCAGAGTATGAGGAGCTTCTGGGTTGATGAATGCATTCACATGCTAGGAGGGTGGCCTACTTCAACTCTACAGGAACAGAAGCGTCTGTGCTTGGGATCCTTCTTGACCTCACCCTATGTACCTCTTCATCTGGCTGTTCATTTGTATCCTTTATTATATACTTTATAATACACCAGTAATAGTAGGTAAAGTCTCTCCCTAAGTTCTGAGTTACTATAGCAAATTACTGAACCTGAGGAGGGGGTCATGGGAACTCTGATTTACAGCCAGCTCAGAAGTACAGGAGGTCTAGGACTTGAGATTGGCACCTTAAGGGGGAGGAAGTCTTGTGAGACTAAGCCCTTAACCTGTGGGGTCTACACTAACTCCGGGTAGTTAGTGTCAGAATTGACTTGACTTGTAGGACACCCATTCAGTATCTGGAGAGTTGGAGAACTGGTTGGTGTGGCAAAAAAAACCCCACGAATATTTGGTGTCATGTGTTAGGAGAAATAACAGTTCATAAAGAAGAAAGAGGTGTCCTTCAACTCATCCTGTATACCAGGAAACAACAGAATCTAAGGAGAGGGGGAGTTTCTTTCCTTGTGGTCCTAGATCAGACATAGCTGAGAATCAACATCAGTGTTTACAGTGCTTTACTCCCTCAAGAAATATATCCACATACATCTGTATTCCATCCTCACAGAAGCCCAATGAGATAGGCGCTATTCCTGTTTCCATTCCCATCTCAAGTTACATAATCTTATTCTCAGAGGTTAAATGTTTTACCCCTGAAACAGAAGCCAATAAGTGGTTTAGCTGGCATTCAAACAAAATATCTGATTGAAAGTTACAGGCTCTTCCCAATATATAACATTGTCAACAACAGTATAGCTGCAGCTCCTTTGCTATACCATCTTGAAATCATGAGTGAATTCTTCTCTGAAGAATATTTACTAAATAATCTCATTTAGAAAGAAATAGCAGCTGGAATAGCTGCACTGCTAACTCAGTCAATCATTTCCATTATTTGCAATGAATACAAGTAAAGTGTGTGAATATTAGGAACATTGTTTCCTCTTATGTTTTGAAGAATTAAGAAGCATGTGACCATGCTCCAGGATCAACATAGTTTGGAATGTGCAACCCCCCTCAACATTCAGAAAATAATCACTACGAGCTATTGAACATCTACTACTTTCTGGTCTCTATGCTAGATACTTTACATATTTCCTTTACTTTAAAATCCAACAAAGATATTACTACCCTCAACCTACTCTTTGGAACCATAAAGCACAAAGAGAGTAAATAAATTACCCAAGGTCACACAGCCAGCAAACTGGGATTTGACCCCAAGTTTATCAACAATTATAGCAACTGACAGCAATGTTTTCTTTCTCCTTTTTCCTTCTTCTTCCTTGGCTAATGTTTTCTTATTCTTACACATTTGTTTCTCCCTTTCTTGATCTGTTCTGTGGTATACGGTTCTGTCTACCAACACCATAGAACAAGAAACAGTTTCCTTTCTGGGAAAAGACCTGGGGTACATTACGTAAAGCCTGATTTCTACTTAGACGAATAGGAATCCTTGTACCACAGGCACTGTAGCATATCGGAGAAATACCCCAACATTTATAATTCTATTTTCAGGGTCTATATCATGAGCCTACTTTCTAGGGTTAACCAACTTAAAGTAAGATCCTGTGACATGATGAAATTCTCTGCACAGAATTTAAGAATTTCCACTCTTATTCTTGTATTTAAATTTTCTACTAGTGATGAGAATGACAATGAGGGTGTACCTGACTCCCCTGAGAAACACAACTCTATTGATCTTGTTTCCACACTGACTTCAAATAGTTCGTTACTTCAGTGAAAACATTACTTTGGAAATGCTGTCCATAGGTGAGGCATTACAGGGTTACTTATTCTATAATTTGTATATTCTGACATAAGTATTTCCTAAAGGCCTTCATGCTTCCTGAGGAGTCTTTAAGAATATAATTTCCTCAATAATATTTGTCTTCATTTTTTAAGCTGTATTATCTAAGGGCCCATCAACACATGGTGATGATGATCACTTTTGGCTCTAAAAGAAACCTTAGCATTTAAAACATTGTAACATTCCCCCCACATACACCCATTTTGCACATGAAGAAACTGAGGCTTGGAGAAGTTTAATGACTTGTCCGAGGTCATATAGTCACATAGTTTGCTAGTAGCACACCTGAGATTATAACCCAGGTGTTTTGGCTCCTGGTCCAGAACACTTTCTGGTGCACCACCCATTCCTCTGTCTGAATTAGAGGTAAAATAATAATAAGAAGAATAAAAATAACAACTAATTTTGAGTGCTTACTGTGTATGTAGTCACTGTTTTAAGAGCTTGATACAATGTGGTTTATTTATTCCTCACTACCAACACCATAAAGTGGGCACTGTTTATTATTCTCATTTTACTAATGAAGTAGTTGATAAACTACTCGAGTTGATAAACTTGCTCAAGATTAAAGATTATATTCCTTAATATGTGAGCCAAAATTTGAACTCACACTTTCTGACATCAGAAACTGCCCTCCTGTTACACTATTAACATAGTCAAAGGTGTGAACCAATTAGTGACTTTAAGGCAAACAGAAAATATGTATTGTTTTCACTTGGATGGGCGAGACTGCAGCGGCAAGGGGATCCACTAAGTCTGATAGTTTAGGAAGCATGGCTTTGGTTTTCTAAGTTTATCCCTGGGTATAAATAGAATTTCATCAATTATGTCTCCATACATCTGACAGCTGCAGCAGGAACACCATCAGGAGGCATTGCAAATGCTCTAACTGCCTTGTTCCTGGATGCTCTCAGCAGAGTACAAACTAAAGTCTGCAGAGGAATGGAGGCAGGTACAACAGACTCCTGGGACTCAATTCTTTCCCACAAATAGCTAATTTCTTTCATACCATCCATTCCCATCACCTCCTTTGAAATGTTTCATGTTACAACTTTCATAAGCAATTTGAACTTCACTGTCTCAGTTAAGAGACTTGGAATAATGGGGCTCCTTATTTAACTTATTTACCTTAACATCTAGTTAGAAAAACTCAAATCTGTAAAGTCCAAGATCTGACAGTTATAAAGATAGATTCATATGATGGGATAGAAAGCACGAATTTTCACACTGGGACAGCTACTGCACAGCACCCCATCTCAGATACTGGCACCAAAATATATATGACTTTACCTGTCCATGAGCAGAGGTCTACTCCTGCCTGACACTTAGTAGGTGCTCAAAAATACGCGTTGAACACGATGCTTTGTGACGACTTAGAGGGATGGGATAGGGAGGGTGGGAGGGAGGCTCAAGAGGGAGGGGATATGGGGACATATGTATGCATATAGCTGATTCACTTTGTTGTACAGCAGAAACTAACACAAAGTTGTAGAGCAATTATACTCCAATAAAGATGTGAAAAAATTATGCATTGAATAAATTGGAGTTGAATTGTAAGTAGGGGCTAGAAGAACCAGATCAAAGCCTAGAATCGGAATTTAAAAATTGTAGACAATTTCCTCCCAAGAGGCGAATAGAAGGTGTAACCACATCTGGCAAGCAGCAGTATGGAGGAAGTCAGAAAAGGTTTCAAGTCACGATAAGGAAATATTCAATGTCAGGCATGTAATCAAGAGAGGAAAAGGGGATGCAATGAGCCAAAGACAAGGAGTCCTGCAAGTGAAGCAAGAGCTGCCTTAGATAAAAAGCCCTGAATATTTTTGTGGCTATAGGAAATGCCAATGATTAGCTTCCTAATACCCAGTCGATGGAGGAATCCTGCCATACTTAGAAGATTTTGGAGAATCATAAAAGACTGTATCTCAAAACCCTCCTATTTCCTATCAAGGATCTACTAAGTTAACTTTTTTGAAGCTGTTTATGCTTTCAGATTGTTCCACTTTTGGGGAGAAAAATAAGAGTCACCAATTAATATACTCACTGGTAAGTTAAACCTTCTTTTACTCATCACTTAATTGGTCTGTGACCTTGAGCACTGATATATAACTTTACTGAGTCTTAAATTCCTCTATGTAACATGGGGCTAATAACACCTGAGGAGTTAGACATAATTTATAAATAGCACCTAGCTCAGCTAACTGAGATAGAGACTTGAGTTTTTATTTGACCAGAAACCCAATAAGACACAGCTATGATAAGGCCAACACAAACACAGACTGCATTAATAAAAGTATGGAGTTCAGATCATGAGAAATAGTGGTCTCGTTGTAGTCTTCATTCTTCAGAACACTTACTTCTGGAGACTTATGTTCCATACAGCCCACCACATTTTAAGATGAACATTAACAAATAGCTGTGTATTAGTTACTTGAAGGAAGCGATCATGTCTTATGTATCTTTATATCCCTTATAGTTTCATGCACAATACCCTATATTTAATAAAAGCTTGATCAATGGTGGCTGAATGGATGAGTGAACCAGTGATTATAAAACTGTGACAGAGTTGGTACAATTACAGAAGCTGATTTTGGAGAAGAATAAGTGAAATATTAATACTTTCTCTCAAATACTCTGTGTTACTCCAGAAGGTGGAACCACAGCAGAAAGATGGAATCTATGAAAAATAAAATCGGCTTTCCATAAAAAGAAGCTTCATGACAATTAGAGTTGTCTGGAGCAGAACATGGGTAGAAGTGAAACTGCATTGGAAGTGTCAAGCATGGCGTGAATGACCAGGTCAGATTTGGCTGAGGGGATTTCCACATCATGTAGGGAGTCTGCCGACATAAATGTTTGGGTTTATTCCATTAATAAATCTATGATGTTATGATAACTTATCCCAACATGTAAAGTAATTGCCAACCTAGACTTTTCCCAGAGTATCAATGGGGCAGAATTCTAAAAGATCTTAGAAATAATGTGTATACACACCACACACCCACACAGTTTTCCCTTAGGAACCTTGTATTCAGGTTACCAGGTGGGAAATTACTTGTAACCTACTTATTTGCAGGAGATGAGAACACACACACACACACACACACACACACACACACACACACAAACAATTCCATCTGCAACACTAGTGAAAATATCATTAGGATACATGGTATATGCACGTGCTCATTGAGATATTGGCACATAGGTTGTACCATGTAGCTTTGGGGGTTCATTAATGCAATGTAAATCTCTTTGTGTTGAGTCTATATTCATGACCACTTCTTTCTAAGAAGCCACTCATCCCTCAGTGCCTAACTTTGGCTAAAAGAAGGTAAACAACAGATTAGATTGAAACAACTCATCAATTGCTTGACTGACGAGGTATTTTTACCCGACTCATCCAATCAGTTTGTGTAGATACAGCGAGGAGCACGTGCTTGCGACAGGGTGAAGAGCTTACCGTCTATGTCATGGCCATTGTGATCACAATAACTCAAATTTTGGGTTGGATATTTCACATCTTTATTGCTCACGGTAGAAAAAAATGGTAACTAGCTTGAGTGTCCTTTTTAATCATTTATGACCTCTATTTTTGTTAGAAGCATTAGTTATTTTCCCTGTGGTTGCCAGATGGGTGGGTAGATCACTTAAAGGAAACATCTTACATAAAATCTGGATCAGATTTGCAATAATGACCTAAAAACCCTCTCCTCTACTAAATTTACAAAATGATATTGTGATTAAAATTTATTTAAGGGTTAATATTTTCCAGGCATTTAATATATGACATTAGTCACTTGGTCATACAATTCTCCTTCTGCACACATCCTATTATAATCTCCATTCAACAGATAAGTAAGTTGAGGCTCAGAGGATTTGGGAAGTATGTGAGAAAGTCACTTTCTCTCATCCTTTCGTAAAGTGTATTTTTTTCTAAAAATCAATCAAACAAACAAACAAACAATCTCCAAACGGAGATTGTTTCTGTCAAGCTATAAACCTCAGCAGAAATGTAAGGAAAGAAGAAACAACTCAACATACAGGGCCTTTGGTAATGAGAATGGAGCGCCAGTAAAACTCTAATTGCTCTCAGTTGCTGAAGAGGGAGTCAAGGATTGCATCCCAGGGGAATGACATCAAAATCAACAATTGAAAGATAAATTGCCATTACCCAAACCTGTCAGAGGGAGTAACGGGGGGTAGGCAGGATACAGAAAGAGTCCAGATCGTGATGGCCGTAGAGTTTAGGGAGGGCAGGAATATGAAGGAACTGTAGATGGAGAGTGTGTAGATGGAGAGAGGGTGGAAAGACATAAACCGGGATAATAAGCCATGGCAGAAATCCCACAGGATACTGAATGCTACATAAAGAAGCTTTGGCTTTTTACTAAGAAGTACAAGAAGAACATCTTTAAACCAGTGGACAGATTTGCACTGTCAAGTGGTCACACTAGCTAGCATGTGAAGAAGAGCAGGGTCAGAGAGGTAGCCTGGTTAAAAACATGTTCTTACAATAATCAAGAGGAAATATGATGTGGCACTAACTAAGGTAGTGGCCTTGCCACATGCAGACAGATTTGAGAAAATTGTTTGTGAGGTAGAAATCATAGGATTTCTGATTGATGAGATGTGCTGCAGGAAAGAAAGCAGAGACATCAAAGTTGCTGCTTGAGCAAATGAAGTTTAGGAGAGTATAGAACAGATAGTGCTGATCTGGAAACAAGACCTGTGAGCATCTCTGAGGGCCCAGTGGGGGCTGGAGGTCATGGCTTTTAGTGGCCCCAATATTCATGGAGGGGACATTTCCAAGACACAACTTGGAGGGCAAAAATATGGCATCAGAGAAGGCAGACTTCCTTTTCCTAGAAAAAGGAATTTTCTGAATGGGAGAAAGTTTAGGGTATGATGGGAGTGTGTCCTCATCTAGGAGGCAGTGGGGAAAGTGATCTGAAGTAATAGCAGAGTATTGAAGTGATGGGTTGTGGATTTAAGCCACAGAAGGGAGAAGGAAGCTGACAATATGGTTAAGTTAGAGGGGCAATGTTTTTGAAGGTCCTTACAATACTGAGGAGTGCATGTAACTGGAATAAGAGAGCTCTAAGGATAAGAAGTTGTAGAAAGAAAGTGGAATGTTTGAATTCAGAATTTAAAGTGGTCATGGGGCAGTTTCAGATGACGACAGTCTTCTGGCTTTGGGTAAATGAGATGGGTGAAGGCAAACCTCATGAGAGACAATGAGGAGAAGGGACTGAGAGACTGTCAGTAGATGGATGGACATGAAAGCCACCCAGGATGTCAGGAAGACTTGAAGTGGAGATAAAGACTGTGAATCAGGTGTGGAGGCATCATTGAAGGAGACAGGATAACCTGGGACTGGTAGGGAAGATGTCAGTTAATATTAGGAGGTTTTCAGGGAAGAAGCTGTGCAGAAGGAAATTTGTCCATGACAGAAAAGAGAAGTGTGGAGGAGATGGTGGAAAGTTTTGGCAAATGTGGGTAGACGAGACGTTTGTGTCTGCGATGAGGAAACACCAAGTGCCATGAGTCTGAGGGCACAGGGGAAGCTGAGTCAGGAAAGGGTATTCCAGCTCAGGCTTTGAGAAACAATGACAGGGATCTACAGTGTGGTGGATTTAAAGTGACTGTAATTTTTTTCCCCAAATGATTAATATGCAAATGTAGTTTATACATGCTCAGGGCTTAGGGTATGATGGGAGTGTATCCTAGTCTATATCAGGGCAAAAGGCAACAGGGCAACAGCTCCTGGGGAGCAGCATCTACCCCAGAAAAGTTCTAAGCTGAAGTTTTAAAGTGTTATGTAGAGCCTCGAAGATGTGGTCAGTATGGATTTACATTGTGGAGATGATGAGCTCCACTTACTATAGAGATTATGAATGCACTATATTCTCAAGTTCTGCAAATGGATGTGAAATCTCATTTAAGTCCAAAGTCTGATTCACTTGCAAACACTGGTGGTCAACTAATTAATCACTTTTTTCTCCCCAACTTATTTTACTAATAACTATAAAAGGAAGAAACTGAGGCGCAGAAGGCTTCAGTATCTTAGATAAGGGTACACAGTTACTTAGCTCAGGGTATACACTGACAGCAGCAAGAACTGACGAGGACCTTATAAAAATGGGAAAAGATGAAAAAACCCATTAAAATCAGTCACAGAATACACAACTATCAGCATAGCTGGGGTTATTTAGTTAGGGGCAAGGAGCCCCACATGTCTCTGAATTCCCTGGGAGCTTCATTGCATTGCTTTCACTGATCCTATAAGCATGTATGAAGTATTAGGAAACCCAGTTACTGAGGAACACTGAGGAATACAAAAAAGATGAATACGTCACCAGGAGTTAAATAGCCAGACAAATAAGCAACCCAAAGATTGATGACTTCCATGACTGGAGTATATGTAGGACACAATAGGGCTGAAAGGGCCAAAGTAATGAGTGGAAGAGGGCAAAGGGTCAGGAAAAGCTTAGTCCAGGAGGTGAAACAAAACAGAATCATGACAGTTGAGTGATCACCAGGTAGAAATGGAGAGACAGGGCTTTCTGAAAAAGTGGAGCATCAATGGCAACCCTGTGGTCCATTGGGGAAACTGTACATTGTTTCATAGGGTTACAGAATTTATGGGTGAGGAGAGAGAGAGAGAACAAACTGGACTGGTAAGAAGAGACATAATTTTGAAGACCTTATTAGAAAATGGATTTATCCTACAGGTAATGGAGATTATTGAATGATCCTACGCAAGAGAATGACTTGATGGGATTTGCAAGTTAGAAGAAGCACAATAACTTCATTTCAGACATGAATGTGAGACTTGAAGTAATCTATTAATACTAACTGGTCTTTCTAATAATGATTTTTAATTTAGATAAACCATGTTCATTAGACCCTTAAAATATAGGGGAATGTATAACATTTAAAGAAGTATTTCTACCCAATTGAAAGTTTTAATAAAAGCGTCTTGTTCCTATAATGATCCTATTTCAAAATTTTAAATTTAAAGGAGTATACTCCCATTGTTTGGCAATTCACCTACAGAAACAACTTTTTCCCCCAGTAATGCTAGACAAATGATTGATTTCATACAGTGCTTTGAACTGAGAACAGGCAAAATAAAATGTTATGACATGTCCTAGGGGTCTTCAAAAGGTTATCCATTCAGCATAATATAGAGGAAATGGCCAACTTCTTTCTGCCACATTGCACTTCAGAAATAGCTAGCTACACAAAAGTTATAAATGTTCATTGCCTGGGAAAAGTATTTGGACCATTAGTAACAGCTATTTCTCTAGATACATCCAGATTTCCATTTTGTAAGAAACCATTAAGCATGATTTTCTCATATTCGTATCTAATTATGCAATGACATTAGGGGACCTCAGTGTGTGGCTTTCCCTAAGAGGAACCACCACCAATGAAAACTACCCATACCTGTAGAAGCAGCAGCAATGAAGTGGGCTGTGAGTGTTGCTAAGACACCTTTCCCATGGTATCTGATTTAAATTGTCAGTTTCCTACTGACCAGGAATGAAGGACAGGGTCATGAAGTTCCCACAGAAAGATATATCACTGGACTGCTGGAAATTTCTCTATAACCCCAGCCTTGAGAATCAACCTTCTTGCTGACAACGTCAAAACTCACTTCAGGGGAAGATATTCATCACATGATTACAAACCCCACTTTATGAGCATGAAAGTTTAAAGATAACAGCAGTGAGATGGATGAACATGGGGGTATAAATTCTAAAAGGTAGTATATAAATCTTAGAATTTCAGTATCATCTTAAAATTTAATAACCTAACATTTTATTGTTTTTTACTATTAAAAAGAATGAAACAATGAAGAAATTAATAACTAGTAATTTTTAGGTCAAAATTGTATCAAATATCTATATGTTACAGAGAGGGCATAATACATGAGCTGAAGTAGTGAATTTCAACTTTCTTTCTCTCCTGAGGTGTTAGTAATTTAATTCATTTGCTTATAAACTCTTGCAAGAAACTGAAGGACATAAAGCTTTAAGGTGAACAGTGCCCAGCTTCAGTGGTTTATAATTTGATTGGAAAGACAAGGTACTTTATTCCCCAAGCACACGTTGGATCTTTCTGTTTCTTGTTTCCTTCATTAATTTCCCCTATTTCTTAAAAGCTTTCTCTTCTACTTTCTCAGCATAAATCACAGTTACTCTAAAACAAAGGCCTTATATGTTATATGTCCACTTCTAGTGAATTTTCAAGTTGATTGCCTCTTTTCTATGATGGGTTATCCACTAGGTAGATTATGCACATGTTTAAGACTCCAGGAGAAGAAACCAAAATGTCCTTATCGACTATGACTCCACTTGCCTCTTTTAGGTTGGATCTCACCTACTCCTTAAAAGGCTAACAACCCTGATCTTACTGGCTAACTTAGCTATTATGAAGGGAGAAAGGTTCTAAATGGGAAAATGAGATGGAAAAAAAATTTTAATCCTGTATCACAGCTTTTCCTAGGCTCTTCCTGTATTTTCTAGGAAGATGGTGACACTGATTCACAATTGGCATTTATGCTTAAGACTGTACTTTAGCTATGGTGTAAGCTATCAGCAATCTACCACCCATGCTTGTTTACCTCGATCTCTCCTTGTGAAAGGTGGTAAACTGTGCAAAATAGCTCTGAGGATTTGGTAATGCAGAGTGGAACCATAGAGGACACAACCAACTAATCTCCCAGGACCCCTTTATAACTCTGAGACTGTGGACAGCCAGCAGACAGCCTCTCCTCTCAATGGGTTAAGCAGTAGTATGTTCTCACATTACTATGAACCCACAGGAGGTGAAGAGATACATAAAGTTTATTATTCACACATTATTTCTCCATATCAGGTCATAGGAAAAGATAAGGAAATTAGGAATCTGGTGACTAATGTTGAACAGAGAGGAGATTTGAACACTCAAGTCAGGAAGGAGGAGAAAAGGGATGTAAGAAAAGAGGAAGACAAGTAGATAATAAGTGGACAAACCTAAAAAAGTACAAAAGGAAGCAAAGAAAAATGAGGAAGGTTAAAAATAGTGAATGTGATATAGTTGTATGTAGAAGTTATCGTGTATTCTTTTAAAATTCCCAATACACTTCTTTCTGAAAAGGATGTTGTGAGGTTTTATAATAAACTAAAGGCAGGAAAGACGTTCAAGATGGTGGAGGAGTAAGACGTGGAGATCACCTTCCTCCCCACAAATACATCAGAAATACATATACATGTGGAACAACTCCTACAGAACACCCACTGAACGCTGGCAGAAGACCTCAGACTTCCCAAAAGGCAAGAAACTCCCCACGTACCTGGGTAGGGCAAAAGAAAAAAGAAAAAACAGACAAAAGAATAGGGTTGGGACCTGAACCAGTGGGAGGGAGGTGCGAACGAGGAAAGGTTCCCACACACTAGAAGCCCCTTCCCGGGCGGAGACTGCGGGTGGCGGAGGGGGAAGGTCCGGAGCAGCGGAGGAGAGCGCAGAGACAGGGGTGCGGAGGGCAAAGCGGAGAGATTCCCGCACAGAGGATCGGTGCCGACCAGCACTCACCAGCCCGAGAGGCTCGTCTGCTCACCCGCCAGGGCGGGCGGGGGCTGGGAGCTGAGGCTCGGGCTTCGGAGGTGGGATCCCAGGGAGTGGACTGGGGTTGGCGGCGTGAACACAGCCTGAAGGGGCTAGTGCGCTACAGCTAGCCGGGAGGGAGTCCGGAAAAAGGGCTGGACCTGCCGAAGAGGCAAGAGACCCTTGTTTCGGGTACGCGAGGAGAGGGGATTCAGCACCACCTAAACGAGCTCAGAGACAGGCGCGAGCCGCGGCTATCAGCACGGACTCCAGAGACGGACATGAGACGCTAAGGACGCTGCTGCCGCCACCAAGAAGCCTGTGTGTGAGCACAGGGCACTCTCCACACCTCCCCTCCCGGGAGCCTGTGCAGCCCGTCACTGCAAGGGTCCCGGGATCCAGGGACAACTTCCCCAGGAGCGCTCACGGCACGCCTCAGGCTGGTGCAACGTCACGCCGGCCTCTGCCACCACAGGCTCGCCCCGCAACCGTACCCCTCCCTACCCCCGGCCTGAGTGAGCCAGAGCCCCCGAATCAGCTGCTCCTTTAACCCCGTCCTGTCTGAGCGAAGAACAGACGCCCTCAGGCGACCTACACTCAGAGGTGGTGCCAAATCCAAAGCTGAACCCTGGGAGCCGTGCGAACAAAAAAGAGAAAGGGAAATCTCTCCCAGCAGCCTCAGGAGCAGCGGATTCAATCTCCACAATCAACTTGATGTACCCTGCATCTGTGGAATACCTGAATAGACAACGAATCATCCCAAAATTGAGGCGGTGGAATTTGGGAGCATGATATATATATATTTTTCCTTTTTCTCCTTTTGGGAGTGTGCATCTGTATGTTTCTTTGTGTGCTTTTGCCTGTATAGCTTTGCTTTTACCATTTGTCCTAGGGTTCTCTCTGTCCAGTGTTTTATTATTATTATTTTTTTAGTATTGTTTTTAGCACTTGTTGTCATTGGTGGATTTGTTTTCTGGTTTGGTGTTTCCTTTCTTTCTTTCTTTTTTTAAATTACATTTTAATTTTTTTAATTTTTAATAATTTTTTTATTTTAGTAACTTTATTTTATTTCAATTTTCATTTCTTTCTTTCTCTCTTCCTTCCTTCCTTTCTTTCTTTCTCTCTTTTCTTCTTAGCAGTGTGGCTGACAGGGACTTGGTGCTCCGGCCATGTTTCAGGCCTGTGTCTCTGAGGTGGGAGAGCCGAGTTCAGGACACTGGTCCACCAGAGACCTCCCAGCTCCATGTAATATCAAAAGGCAAAAGCTCTTGCAGAGAAAACCATCTCAATGCTAAGACCCAGCTCCACTCAACCACCAGCAAGCTCCAGTGCTGGACACCCCATGCCAAACAACTAGCAAGACAGGAACACAACCCCAACCATTAGCAGAGAGGCTGCCTAAAATCATACTAAGTTCACAGACACCCCAAAACACAGACCTGGACGTGGTCCTGCCCACAAGAAAGACAAGATACAGGCTCATCCACCAGAACACAGACACCAGTCCCCTCAACCAGGAAGCCTACACAACCCACTGAACCAACCTTAGGCACTGGGGGCAAGCACCAAAAACAACTGGAACTACGAACTTGCAGCCTGAGAAAAGGAGACCACAAACCCAGTAAGTTAGGCAAAATGAGAAGACAGAGAAACAAACAGCACATGAAGGAGCAAGGTAAAAACCCACCAGACCAAACAAATGAAGAGGAAATAGGCAGTCTACTGGAAAATGAATTCAGAGTAATGGTAGTAAAGATGATCCAAAATCTTGGAAATAGAATGGAGAAAATTAAAAAAACCGTTTACAAGGACCTAGAAGAACTAAAGAGCAAACAAACAATGGAGAACAGCACAATAAATGAAACTAAAAAGTCTCTTGAAGGAATCAATAGCAGAATAACTGAGGCAGAAAAAAAGATAAGTGACCTGGAAGATAAAATAGTGGAAATAAATACTGCAGAGCAGAATAAAGAAAAAGGAATGAAAAGAATTGAGGACAGTCTCAGAGACCTCTGGAACAACATTAAATGCACCAACATTCAAATTGTAGGGGTACCAGAAGAAGAAGAGAAAAAGAAAGGGACTGAGAAAAAATTTGAAGAGATTATAGTTGAAAACTTCCCTAACGCGGGAAAGGAAATAATCACTCAAGTCCAGGAAGCACAGAGAGTCCCATACAGGATAAATCCAAGGAGAAACACGCCAAGACACATATTAATCAAACTATCAAAAATTAAATACAAAGAAAAAATATTAAAAGCAGCAAGGGAAAAACAACA
>NC_041218.1:16881521-16886027 GCF_002837175.3 Physeter macrocephalus
TGCGGACCCCAGAGACGGGCGTGAGACGCTAAGCCCGCTGCTGCCGCCACCAAGAAGCCTGTGTTGCGAGCACAGTTCACTCTCCACACCTCCCCTCCCGGGAGCCTGTGCAGCCCGTCACTGCAAGGGTCCCGGGATCCAGGGACAACTTCCCCAGGAGCGCTCACGGCACGCCTCAGGCTGGTGCAACGTCACGCCGGCCTCTGCCACCACAGGCTCGCCCTGCAACCGTACCCCTCCCTACCCCCGGCCTGAGTGAGCCAGAGCCCCCGAATCAGCTGCTCCTTTAACCCCGTCCTGTCTGAGCGAAGAACAGACGCCCTCAGGCGACCTACACTCAGAGGTGGTGCCAAATCCAAAGCTGAACCCTGGGAGCCGTGCGAACAAAAAAGAGAAAGGGAAATCTCTCCCAGCAGCCTCAGGAGCAGCGGATTCAATCTCCACAATCAACTTGATGTACCCTGCATCTGTGGAATACCTGAATAGACAACGAATCATCCCAAAATTGAGGCGGTGGAATTTGGGAGCATGATATATATATATTTTTCCTTTTTCTCCTTTTGGGAGTGTGCATCTGTATGTTTCTTTGTGTGCTTTTGCCTGTATAGCTTTGCTTTTACCATTTGTCCTAGGGTTCTCTCTGTCCAGTGTTTTATTATTATTATTTTTTTAGTATTGTTTTTAGCACTTGTTGTCATTGGTGGATTTGTTTTCTGGTTTGGTGTTTCCTTTCTTTCTTTCTTTTTTTAAATTACATTTTAATTTTTTTAATTTTTAATAATTTTTTTATTTTAGTAACTTTATTTTATTTCAATTTTCATTTCTTTCTTTCTCTCTTCCTTCCTTCCTTTCTTTCTTTCTCTCTTTTCTTCTTAGCAGTGTGGCTGACAGGGACTTGGTGCTCCGGCCATGTTTCAGGCCTGTGTCTCTGAGGTGGGAGAGCCGAGTTCAGGACACTGGTCCACCAGAGACCTCCCAGCTCCATGTAATATCAAAAGGCAAAAGCTCTTGCAGAGAAAACCATCTCAATGCTAAGACCCAGCTCCACTCAACCACCAGCAAGCTCCAGTGCTGGACACCCCATGCCAAACAACTAGCAAGACAGGAACACAACCCCAACCATTAGCAGAGAGGCTGCCTAAAATCATACTAAGTTCACAGACACCCCAAAACACAGACCTGGACGTGGTCCTGCCCACAAGAAAGACAAGATACAGGCTCATCCACCAGAACACAGACACCAGTCCCCTCAACCAGGAAGCCTACACAACCCACTGAACCAACCTTAGGCACTGGGGGCAAGCACCAAAAACAACTGGAACTACGAACTTGCAGCCTGAGAAAAGGAGACCACAAACCCAGTAAGTTAGGCAAAATGAGAAGACAGAGAAACAAACAGCACATGAAGGAGCAAGGTAAAAACCCACCAGACCAAACAAATGAAGAGGAAATAGGCAGTCTACTGGAAAATGAATTCAGAGTAATGGTAGTAAAGATGATCCAAAATCTTGGAAATAGAATGGAGAAAATTAAAAAAACCGTTTACAAGGACCTAGAAGAACTAAAGAGCAAACAAACAATGGAGAACAGCACAATAAATGAAACTAAAAAGTCTCTTGAAGGAATCAACAGCAGAATAACTGAGGCAGAAAAAAAGATAAGTGACCTGGAAGATAAAATAGTGGAAATAAATACTGCAGAGCAGAATAAAGAAAAAGGAATGAAAAGAATTGAGGACAGTCTCAGAGACCTCTGGAACAACATTAAATGCACCAACATTCAAATTGTAGGGGTACCAGAAGAAGAAGAGAAAAAGAAAGGGACTGAGAAAAAATTTGAAGAGATTATAGTTGAAAACTTCCCTAACGCGGGAAAGGAAATAATCACTCAAGTCCAGGAAGCACAGAGAGTCCCATACAGGATAAATCCAAGGAGAAACACGCCAAGACACATATTAATCAAACTATCAAAAATTAAATACAAAGAAAAAATATTAAAAGCAGCAAGGGAAAAACAACAAATAAGATACAAGAGAATCCCCATAACGTTAACAGCTGATCTTTAAGCAGAAACTCTGCAAGCCAGAAGGGAGTGTCAGGACATATTTAAAGTGATGAAAGGGAAAAACCTACAACCAAGATTACTCTACCCAGCAAGGATCTCATTCAGATTCGACGAAGAAATTAAAACCTTTACAGACAAGCAAAAGCTAAGAGAATTCAGCACCACCAAACCACCTTTACAACAAATGCGAAAGGAATTTTTCTAGGCAGGAAACACAAGAAACACAATTTTTCTAGGAAAACACCTACAATAACAAACCCAAAACAATTAAGAAAATGGTAATACGAACATACATATCGATAATTACCTTAAATATAAATGGATTAAATGCTCCAACCAAAAGACACAGACTGGCTGAATTGTTACAAAACAAGACCCGTATATATGCGGTCTACAAGAGATCCACTTCAGACCTAGGGGAACATACAGACTGAAAGTGAGGGGATGGAAAAAGGTATTCCATGCAAATGGAAATCAAAAGAAAGTTGGAGTAGCAATTCTCATATCAGACAAAATAGACTTTAAAATAAAGACTATTAAAAGAGACAAGAAGAACACTACATAGTGATCAAGGGATGAATCCAAGAATAAGATAGAACAATTGGAAATATTTCTGCACCCAATATAGGAGCACCTCAATACATAAGGCAAATGCTAACAGCCATAAAAGGGGAAATTGACAGTAACACAATCATAGTAGGGGACTTTAACACCCCACTTTCACCGATGGACATATCATCCAAAATGAAAATAAATAAGGAAACACAAGCTTTCATTGACACATTAAACAAGATGGACTAACTGATATTTATAGGACATTCCACCCAAAAACAACAGAATGCACTTTCTTCACAAGTGCTCATATAACATTCTCCAGGATAGATCATATCCCGGTCACAAATCAGGCCTTGGTAAATTTAAGAAAACTGAAATCGTATCAGGTATCTTTTCCAACCACAATTCTATGAGACTAGATATCAATTACAGGAAAAATTCTGTAAGAGTACAAACAAATGGAGGCTAAACAATACACTAGTTAGTAACTGAGAGACCACTGAATAAATCAAAGAGTAAATCAAAAAATACCTAGAAACAAATGACAATGAAAACACAACGAGCCAAAACCTATGCGATGCAGCAAAAGAAGTTCTAAGAGGGAAGTTTATAGCAATACAATCCTACCTTAAGAAACAGGAAACATCTCAAATAAACAACCTAACCTTACACCTAAAACAATCAGAGAGAGAGAAACAAAAAACCCCCAAAGTTAGCAGAAGGTAAGAAATCATAAAGATCAGATCAGAAATAAATGAAAAAGAAATGAAGGAAACAATAGCAAAGATTAATAAAACTAAAAGCTGGTTCTAGGAGAAGATAAACAAAACTGATAAAACATTAGGCAGCCTCATCAAGAAAAAAAGGGAGAAGACTCAAATCAATAGAATTAGAAATGAAAAAGAAGTAACAACTGACGCTGCAGAAATACAAAGGATCATGAAAGATTACTACAGGCAACTATATGCCAATAAAATGGACAATCTGGAAGAAATGGACAAATTCTTAGGAAAGTACAACCTTCCAAGACTGAACCAGGAAGACATAGAACATATAAACAGACCAATCACAAGCACTGAAATTGAAACTGTGATTAAAAATCTTCCAACAAACAAAAGCCCAGGACCAGATGGCTTCACACGCCAATTCTACCAAACATTTAGAGAAGAGCTAACACCTATACTTCTCAAACTGTTCCAAAATATAGCAGAAGGAGGACACTCTCAAACTCCTTCTATGAGGTCATCACCCTGATCCCAAAACCAGGCAAAGATGTCACAAAGAAAGAAAACTATCGCCCAATATCACTGACGAACATAGTTGCAAAAATCCTCAACAAAACACTAGCAAACAGAATCCAGCAGCACATTAAAAGGATCATACACCATGATCAAGTGGGGTTTATCCCGGGAATGCAAGGATTCTTCAATATACGCAAATCAATCAATGTGATACACCATATTAACAAATTGAAGGAGAAAAACCAGATGACCATCTCAATAGATGCAGAAAAAGCTTTCGAGAAAATTCAACACCCATTTATGACAAAAACCCTGCAGAAAGTAGGCATAGGGGAACTTACCTCAGCATAATAAAGGCCACATATGGCAAACCCACTGCCAACATTGTTCTCAATGGTGAAAAACTGAAACCATTTCCTCTAAGATCAGGAACAAGACAAGGTTGCCCACTCTCACCACTATTATTCAACGTAGTTTTGGAAGTTTTAGCCACAGCAATCAGAGAAGAAAAAGAAATAAAAGGAATCCAAATCGGAAAAGGGGAGTTAAAGCTGTCACTGTTTGCAGATGACATGATACTGTACAGAGAGAATCCTAAAGATGCAACCAGAAAACTACTAGAGCTAATCAATGAATTTGGTAAAGT
>NC_041218.1:16886232-16896483 GCF_002837175.3 Physeter macrocephalus
CACTATGTTCTTGGATTGGAAGAATCAACATTGTGAAAATGACTATAGTACCCAAAGCAATCTACAGATTCAATGCAATCCCTATCAAACTACCAATGGCATTTTTCACAGAACTAGAACAAAAAATTTCACAATTTGTGTAGAAACACAAAAGACCCTGAATAGCCAAACCTATCTTGAGAAAGAAAAATGGAGCAGGAGGAATCAGGCTCCTGGTCTTCTGAGTATACTACAAAGCTACAGTAATTAAGAGAGTATGGTACAGGCACAAAAACAGAAATATAGGTCAATGGAACAGGATAGAAAGTCCAGAGATAAACCCACACACATATGGTCACCTTATTTTTGATAAAGGAGGCAAGAGTATACAATGGAGAAAAGACAGCCTCTTCAGTAAGTGGTGCTGGGAAAACTGGACCAGCTACATGTAAAAGAATGAAGCACGATAAAAAATTAATACACAGAAATCTCTTGCAATCCTATACACTAATGATGAAAACTGTAAGAGAAATTAAGGAGACGCTCCTATTCACCATTGCAACAAAAAGAATGAAATACCTAGGAATAAACCTACCTAAGGAGACAAAAGACCTGTACGCAGAAAAGTATAAGGCACTGATGAAAGAAATTAAAGATGATATAAACAGATGGAGATATACACTATGTTCTTGGATTGGAAGAATCAACATTGTGAAAATGACTATAGTACCCAAAGCAATCTACAGATTCAATGCAATCCCTATCAAACTACCAATGGCATTTTTCACAGAACTAGAACAAAAAATTTCACAATTTGTGTAGAAACACAAAAGACCCCGAATAGCCAAAGCAATCTTGAGAAAGAAAAACAGAGCTGGAGGAATCAGGCTCCCTGACTTCAGACTATACTACAAAGCTACAGTAATCAACTGAGAAAACCATAATTCAAAGAGTCAGATACCACAATGATCATTGCAGCACTATTTACAATAGCCAGGACATGGAAGCAACCTAAGTGTCCATCGACAGATAAATGGATAAAGAAGATGTGGCACATATATACAATGGAATATTACTCAGCCATATAAAGAAATGTAATTGAGTTATTTGTAGTGAGGTGGATGGATCTAGAGTCTGTCATACAGAGTGAAGTAAGTCAGAAAGAGAAAAACATATACCATATGCTAACACATATATAGGGAATGTAAAAAAAAATAAAAAATGATTATGAAGAACCTAGGGGCAGGACAGGAATAAAGATGCAGACATAGAGAATGGCGTTGAGGACACGGGGAGGGAGAAGGGTAACCTGGGACGAAGTGAGAGAGTGGCATGGACATATATACACTACCAAAGGTAAAATATATAGCTAGTCAGAAGCAACCGCATAACACAGGGAGATCAGCTTGGTGCTTTGTGTCCCCCTAGAGGGGTGGGATAGGGAGGGTGGGAGGGACACGGAAGAGGGAGGAGATATGGAGATATATGTATATGTAGCTGATTCACTTTGTTACAAAGCAGAAACTAACGCACCATTTTAAAGCAATAATACTCCAATCAAAGATGTTAAAAATAAAGTAAAATAAAATAAAATAAAAATTTTAAAAAAGAGCCCGCAGGGCACAGGCAATCAATCAATCAATCAATAAACTAAAGACATATTATAGAGCCATCAATAACAGGGTCAAAGGAATAGGAGTCATGAAAAAGGAGGCATAAGTGGTACATAGGAAATTTTTAATAAAGAAAACTTCTAAAATGGAAATCAAAACATGGCTCTCGACTTCAGCTTTCTGAGAGCTAAAGAAACTACACACATATATGCACGCATTTGCTGGTTGCGGCGGGAGGGAAAATACAATGAAATGTTAATTTCTCTTAATCCTGAATTGCAATAGGAACTTACCTTTTGTGTCTTTATATGAAGATCCTTACATAATATAATAAATATAATAATATAGTAAATAGCATTTTCAGTGGTTGTTTATAAAACACAGGTACATTATATGCTATAATATTAAAAGTGAAGAAAATTTTTAAAAATGAGCCTCTAAGGAGAAAGTGGATAGATACATAAAAGGGAAAAAGGTGAGGAAAAGATAAATTTTAAAGTGGAATGTGCATATAGAAGAAAAAAAAATAAGAAAGAAAATATTGTGAGAACTTAAAATGTTGCAATACCCACTCAAAGAAAAGGACAGAAAGGGAATAGCCATAAATTAAACCTTCAACTGAACTAAGTATTATGGTCCCCAGAATCCATATCATGAGGGCACATTTTAGATGAGACACTTTAAATATTTGAAAAATTCTTTTTTCTTCAATGAAGTCCTGGACAGACCCATTATAGAGTGAATGCTTCTCTACAGAGAATCATAGAGTGTCTAAAATGAGGATTAGAAAGCACCGAGCTGATTGGTGCTTTGTGACCACCTAGAGGGGTGGGATAGGGAGGGTGGGAGGGAGATGCAAGAGGGAGGAGATATGGGGATATATGTGTATGTATAGCTGATTCACTTTATTATAGAGCAGAAACTAGCACACCATTGTGAAGCACTTATACTCCAATAAAGATGTTAAAAAAATAAATAAATAAAATAAAAGGAGGATTAGAAAACAGATGAAGAAATATAAGCAAGGCTAGTAAAATGTGTTCTTATTTTCATTTATTCTTCTTTCTAAGATAAAATTTCATTTCAAAGTGATGCAGCTGTTTCTCAAATTGCGATGCTAAAGAAGGCAAATCAGATTGAATTTATGTGCTTACACCACTCCCAATAATAATAATTCTGATATGAAAACTAAGATGGCAATTATAGAGATGGTCTAAGAGGAAAGTTAGAACAACATTCTTCCTAATAAGAGGTACCTAATGCAGATGAAATAGTGAAAATACAGCAATGGTTCCTGTAAATAGGACCTATACCTCACTGATTACATCATCCACTACCCTATTTTTTTAAGATCATTACTCAATTAATTCAGCAACTATATAAAAGCACCTACACAGGCCAGGCTTGGAGATGGACAGAACTCATACAAAGATGAATACGACACAGTCATTAGAATACACGTAACTCTTCCTGGCTTCTATTTCTAAGTAACAAAATGTGATTCTCCAATACACATTTTAGACTATCTCAGGGGACCACACACACAAAAAAAGTTTCTTCTTGCCAAAATGTCTCCTGATTTGGAAAACATACTTGTGCTTGCCACATTTTCTACTGTTTGGTGTCATGCTGTACTGAATTCACTGAGGCTAGTCATTGGCAATGTGGACGAGAACTCTGTCACAAAGAATAATAGTAGGCATTTCTCTGTCAGCCTTCCTACCTGAGCTCCCGAGAATTTTGCATATCACTACCAACATGATTTTCTCTTTCAATTTATCAGTTGTGACCAGCATTTGGAACTTGTTGACATATGTGGATCTAAAGAAGAAATTCCAATTGAACCGTTATGAGATTCCTCAATCTCCCTGTAAAGAAAAACATGTTCCAGTCCTTCAAAAGTCTTTGGGTTTCTTAAAAATATACATACGTGACATGAAGTGTGATCAATATGCCCAAATTACTGATCACTTCAATTTAAAACCTATCAGTCAATTCAGGGAAGGTAAATTAGTCACGTCAATGATTCATTATAGTCTCAGCGCTTGAAAATTGAACAGACTTTTCTCAGTGAATTATTCAGTAAACTAATCTTACGGTGTGCACGCATAGCCTTTATTAATTAATCCCATTGAACCTAAGATTGATAATGCATGAATGTACTTTGTGACTTTACTCAAGTAATATAATTTTACTAAGGCATTTCTCCTTGTATTCTACTTTCCCTAAACTATAAAAAGGAGGCTTGCAATAGCTGTACATCTCTCTTCCCAAATATAACTCTTTTCTCCCCAAGTGCATTTCTTAGAGGAATGATGTGAACATTGTAGTAGAAGTTTGTAAGTTCATTAATGATGCTAACTCTTAAAAGGTCTATAAGTCATGCTCTGGATTTAGTATAGACGTTTTGGCGGGTGTATTAACCAACCCCTCCCTCTAGTCCACTAGGGTATCACATAGGAGCTTAATTCTGTTCTGAAAAGAAATCGGCCAATTATCTAAAAAGAACTGAATGTACCCAAGGACTTAATTTGCCATTCACTCAGCAGAGTCTACTTCATTGTAATAACAAATGTTTGGCATTAACTTATAGTTTACCAAAACCTGTCATTTGCATTATCTCTTTTGTTCCCCTACAATAGTTCTGTATGGGAGATAAGGTAACTTTGCTTAATATTTCTATTTCACAAATGAGGAAACTGAGGCTCAAAAACCCACTGCTTATTAAAGCCATCCAACACACCATCAAGGGAGTGCTTGAATCAGCAAACACCATGTTCCTTCTGTATAATTCTGCCTCTTTTTCTTTCTGTATTTTACTGGAATCTGTTCTGATTCCTTTCATGAGCTGCTCCAGGTGCAGGTCATGATGATCCTACATGATCCGACTTTCAGACAAGGAAGAGGTGAAGTCATTCCCAGGTGGGGACCCAATGTGAAAGCCTTCTAGCACCCTCCAAAGAGCCCTGCTCTGCCTTTCTGAAATAAGCAGACTGACAGTGTTTATTCTTTTACTAACCACTATAATACGCAGTAACAAATGAAAGCTGTAATTGTTTTTCCTCCAAATATAACCCTTCCTTAGGTGTGTTTTATGACTCCTTTGCAATCAACTGGAAGGTAGATGAGTCTGAGGTTGCCACTTGAGTGATTGCATAATCAGTTGAGAAAAAGTGCATGAACCAGGAATGAGACTAACAATTGGAACAATAATGAAATGAGATAAAAGGAAGTAGAGGTAAGCAATTGCAAGTGTATTTTTGGAATCCTGATGCAAGATAAGAAATTTAGGCATGAGAGGAAAGAAGTTCAAGTCACGTTTCACTTATATTGTTTGTGTGATCTTTTGCCATAATGTTGACACTTTTCATTCTAAATGTCAAATGGCATTTAATGAAGGACCAGATAATGAATGAACAGTAGGCCTTGTTCTTGGCACACTGTGCTACCAATCCAGATAGAAACAGCTTCTGTATTTTGACATGAGTTTTGGGAAATAAGCCTAAAGTGGGCAGTAGACTATATTGGAAAAAGAAAAGCATTTGCAGTCAGATTCCCAGATCTGATATCCACACGTTTTGTCATTTCTCTTCAGCTTCATTATCTTTAAAAAATAACACCCACTTCATAGCACTGTTTTGAAAATTAAATGTCACTAAAGTTATAAGCACTTAATACACACATAGAAATGGTAGTTGGTTATTAGTCTTCAGCAAAGTTACATTATGTTACAGGTTTCCAGTCTTGGAAGGCAGAGACAGTTCAGCTCTATTTGCTGTGGGCATCAGCTGAGAAGGAATAGCTCCTCAAAAATAGACAAATGTGCTCTAGAGACCTCCTCCAGAAACTGAGAGATGACTTCAGCAAGATTTCCAAAGACTTTTTTTTTTTTTGCTTTGGAAAATTATTCCTTTAAACAACTTCTTCTTGCAGAAACAGAAAACTGATATTCTGCCATGTGAATAATAAATGGGCTAAAACATAACTTATTTTTATCCTAAATCTTTCATTCAGAAAGATGCCAGCCACAAAGAAGGTTCTTAAAAAGTATTTATCATATAAATTAATAGAATAGTCTTTTATATTATGAAAGTACTTGGATAGATGTTGAATACTTATTAAGTTAGACATTTTGTAAGGAGTTTAATGTATTAAAATATATTAATTAAAAATTTATTTATTATAAATTAATATATAAAAATCAATTTCCAGTTGCTTTCTGTGTTTTTTTCCTCTTTTATTTCTACCTAATAGTAATGAACTAAATAAAATTATAGTAACAATAATATAATAACTTATTGAGGCTTATCACGTGCCAGGCATCACAGCAAGCTCTTTGGCAGATCATCTCACTTATCCTCCACAGCAACCCTGTGAGATAGGTATCCTTATATTATCCCATTTCACAAAGGATGAAACTAAGGCAAAGATAAATTAATGTTATGTATGTTGGTATTAAATTTATTTAAAGTAAATTAGCAGCTTTGTGGTGGTAATGGCAAATATTTATGTTTCAGTTATCTTCTCAAAATTAATATGGTATTTCCATGGGATAACTTAGACTCTGGTCTTATTTCTCATTAAAAATAACTATACTTTAGTTGGTAAAGGTTTTACCAACCAATAAGCTATGTCAAGAGTCAGAAGTCCTGGGTTCAGGTTTTAGCTTCGCTACCTCTTGATGAGAGAGAGGAGACCTACATGTACTTGGTAGTTGTTCCCACCAATGTAGAGTGACAGTACTGTTGAGTGTGATGAAGAGAGTACACTGAAAGGACGACGGGAAGAGGGCATGGGGGTTGAGTTCCTTCAGGATAGGGAGCAGGATTTATTTTCTGTATATCTCTAAGAGCAATATTTGTTCACCGCTGTGGTACACATGGGTCAGTAAAGGGCCATTTCCTTGAGCATACTTGGAAATTAACAAGCAATAAATATAATTCCACTTCTTTTTCTCACTCGAGTACACAACATTGCAAGTGACTAAGGTTAAAGACAGATCTACTGTCATTTATTAAAGAAGGAAACCCTTCAGATTTTTGTTCTTTAAATATTATTGTCCATAAATTACTGGTAAAATATGTCAAAAATGGATGGAAACACAATAGAGAATCTAAGCTACTTGTGGTATGTGCTCAATAAATATTTGTTGAATTGAATATATTTAGAAGGAGGGAATAAGTCAAGCAATAACTATTTAATTCTTTGACAGCATTCAATATTAAAGAAGTAAATATTTAAACCATAAAGAAAACCACAATGTTACTAAGGGAGAAGAGGGTCAGAATCATTTAATTATCTTATTTTGATATTAAAAAATGTTTTTTCCTATAAAGAGCATCTCATAGAAAAGAATAAAAATTAGAATCTATGTTTTAATCACATTTTTGGTGCAAAGACAAACTGTAACAAAGAAATTATTCCAAAGAAAATGAAAAATCACCATTAGTCTATTATTCTTATTTTATTTTTTGAAAACACTGCCTATAGGGATAGATATTTAATATGTAAGAATGAAATGGAAGAATTTAATGGGTAGCCATTGAAAATTCAGGGGGATCTATTGAAAGAGCAGACCCCTTTGTCCACAGAATATATAAAAAGCTGCCTTAAGACTTTTTCTAATCTATATTGATTAGAATACATAATCTGTATAGAGGAGAAAAACAAAAACAAATTAAACTGAATCACAACACTACATACTTTTTATGTACTAAATGTTAGCTCTGCATTTTTGTTGATTTTGCTATTGTGTTTAAGAAACTATCAATCTAAGATATTATATTAGATATATTATTAGGTATTATATGTTCAAGTATGATGTTAGTTATGTGAAGTGACAAAACATTAATTTTTAATCCATACCATTGCTAAAACCCAACATTTCATTTGCTGAATAAAAACAACTCACTTCCCAAATGAATAATTTAGCATCATTGTGCAGTAAGGTTGTTGGTTCTGTTACTTACACTTAAACTAAGGCTATTTGGATGGGATCGATCAGAAATAACTAATGTTTTCTCTGGAAGTGATAGAAATCTTGAAATGTCAGCTCCACTACTCAGGAATAGAATTTGTATATTGGAACAACTAAATTATTAAGAAAAAACTAAATTAAAAACACATCAATCCGAATGACAACTGAGTGACAATAATTTGAATGATTTCATTTGGCATCCTCTCTCTCATTCCCATACACACACACACGCACACGCACGCACACCACTTAACTTTAATTAACCACACCAAAACCTAAGTCAGTCAGGAGTTAGGAACTACTCATCACTACAAAACATCAGTAGCACAGAAAAATAGTAACAATAATAAAAGAGCCAGGTTCAGGTTTTCAAAGATGGGAACATGCCGTTGAAAGGTGAGAGGAGACAGTGACAGCACGTAGGTTTAGTGGTGCGTAAGTACCCACACACCTCCAATCATATTCCTTTCTTTGTCCTCCTTTAGTAAACACGAAAGGCTTTATTCTGGGAATCTCAGTGATGAAAAGAGATTCGCAGTCTTACAAGGTGACAGGTGTAATAAACTGAGCCAATAAGGCATTTGGTGCTTTCATATAAGGACCTTAAAGTTCTGAAAGATGATTCAAAATCCTGTCTGATTTTGATATAACTACTTGGCTTCAATTCAAACTCTCAGAAAATAAGGAAGCGTTAAGGTCACGTGGACCTAGAATGTACTAAAAGAATCAATATGTATATGTCTATTATGCTAATCAAAATCATAGCTAATTAATATTTACTGAGTATTTATTGAGCCATGACACTATATGCAGAACTGGACAATACTTTAAATATGAAGAACAAAATGATTAGAGGGGGAGCTTTTTGCTTGAATTACCTAGATACTCTGAATGCAATGTTGTCTTTGCTCTTTCCTACTTACATGCTCCCCTAGCCCTAGCCCCAACCCATCCCCTCCATTTGGCACACACCATTACTCACCCAAGTACTCTTGGAGTGTGTGTGTGTGTGTGTGTGTGTGTGTGTGTGATTTTATCTTGAAGGGGAAATTTATTCATCAAATAACACTTCTTTAACCTATTGTTGGTTATACTCTGCAAATCATCTAGTACAAGATGATTTCAGTACCTTAAAGTCAGCATTTCTCTAACAAAACTGGTTGTTTATCCATGCATATTTGTATAGATTTGTGTCAGTTACATGAGAAACAGGTATAAATGTGTGCATGAATTAAAGAAGAAAGTGCCTCTACAAGTATACACTCGAGTAAGTTTGTGTATGAGACCCTTGGTAGACGTGCTTGAAGAGTGTGAGTTTCAAGAATGTGTTTGTTCTGCATGTGTATGTATATGTGTACATATGTGTTGTGCTTGCAATAGATATACATGGAGAAGATCCTGGGATGCAATTTAGCATACTTATCAACCTGAACTCTGCAGATGAATTTTTTTGCATTCAAATCCCAGGACCAAGATTTATAAGCTGTGTAACCTTGAGTAAGTTATTTGAACTCTCTTTGCCTTGGTTTCCTCATCTACAAAGTGGGCATAAAATTTTACCTACCTCCTGGAGTTGTAATGAGGATTAAGTAATCTTTTAAAAGTCTTAGCCCTGGCACATTGTAATCAGTAAAAATTGTCTTTTATTATCTCCTCCCCTCCCCAAAAGGACACATGCTCTGATAAATATAAATGTGTTTGCCATGTATGTGTCAGAGAATAACACTGTCTATGCCTTGTGTGCATTTATTTTTTTCTCCTTTCCCCCACCCTCATAAGTGTTGACACCTTCCCCATCATTAGAATAAAGTAATAGTGGTAAGAATAGTCGGAAGCAATTATTGAGCCCAGGGTAATCCCTGAGTCAATGAGATGAAAGTTAAGTGAGGATCATATGTGTCCCTGGCTGATCAGCATATTAAATGTATTAGCACAATGAGCACACACAAAAATAAAGTGGAAAATCTAGGCAAAGACTTGTCAACTCTTTGAGAAAGCAAACTTGAAAACCCATAATTCAAAATAATTTAAAAACTTCCCTGTTGTTCAATGCCAGTATAAGTGGCTCTAGCATTTCAAATTCTATGTATATTAAGGCAATCTCACCTACGTATTAGAGGTGCAGACTTATCTTTTATCCTCCCAGTCTACTCTCATATCTGCTTTGCCTCTTCCTTTCACTGACATATGAAGATTCGTAGATAGTGAAAATAGATTCTCTGCTTGTGTTTTCACAGGATATATATCAACAAAACAACTTAGATTTGCAGATAAACATTGATTCTGTCAAAAATTCCATGTTGAAGATCAGGATGGGCTTGTTCATTTTGAAAAAAAAAATGATCATTCAAAATTTAGTCAATACACTTAAGTATAATTGCTATGGTCAAAGAGAAGAAAAGAGATGGAAATTCTTCATTTACTGTTAATTAGTCAGAATGCTCTATTCTACCTAATGTATCACTGTAAAGGGCCTCACCTCTGCTAGTCAACTGCTTCAGTTTTCCAATTTACAGGTCTGTAAAATCTTTACTACCAATTGTTTTAAAAAAAAACAATTTATAGATTCCATATACATGTGTTAGCATACGGTATTTTTCTCTTTCTGACTTACTTCACTCTGTATGACAGACTCTAGGTCCATTCACCTCACTACAAATAATTCAATTTCGTTTCTTTTTA
>NC_041218.1:16896565-16907009 GCF_002837175.3 Physeter macrocephalus
ATATGGGGATATATGTATATGTATAGCTGATTCACTCTGTTATACAGCAGAAACTAACACAACATTGTAAAGCAATTATACTCCAATAAAGATGTTAAAAATAAATAAATAAAATTTGGCAATTTTCTAGATAAAAGAAAAAAAAAGAAGAAGGAAGACTAAAATAGAAGTGTTGCCTTACAGCTTAAAGATGGCTGGAAATAGCTGCTTTTTGAACTGATGACCCCCTCCCCAAGCTCTAAGCACATGATGCTCTTGTTCTAAGGTATCTTTTATCTTCATAATTAGAACTGAGAAAATTAAATCCTATTCCTGAAAAAAATTAAAAAATAAAAAATAAAAAACAATTTATAAAGGCTATCATAATACAATCTGAAAATACATTTATTTTCAGATAAATAAACACAATTTTTATGCCCTATCTTACTTTGCCTTTAGTTCAAAAGTGCTAAAGCATTGAAGAAGTGTTGCACCATACTGAAGAATAAGCACCATGTAACGGTGCCCTTTCATCTCCTAGATGTTTGATAATGAGCAGATTACTAAAGGCTCAGTTATCCTATCCCCTAAAAGAAGGATGATGACTAAAACTGGAATCTCATACCATTGTTCTGAGAATTAAATGAGATAATGAGTAGAAAGAACTTAGAATTTCAGGCATATATTATGTCCTCAGGCATTCAGTAGCTATAATTTTTCCTATTCTCTATGCCTAAAATGCTCTTTTCCTATTTCCCAAGTAGGAAACTGTTATTCATACTTCAAAGGTAAACCCAAGTGATTCCTTTGTAAATCCTTTGTGACATCTCCAAGGAAGTCAAGTAGATTTTTCCTTGTGGAGAAAAAGGGAAGCAACACTATGGAAAGGCAGAATGATATTGGTAGAAGAAACAAGAAAAACTGGGTAAGGGAGGGATTCTATCCTGCCTAGTGAGCTCTTTTTGGTCTTTCCTGAATCCCTGATGGTACCTTCATAGTCTGAGGAGATGAAACTTTTGGAATGGAAAACAAGGGGTTTACAAAACTTGAAAAAATGTAGGACTAAGATATTTTCCTTGGAAATTTTGGATCTTCCCCTCTCTCTTTTATTCTTTTCCTGGTAATGCCTATTTTGTAGGTACTTTTGGCTGAGACGGAGTACAAAACACAAGCGTGTGACAAGGCTGGTTTGAGGCTCGAGGAAGAGGCACAACAGGGCACTTATCATTTCATTTTTAAAATGTACTCCCCTTTGCCATATGATCCAGCAATTCCACTCCTTGGCATATATCTGGAGAAAACTCTAATTCCAAAAGATACATGTACCCCATGTTCATAGCAGCACTATTTACAATAGCCAAGACATGGAAGCAACATAAATGTCCGTCGATAAATGAATGGATAAAAAAGATGTGGTATATATATACAATGGAACACTACTCAACCATAAAAAAGAATTAAATAATGCCATTTGCAGCAACATGGATAGACCTAGAGATTATCATACTAAGTGAAGTAAGTCAGAAAGAGAAAGACAAATACCATATGCTATCACATATTTGGAATCTAAAAACGGATACAAATGAACTTATTTACAAAACAGAAACAGACTCACAGACATAGAAAACAAACTTATGGTTACCAAAGGGGAAAGGGGGTGGGGAGGATAAATTAAGAGTTTGGGATTAGTAGATACAAATTACTATATATAAAATAGATAAACAACAAGGTCCTACTGTATAGCACAGAACTATATTCAATGTCCTGTAACAAATCATAATGGAAAAGAATATGAAAAAAAGTACTCTTTTCTGCATATGAAAAAATTCGGGATTTAGGATGAAAAGTAGGACTCTAAATATAACTAGAATGTGCTAGAACATCCCTGATTTTGTGTTTCTTAATAATTGGAATATCAAACAAAGTGAGGAGCTTAGAATAAATATTTCACACAAACATCCATCCAGTGAAGTGATAGTGATAGGTTCTCAGGTTCTATGAAGGCAAAGCATCCCATTTCTCTCCCAGAGAAGTGAAGCAGCTGTTGGTTCTGCCTTCACATTATGGACTGGTTAAGAAGCACTTTCAATCTTGAGGGAAAGAAAGTTTTGGATTTGAGATTTTTATAGGTATCTAAGATATTCATGTGTGAAGGCAGCAGAAAGATATATACATAGATATGTACTGGCTCAAGAAATAGTAAGTTCATTAAAACAAAACTAAGTATTTAACATTTTTCAAGAGATTGAATCAGAACAAACAATTTAGAAATAGAGAGATCTTGCTATACAAGGACTTATAATCAATAGAAACCAGTGAAACACTGAGTAGTAAAGTAGTGATTATACAGTACAAGGCAACTGATCGAAAATATTGGAATAAAATAAAACATGTATAGATGTATATGCATAAACAATAAAAATTCAAAAGTTTAATAGCAATAATTTCACTCTAAATCTTCACATTATATCACAGAAGATCTGAAACTGAGTGTGAAATAAGCATGTTAATTCAAAATATATTACATTTTATCCTTGGCTTTGATAATTACCATAAAAATAATGATAAAATATAGTTTTTCAAAGTAAAACTAAGAACAAATTAAATTTTGAAAACAGATAAATACTCTGTAAATCACTATGTTGAGTGAGAGAGTTCAGAAAGCAAAAGACAGAGAAGGAATGAAACATAAAGGAGGTATAAAATGAAAGCAGAAAAAAAGAGAGAAGAAAAAATATGAAACGATTAAACTACCAATTTAAAAGCAAATATTCAAGGATCAAAAAAAATAAATAAAATCTAATTATATGCTATTTTAAAAACTGACCTGAGCAAAATGGTACAGAGAATTTTAAAAGTATGACAAATGTTTCTCAAAGTAAAAGAAATGGGTAGCAATATTAGTTTCATATAAATTAGAATTACAAGTAAAATGTTTTAAACAGAACAAAGTAGTAATAATTATGTATAAAGTTCAAATATGTATTAAAAAAAACCTATTAGAATTTAACCAAAATAAATAGGTGTAAGAAATGCAAATACAAACACAAATCAGGTAAAAATTTTTTAAAGCAAGAACAGAAAGAAATGAAAAATATAATGAATATGGAGAATGGATATAAATAAAACATGTGTTTATATGTGTGTGTGTATAACTGGCCCTCTTCAGTAAAGAATACAATTTTCTTTTCAATTTTTCAAGTAGTTCAAAACTGAAAAACTGAGAAAATTTCAGAAAATGGATATTATAAGGCCACATTTCTGACCAAAATTCATTAAAATCAGAAGTGGGTAAGAAAATTTTAAATAAGAACAACAAAAGCAACAAATACTCAACACTTTAGATATTAAAAATTAAAGTGATTATTGAGTTAAAAACAAAAAAAACCAAAGCACAATTTTCAACAAATACTACTATTTGTGTTGAACATTTGATTTTGCTGTCATTGTACTAAACACTTACAAATATATTCTTATTTAATCTTGCTAAGTACTATAAAGTAAGTATTTTCACTATAAATTACAACTGAAGACACTTAGTGAGTTAAAGTTCCTTTCACCATATGTGCAGAAATCAAACCTAAGCCTGCCTCCTTCTAGGCTCATGTTCTTACTAACTAGACTATATTTTAAACTTTTAGATGAGACCAAAGCAATTATTAGAGACAAATCCATAGTTATAAATGATCTCAATACTAAACAAGGATTTTTTAAAAGAAGGAAACTAAGTGTTCAAAGTCAAAAAGTTATAAAAAGAAGGGAAACAAAAATCCTCATGGTATTAGAACAAAATAATATAAGAAATAAACTGTAAAATCAAAACCAATAGAATTAAGAAAATTAAAATTCACAAAACTCTAGAAAACCTTAACAAAACACCTGAGAAAAATAAAACTAAAGTTATAAAAAGAAAATTCATAATAGATCTTTAGAACAGTCAAGTTTACAAGCCAGAATCATATGCACAATTATTTGATAAAAATTGTATGTATTTTCATTAAATAGATAATCAATAGGGAATCCATAATTTACCAAAATTAATTAATGAAGATGTATAAAATATAAATAGGCAAACACCTCTGAAAAATGTTATAATCAATATTTTTAATTTTTGTAAAAAATAATTTGAGGGCTTCCCTGGTGGCGTAGTGGTTGGGAGTCCGCCTGCCGATGCACGGGACACGGGTTCGTGCCCCGGTCCGGGAAGACCCCACATGCCACGGAGCGGCTAGGCCCGTGAGCCATGGCCGCTGAGCCTGCGCGTCCGGAGCCTGTGCTCCGCAATGGGAGAGGCCACAACAGTGAGAGGCCCGCGTACCACACACAAAAAATAAAAATAATAATTTGAACTTTATACTAAAAGTTTTACAAGTGGGCCATTTGAACATATGAAGAATTGATAATCTTCATGCTCTATAAATTCTTCACTGGCATAAGAGAAAAGGGGAAGCTACTAATTAATTTTATATAATCAGTGAGACTCTAATATAAATATGAGCCAAATACAACTATAAAAGAGTTTTTAAAACTTTAAATCAATCTCAGTTATAAGTAAGTGTAAATGCACAAATCTTTAGTAAAATAGTAGCAAATGTAATTCAATAGTACATTAAAAGAGTAACATATCATGAAAATTAAAGCCACTGAATTTGGAAATATATTAATATTAGGAAAACTAAAATTTGATACATCACATAGTAGTCCCAATAAGAGTATATTTACATATACATATAGATACCAATGCATTAAAAACATCTGATAAATGTAAATTCCCTAATTTTTTATATATAACACCTTCCTTAAATCAAACCCCAATATCATATTACTGGTAAAACACTTATAGAATTCTTATTAAAATAAAATAAGAATGAATATTTCAACATTGTTATTGTGTTATAACAATAATATAGTTATGTTGGCAGTTTTATAACATTAATATAAAACATCTACCCAATTCAAAATAAATACAATATATATATTTATTGCAAAGTGAGGAACACTTTTTCATTATTTTTGAATAATATACTTAAATACCAATTAAGTCAATAAATTCAAATTTTAGAAAGAAATGCATTGTTCTATATGCTAGATTGACCTATTACTAAAATTCTTTATATACACAATTAAAATCCACAAATAAATATTTGACTTATACCCCTGTTATTTTTAATTAGCTTTTATAAAAATATATCTTTTATGCTTATTTCCATCCTAATAGAGTACATTGTGACACCACAGCTTCAATAATATCCACAAAAATAACATATATTTTGATGCAGAGGTGGGAAGTTTATTCCCACTGGTTAAAAAGGGAAGAGTAAGATTTCTTTTTAAAGCAGATTTGCATGTACATTATGGAAGACACCAATTTAATTCCTGAGAAGATGGGGTTAGAAGTATCCGCTGCTTGTGAACAGCTCAACAGCATGGAGTCCTCCAGGTTGGTGTATCTCTAAACATGACCCACCTGGAGATCCATGGTGTCGAACAATGAACTTTCCAAACCAGCAGGGTCTCCAAAAAGTGAAGGGAGCTCTTCTTCACCACCGTTGGTTGGAGAACACACAACCTACATCTACACTAGCCCAAATTAGTTTCTGTCCTTTGTCTTCTATGTCAGAATTTACTCCATCCATTTTTCATTTCTGGCCCATTTTTAAGCTCCTGCCCATGATGTATACCTCCCAGACTCCAGATTAATCCTGGGCTTGGACATTTGCTTTTGATAAATAAAAATGAACAAGGAAACTAGCAAAAGATTGCAGGTTGTGTCTACCTTATCAAAAGGGTCCAGAGAGTACAAAATTTTGGTTGCTGTATAACAAACATATTAGTGTACTTGGTGGCCAAATATATATACATACATCTTGCTGTGGAATTTCAAAGTTCAACTATGTTTTTGATTGTAATTGTCATCTATACTTAACATGGCAGAGAAAGGATGTCCAGTTAATAGTCCCGTGTAAAGTCTGACATGGGGTTGGAACTGCAACTGGCTTTTAAGGGCCTAGCTGTTTATGATTTGTCCTTTCACATTCAGTGTTGTCCTAAGTCCCCCTCAATCTAAGATGCTCCATTCTCCCTGTAATCTGCTTCTAGTGCCCCTGGGGCTGCATTTCATAGGATCCTTGAAGTCCTCTTCTGCCCTGCTTACTTGTGCTGTGCTGCTCGGCTCCTCAAAGATGGGCATACCAGCTGTTCCAGAGCCCTGCAGTTACATCTTCTCCAAACATAGCCATTGTCCCTAGGCTGGACTAAGGTGTAGGAAAAGAAAGTGCTTGCATGTATGACATGAGTTCATAGGACCAGGGAAGGACTGTGTTTAAATACATGTATGCCATCTGCTTCCAATATTTAGAGGCATTTAACTGAAGTTATGTCTGTTATATGCCATTAGAGAGATAAACATTAAAACGCACATACCCTCTGAAGACACTGTAGGTTAACCTCTCACTTCTTAAGAAGTAGTATCTAAATCCAATCTCTTCTGAAATTTGTAGCAATTATTATTTCTAAAAAGGATTCTAATTACCTTAATTACTGGCAACTGGCTACAAAATAGATGGATAGAAAGATAGGTGGATAGATAGATAGATAGATAGATAGATAGATAGATAGATAGATAAGAAGATGAGTTTAAAAGAAAGATCATAGTATGAATGTTAGTAGTAAAAGATTATTTTCATATTTTGATCTAAGAGTAGGCTTGGATGGTACAGAGAGGACTCGGGAGCCTGTTGAAAGCCATGACAAGAGCAATGATCTGGTAAGGGGAGGCTGAAGTATTATAGACAGCTCTTCAATTTATCTAATCAAGTTTAACTAAGAATATCATTTCATTACAAGAGGAGAGAACGATCGAACTTACCGACAATTCTTCCTATCATCTGGCTATGTAATGGATTAATAAAATCAGACATATGTACACACTTCTGTGTCATAAAACCTGGATTTCAGTCTCATCTCAGGGCTCTAACAATTTATAACCAGCAGCATCTTAGCAAGTCACTTACTCCTGATTCCATGCTTCTCCATGTATTATCTGGAAATAATAACAGGAGTTTGTGTGAGATATGAATAAGATAATATGTGTGCAAGTTCTTTGTAAGTTGTAAAGCTTACACATTTAAGAAATTTTTAATATTGTTATTTTAGTAAATGCAACAGATCAAGATGGTAAAAGGCTTGGCCCTTACAACAAATGGGATCAAACATCACCTGTACGTTTCTAATAATAGTAATGGTAAGAAGCAGGAAAAATGATAGAAGAGAATGGCCATCAAGATCCAAAGATCACTGAAACTCCTGTTACTATATTAGAGGCTCCTGTGAGCAGATGCTGATCTGTTTGACTCACTCTACCACAGGGCCCAGCCCAAAACAGATGCTACATAAATACCCGTTGGATGAAGAAATACATGCTTTCTTCCCTTTTGGTCAGTATTTAGTGTGTCTGTTTTCAAATCTACCTAGATGGCAAACCCTGTGCGTCTGAATTGCCTCAATCCATTTCCATCTTGAACACAGATGCAAACCCACTGTACCTTCCTACTTTTCCAAAACCAGGGGTCACCACTCAGTGTCCTTAATTTTGTGCAATTCATAATTGTTTGGATCCTGAAAGGACGTTTTCTCTCTCCCAGCACAGTGGTCTCCATATAGGCGTGCCTACACTCCAGGAGCTGTGCAAGACAATCCACTGGCTTGCAGGAAAAATTTATTTTTATCCCAGCCTTTTAAAAAATTGTGCATATATAAAATAATATACATAAGAGAGTGATAACCCATCTTTTTATATAATTTATAAATAAATAAATACTTATATATTGATCAGGGCTCAAAATATTGCTGTGATTAGATGTATGCAGCTGATATTCTCAGTCCCCACCGGTATCACTCACATCTTTCAGTGTACTCCTGCTGAGCTCCGAATACCTGTATCTGCTTCTCTGTGTCCAAGAGCTTTTTCAGGAGTCTAGGATGTCTGCTCTACCCACACCTTGTGGTAAGCTGGAAATGCCCCAGGAATTTTTAGTTCCTAGTTGTAGCCTTCAGCTAATGATTACTTCAGCCATTGGTATATAAATATCCCAGCTCCCTCAATTCTCAGGCAAGATAAGTATGAAGCTGGTGATTTTGCACCATTTCGTATAATTTCCCATGTGTTCAAGCTCCAGTCACCCTCTTGGGTGCCCAGCTTAATGGAAAACTTTTATAGGCTGCTTCTCCTTCCCTGTTTCACATTCCCTCTTCCCTTGCACTTACTTCCCAACCAGAAGTAGGGTCTTGTTTCTGGGAGAATCAAAGCCAAAGCAGGTGTTTGTTCAAAATCATTCAGATGCTAGTGCTCCAAACCATGGTACCATCTTATTGATTGTTCAAGGCAATCTGCTCACAATCACTGACAGAGCTAAATCTGTCCTGTTTTACTTCTCTCTATGGCACAATACAGTTGAAAAGTGGTATAATACCAAAAAAAGCTGGGGGTGGAGACTTCAAAACATTTAGGTAGTCTTAAGACTTGTTTAAGGGTCCCTCTTTCCTTTCACTAGTATCTCCAATGTCCACACTGGGCTGCTCTCAGATTCTCAGTGAGATAGAGACAGAAGAGATACCACACTTGGGCTATGATAGTGTCAGAAATAACCCTGATTTATTTTTGGGTAATTACTTTTCTCATACTAATTCATGCAAACAAAATCATGGATAACTGGGTTTCTGTGTTTGTTTTTATTTATTTAAACAGATTTTAATACCTCCTCAAAAACAAAAGGAAACAGGATGACAACAATAAAAACTAAGCACTCCTGTTTAGAGGAGATTATTCTTCTTGATCAGATACTTCTCAGTACTTATCTTCCCTTGGTAATTTGCTAGATGTTTGCATGAAAACATGCTTTTTTAAGCTATGAATTGTACCCATATCTACTGTTTCTCACCTAATCCATAATACTCTCTATGTAACTTTCCTTCTAAATCTTAACTCTGAAGACTCTGAAGTTCTCATAAACAGTTCTTTGAGTTCAAGGAACTGTAAAACAAGAGTGGATTACTACATTTTATATTTTACAATGCACATAAGCACATTGCAGAGGAGTATGCAGAATTTAATATTCTGCATATATAAAATTAATATTCTGCATATATAAATATATATATATATATATAAATATTCTGCATATATAAAGGGAGTAGTGGGATACTTCTCAAGCATCTATTATTAATGCCTCCTTAATTTCTTAATTTGAGTGAGTGACATGTATTCTGACTTTCAGTGACATGAATTAGATGCTTAAATGTCACATTTCTTATGGACAAATTCTTAAAAAAGCACAACCTTCCGAGACTGAACCAGGAAGAAATAGAAAATATAAACAGACCAATCACAAGCACTGAAATTGAGACTGTGATTAAAAGTCTTCCAACAAACAAAAGCCCAGGACCAGATGGCTTCACAGGCAAATTCTATCAAACATTTAGAGAAGAGCTAAGACCTATCTTTCTCAGTGTCTTCCAAACTATAGCAGAGGAAGGAACACTCCCAAACTCATTCTATGAGGGCACCAGCACCCTGATCCCCAAACCAGACAAAGACGTCACAAAAAAAGAAAACTATAGACCAGTATCACTGATGAAAATGGATGCAAAAATCCTCAACAAAATACTGGCAAACAGAATCTAACATCACATTAAAAGGATCATACACCATGATCAAGTGGGGTTTATCCCAGGAAGGCAAGGATTCTTCAATATACGCAAATCAATCAATGTGACAAACCATATTAACAAATTGAAGGAGAAAAACCACATGATCATCTCAATAGGGGTAGAAAAAGCTTTCAACAAAATTCAACAGCCATTTATGATAAAAAACCCTCCAGAAAGTAGGCATAGAGGGAACTTACCCCAACATAATAAAGGCCATATACGACAAACCCAGAGACAACATCGTTCTCAATGGTGAAAAACTGAAACCATTTCCTCTAAGATCAGGAACAAGACAAGGTTGCCCACTCTCATCACTAATATTCAACATAGTTTTGGAAGTTTTAGCCACAGCAATCAGAGAAGAAAAAGAAATAAAAGGAATCCAAATCGGAAAAGAAGAAGTAAAACTGTCACTGTTTGCAGATGACATGTTACTACACATAAAGAATCCTAAAGATGCTACCAGAGAACTACTAGAGCTAATCAGTGAATTTGGTAAAGTAGCATGATAAAAACTTAATACACAGAAATCTCTTGCATTCCTATACACTAATGATGAAAAATCAGAAAAAGAAATTAAGGAAACACTCTCTTTTACCAATGCAACAAAAAGAATAAAATACCTAGGAATAAACCTACCTAAAGAGACAAAAGACCTGTATGCAGAAAGCTATAAGACACGGATGAAAGAAATTAAAGATGATACAAACAGATGGAGAGATATACCATGTTCTTGGATTGGAAGAATCATCATTGT
>NC_041218.1:16907389-16907883 GCF_002837175.3 Physeter macrocephalus
CTTTTACCAATGCAACAAAAAGAATAAAATACCTAGGAATAAACCTACCTAAAGAGACAAAAGACCTGTATGCAGAAAGCTATAAGACACGGATGAAAGAAATTAAAGATGATACAAACAGATGGAGAGATATACCATGTTCTTGGATTGGAAGAATCAACATTGTGAAAATGACAATACTACACAAAGCAATCTACAGATTCAATGTAATCCCTATCAAACTACCAATGGCATTTTTCGCAGAACTAGAACAAAAAATTTCACAATTTGTGTGGAAACACAAAAGACCCCGAATAGCCAAACTTATCTTGAGAAAGAATAACGGAGCAGGAGGAATCAAGCTCCCAGACTTCAGACTATACCACAAAGCTACAGTAATCATTACAGACCTAAATGTAAGGGCAGACACTGTAAAACTCTTAGAGGAAAACATAGGCAAAACACTTTATGAAACTTAAAAGCTATTGCACAGCAAAGGAAACCATAAACAAGAC
>NC_041218.1:16907918-16930007 GCF_002837175.3 Physeter macrocephalus
CTATTTACAATAGCCAGGACATGGAAGCAACCTAAGTGTCCATCGACAGATGAATGGATAAAGAATATGTGGCACATATATACAGTGGAATATTACTCAGCCATAAAAAGAAAATGAAATTGAGTTATGTGTAGTGAGGTGGATGGACCTAGAGTCTGTCATACAGAGTGAAGTAAGTCAGAAAAAGAAAAAGAATACTGTATGCTAACACATATATATGGAATAAGAAAAAAAAAGAGGTTCTGACGAACCTAGGTGCAGGACAGCAATAAAGACGCAGACGTAGAGAAAGGACTTGAGGTCACAGGGAGGGGGAAGGGTAAGCTGGGATGAAGTGAGAGAGTGGCATGGACATATATGCACTACCAAATGTAAAATATATAGCTACTGGGAAGCAGCCACATAGCACAGGGAGATCAGCTGGGTGCTTTGTGTCCCCCTAGCAGGGTGGGATAGGGAGGGTGGGAGGGAGACGCATGAGGGAGGGGATATGGGGATATATGTATACATATAGCTGATTCACTTTGTTGTACAGCAGAAACTAACACACCCTTGTAAAGCAATTATACTCCAAAAAAGATGTTTAAAAAAAAGTCACATTTCTTAATCAACAAATATGCAAAGATGTGACATATCTTAGAAAAATGTTCATATGGTTTATCTCATGTGGGTAGTAGATGGAGATCAGGCAGGTTAATAACTGACATCCTCACTACAAAAATCCATGGAGTCTAGAATCAGTAGCTTAGGTTCTTCTTGGGGTGCAGCCACATAAAAAAGTTAATAAGTAGTCATTTGTGGTCTATGCTGTAACAAAAAGTTCTCTCAGGTGTCCAATTGTGGGGTCATTTTCAGTTTGCCAAATGATGGAATTTCAGTACAGAATCAGCTTTTCTTTTAAACTAAGGAATAAGAGAATCATGTGTATAAGAACCCCCTAAAATAAAAGTGTTCATTTTTGAGAGCAATAATCTATGCCCACTAGCCTAGTGTTAAAATTATACAGATTGTAAAGTTTGAGAGATTACTAAATATATATTCAAGATATGGAAATTCAGAATTGCATACTATTCCTTAGTGGTAAGCTTCCTGAGAATAAAAACTGTGATATTTTGATATAGCACAACAAACTCACCATGAACCATAAATCGGCCAATTGAAACTTCAGCACATAAAGCTTGCTCAACATATAAATTAAAAGAATTTTCTACTCTTTTGTAACTGTTTTATGTCTGTTCTGATGTTAGCAACCAGATTTGAAGCTCTCTGAAACCTTTTACTATTGTGTCCATCTTTATAATTAACAGCGTTAGGTTTCTTTAACAAATAAAAAGTGTTCATTTTAGCCTTTTAATTTACTGCTCTGTATAGACATATCATAGCATCACTTTCTCTACCTTTGAATCTACTTCACTCAATATATATTGAGTACAAATCCTTAACGTCCTTTCTATTTACTATGTGTCAAAATATGTCTCATCCCTTCTGATCAGCTATTTCTTTCTCTAACCTTGAAAGTGAATTAGTCACTGGAACAGTCTCATCCTTTCTCCAACAGGGTCACAGGAAGGTCTCCACATAATCTATTAATTAACACACACGCACACACAACTGAATACTCAATTTAACTGTCTTATAGATTCAACAATGTGAGATAATTAACTGCATGAATGATAAAATCAATGTATCAAAAAATTGGTTATTGATATGACCTAACAATCTCTTCTACTAGTTGTATTTAATGCTTGTCATTGGAAATAGCTTGTCATCAGATTAAGAGTATTTTCTAGATTTAACATTGCACTGAAAACGTTTAACAACTGATAAATTTTTGTTTTCATTTCTACAAGCACATGATGCTAACATGAGCTTATCAGACAAGCATTCCAAAAAACTATCTCTATGGACTAAGAGAAATACATAAACCTTGAGAAAAAGATTTCATAATCTTCAATGTTAATTCTAACATTCTGTTCTTCCGTTAAATTCATTATCAACTCTTCAGGTAAAGTATCTAATGACCAGAAATAAGATCACTTAGAATTTATTTATTGCCTTTGCAATGTGGCCACTGCTGACATCAGTAGCAATCCCTAAGTACTTAAGAGAGAAATGTATATCCTAGCATAAGCCAGCTTTTGTGATTCCACTACAGAAACGGGACGCAAAATTAGAAAGGATGTTGATTTTAGACAGAGATGACATTTAGAATTTTATTTTCTTTTGGCCGGCATTCTTATTTTTAAAAAATCCTGATAAAAAACACATTGAGGGGAGAAATAAATGAAGGATAAAAGTGAGGAGAAATAGTGATTAGGTTTATACGAAAGTAAAAATGAAAACATGCAGATATGCAAATATGAGCTCTCTTCTGTGAAATACCACAAAAGCCATGACTGTTTTCACTTCTTATGACTACTTTTAATGCTTGCTATAAATGGCTCTAACAGTGGTGCAGCCATGACCCTTTAATTATACTCTGAGTTACACCTAGGTATTCAGAAGGCAAACACAGAAAACAAAAAGCAGAGAGATATGAATAAAATATAGACTGCTTTCAATTAAGAAAAATGACCTAAAACTGCTTTCCAGCTCAGGAGCTCATTTATTATAAATCTGCCTTTGTTTGTCACCACTTGGCAATTTTACTTCTTAAAGGGATATAGTGAGAGTTTTTGAGTTTGGGAACAAATGTGAGTTGAAAATAAACTGTATATATGAATATACATATGCAATAGCAGTTTGCCATGAATATGCCAGTAAATAACTAAATGTATACCTTCAGTTCAGATCTCTCTACTAAGAGAGATATATATATCCATTAGCTTATCCTAACACTCCTCTAAGTATGTACTGCTTTTCTCAAACACAAATGTTCAAACTAAAATAATCATCCTTCTTATTGAGTCTGGCCCCAGCTCTATCAGCCCCATCGCCTACCCTAGAAACCTAACTGCTCTTCAGGCCTCATTATTTTGTCCAACCTACCACTATCACCACCACCACTCACCCAATCACCCAGGCCAACCTATCCTTTCTTTTTAGTGTTTTTCCAATCCATCCCCTCTTTGTATTGACTTGGTTTGGGGGCCATGGCCCTTTCTTACCATGGTGACTTATTTGTCCTCCCGTTTTTCAGTCTTTCTTCTGTCTAAATCACTTTGCATTCTTCAATCACAGTTATTTTTCTTAGATACCAATCAATCATTTCTCTCCCTTGATTAACCCTTTAATGATGCCTCACTTCCCTAAACTCAGCCTTGGTAAGGCAAATATTAAAGACTCTTGACAGTGTGTCGTTGCCAACCTATGCAGCCACATTTCCACCACTCACCCCCCATCACTCTTTAGTCTAGTCATTCTGGACTACTTTAACAAACACATAATTTTCTGTCCTCTGGTGATTCTTCAACTTCATCTGAGTTTCCATAACCCTAAAGATGTTCTTGTGTACTTTTCATTTTAGCTAGAACCACTCTGGATACATGGATGTGAGTGCACACATGAACACACACACACACACACACACACACACACACACACACACGCAAGGCAGAATTACCAACTCTAAAAGCACTGGGGCCTTATCTCTCTCTGGGTTGTACCTGCTTACAACTTAGTGAATAATCTTCCAGACTGAAGAGTACCACGTTCTACCTAGAAAAATAATCCTTCCTAGTGAGAAAATTAATGCTGCCTTTAGATACACTGGAAGATTTCATCATAATGTTGGACTAGACTAGGGAATTCAGAGAAGTCATGAGACTTGAGAAAAGCAAGACTTGCTTTAACCTCTTTTAACCATTGAGAAATCATGTCCCATCTCTCAGAGAATTGTGGGGCAGGGCCTCTCTTTGTAATAGAAAACTGGGACTGACTTTCAAATGTCTCTGATGAATATCATCTCAGATCTTCCAGAGGTCACCTAGTTCAGCCCTCTCACTTTCAAATGAGGAGACTGAAGCCCAAATGAATGTGACCCTCTCTCTCAATAGTCCTACTACTACTGTTGATTTTTTTTTTCCTTTAGAAAGATTTAGAGGTAATTTTCCCACTGCTCATATGTTTTCATTTCCCTCTTGCATTATCTGTGAAGAAATAGACAGATAAGTCTTTATTATACCATTGACACCCTAGACTATATGAAGCATGGAACAGGTAACAGAAATTTTATATTCAAGACAGTCCACCCAAGAAGTCCCCCCAACCTGTCACAAATCACACATTCCCCCAGCTCCCTGACAGGTGTATCAAATTAATTGATCTCACTGATGGTCTACAGCTTCATGACTTGCATGGCCAGAAGCAGAGTTTATATTCCTAAAACTACTAGAATCCAATCCATGTTTATATGATAGTGACTATGCTTTTTTTCCTCATTGAATTCTCTATTTGGACATGAAATATATTGGAAAAATTGTTTACAGGTGCTTGAACATCTCACTGGATTCTTTACTTTTTAAAGGTGTGAAAGAGGTTTACAAGTGTGTTTCATTAAACCAAGCAAAGCTGTGTCAAGACAGAATCACTGCAATAACAGTATGCATCAGTGAAAGGGCATATTAAGCCATCAAACACAATTTGGCATCTGAGCCCTTTGCCATAAAAAAGGAAAAAGTGATTTACCAAAGGAATATCATTTTAGGGGCTATGGGCAGGGTGAGGAGGGTATAGCAGTAGGGAAGTTTCAACTGAGTGAATCTTGCTAGTGCAACCAAGAGAGGTAGAGGGGAATTGGCAAATTAAGACAGAAAATCCAATTGTTTACTAACAGAGTTATATTATATTTAATTTCAGGGAATCCATACTAAGAAGTGTAAACTGAATCATAGATAGAAACAGTATGGCCAGAAGAGCAGAAACATCAGAAAATGTTCATAGAAACTGCCTATCAATTCTGCATTTTAAATACAACTCTGGACTAATGGAGAGATGGGAATGGAATGAGGAAAAAAAGGCTGTAGTTAACAAGTGTACACCAGGAAGAAAAATTGGGGGATTGAATTGCTAAAAACTGGAGGATTTCAAATTACATTTTAAGAGGGTTCTACAATGTTTTCAGGGCTTAGATTCTCATTATACATGTTCAAAAGTATGTATTATAGGACACATATAAATTATATCAAACTGGAAAAATGAGACCTATTTTAAGCACACAGTTTTATATTTCTACCCACAGGCCTGCTGTGAAAATCAAATGAGAACAATATTGTGAAAATATTTTGTATAATTTTATAACATTTTGAAAATATTATTTCCTGGAATATTTGAATCCATAAAGATAAAATATTCTGCCCTAATTTCCTTTGCTTACCCTAGAAAAAATTTCCCAGTCTAGGATAAGAAGAGATGCCTAGATATTCCAAAGCTCTGTGAGTTACAGAATACTGACTTAGGGGGAAAAAACATTTAAAATAAGCTGCAGTACAAATGTAAAGCCCATTCAACAACAGCCTTCAGTTTGTTAATTTCATCATGTCCCTACTTGACAACAATGACCATCAGGTGAAGAAATACTTGTCCTTTCTGAAGAATTCTTGGGGATTGATGGATGGCCACAGCTAAGTGTTGGATGATTATGGAATGTATTAATGGCTTACATATGGTTTATAGTTTAAGAATATTAAGAACATTTTTCCAATTGAAAAATAAATGCATACACATTGTACAAGTTAAAATAGAACTCCAAAAAATATGAAGTGAAAGTCCACTGTGTTTTTTTCTGAGAGATAACCAATATTATGTTTTCTGTATGTCTTTTGGGATTGTTTTTATTTATATGTTACCCTTTATATATCTATTATGATAATCATGATGTTATCACTGGTATCATCCTATATACAGAGTGGTCAGAGAGGATATTTTGAGATCAGATACTTTTGTTATGATATAAATACTTTGTAATCTCCTATGGTTTTGCATAATGAGTCACATGAAGGGGTGTCACCTCCAAGCTGAGCATAGTTCGATGATGATAGAACCAAGAAGAGCTAAGAGGGCTTTTTGATGGGGAAGACTATGGCTTTAGGGTGAGAAAAAAGATAGAATGAATTAGTCAAGAGTCAAGAGTAGAGGGAGTGTATAGCCAGAAAAAAAAGAAAAATTGAGGAATAGAAATAAAAAACAAGTGCAGAATAAAATAGGAGTATTTATGGAGAAGAGTGTTCCAGACCAGTAATCAATTACAATCACTTCAACTACCAAGAGTTCCTTTCCTCCTTATCTACCATCTTCCTTCTTTTAAGGAAGGATGGAGCTTCCAGGTCAACGCAACCCCTCAGCCCATTCCCTATTTGCCTTAGGTAGAAAGGTAGTCTATCAGCAGAAGCACAGTTTGGAAATTAAGCTGAGGTGGTTCTATTATCAAGTAAAAGGCTTCTTTGAAATGCTCATAACTCATCCTATGAAAAACTGCAGGATAGGAGAGATCCACCCACTTGGCTTCAAGGTTGGATCCAGGAACCATAATATTCAGTGGTCCCAACGAGCTTGACTGTGAGGCACAACCTCTTGATGAAGTTAAACCTTATCAGGGAGCAACTGAGGAAGGGGGAAGTTAACCCTGGTAACCTTGTCCTAACTGGTAAGTCCATGGCCTAAATGATGACCCACTGGTAGAAGGAGAGAAAGATTTGCACCATTATCTTGACTCTATGTCATTATGATCAACCAATAGTATTATTTTAATTGAGGTAAGTGATTGTTTCAGAAGCCCTGGGGCATAATGGAAGGATGGCATTTGCTTCCTGCCTTCTCAGAAAAGTCTCTGGGGCAGTCTTTGCAACACCGTCCCCAGTCTAAAAGGATCAGCCCTAGAAAGACAACAGGATTAAGGAAGATGTGGGTGCCACTGTCAGTGAAGTGGGGGAGGACAGAGGGCAGATTGTAAGAGGGTGACGAGCAGAGAAGAGGACCATTCCCAGAAGTCTGATGATAATTTCAAGGAAGTCAATGGAATGGCAGCTTTGAGAAGAGAGAAGAGCAAAATAGAGGGACTTTTGTTTGTTTCATAGGATGGAGGATAGAAGAGGTAGGAACCCTTAATCTAATTTCATTGTAAAAAAACTTTGGTTAGAATTCCTTATTATTTTTCCTTCCTTGGCATCACTCTTAGACATCTTCAAATACATACAAATTTTCTCCACCTTGGTGCTTAAGCCTTAACATATTTACACCCAAATGAACTCACTGACACTGATTTGTCTGTTTGCTTATTTGTTTTTAAGTTTAGGCCTTAATTCTCCATTCTGCTCATGCCATGGATCTTTCCCCTGCCCTTGGTCTTTGTTTATTGGTTTGCACATTCTTGGTATTCAGGGACCATCAAGCATGATAACACAGCTAGGGTCTCACAAGACCAATATCATCTCACTGAAGAGCAAGACAACAATTTTTCTTTATTTGTCATAGAAAGTAAATCTTGTTCTTCCAATCTTCTTAAAGTATATTCTCAATTCATGTGTCAAAGCAAGGACTATAATCGACATTAAATAAATTAAATGAAACACAATTCACCAACTATCAATAATTTAAGAAAAAAGGATGTCTTTGAATATAAATTATCATCAGAATTACCCAATGCATGTGCCTTTCCCCTCATCTTTCAAAGTCAACCTTGGCATTTATCTAAGATGATATAATTCATTCATTCATTCATTTAACCAGCATTAATATCTACTATATACCAGATACTATTTTAGGCCCTGATGATTCAGTGGTACATTAGAGTTCTTGCCCCTACCTTCTAGTGGGATATTAAAGACTAAAACTAAAAGTTACATAAACAACTGCAGTAAATTCTAGGAAGGAAATAGACAAGGTGCTAAGATTGCTTATAAACCAAGCCATTATTTTAGACTGATTCACAGGGAAAGGCTTTCTGAGGAGTGGCAGACAATCAGACTGAATAATGAGAAGATGCTTTCCATGCTAAGCATGAGAAGGTTCATATGAAGGGAACAGTAAATGGTGTAAACTCTAAGCAGAAACCTTCAAGCAGAAACAGGCATATCAATCAGGTTCAGGAAACTGAAAGACAAACGAGTGTGGCTAAAACCTCACGGAAACAGACAGCAGCTCAAGATGAGTCTGGAGAGGTGTGAAGTTCTAGATCATGCACTGAAGATCATGATAAAGAGTGTAATGAGGGGAGGGAGGGAAGAATCAAAAATAAAGCATCACAAACACTCCCTCAGCCAGGTAATCAGGCTTAACATCATCAGTAATAAGTCATGTTGATAGCAGATACCCTTGGTCTTCTGTGATCTTCCTCCCCAGAAAACCATAGCCTTAATCTAACCGTAAGAAAAACACCAGACAAACCAAAATTGAAGGACATTCAACATAATGCATAACCAGGACTCCTCAAAGTTTTCAAGGTCATCAAAAACAAGGAAAACCTGAAATTGTTACAGAGTCAAGGAGTCTAAGGTGATAGACATGACAACTAAATATACTGTAATCTGGAAGGGATCTCAGAACATAAAAAGGATATTGTGTAAAATTAGGGAAATAGTATCAAAGTATGGACTTTAGTTAGTAATAATGTATTAATATTGGTTCACTTGTGTCAAATGTATCATACTATGTAAAATCTTAACAGGGAAAACTACGTGAGGGGTGTTAAGAGGACTCCCTGTACCATTTTTGTAACTTCTCTATTAGCTCTGAAACTATGCTAAAATTTTAAAAGTTTATTTTAAAAACAATGAGTCCTGAGTTTCTAGACTTAGCAAATTAGTTGATAGTAGTGCCATTTCCTGAAATGAGAAAGATAAGGAGACAGAGTCGATAAATGTAGGGGAAGGGAAAACACATTTTAGGAGGCAGCAACATTTTTCTTTTCTTTTTTTTTTTTTAAGCTGTCTACAAAAACTTGCTTTTATTTCATTTTTATTAAAAAATATTTTTTTCAGCTTTATTGAGGTATAATTGACAAAAATTGTGTATATTTAAGACGTACAATGTGATGGTCTCATATAAATATACATTATGAAATGATCACCTCAGTCAAGCTGATTAGCATTCATTACCTCAAATAGTTACCATTTTTTTTTCCTTTTCATCCCCCAACCCCCGCAAACACCTGTTTGAAGAAACCACCTTTTTTTTTTTTTTTTTTTTTTTACATTTCAATCGTTCATATACTTTTTTTTTTTAAACATCTTTATTGGAGTATAACTGTTTTACAATAGTGTGTTAGTTTCTCCTTTACAACAAAGTGAATCAGTTATACATATACATATGTTCCCATATCTCTTCCCTCTTGCGTCTCCCACCCTCCCTATCCCACCCCTCTCATGGTCACAAAGCACAGAGGTGATCTCCCTGTGCTATGCGGCAGCTTCCCACTAGCTATCTAATTTACATTTGGTAGTGCATATATGTCCCTGCCACTCTCTCACTTCATCACAGCTTACCCTTCCCCCTCCCGAGTCCTGTCAATTTTGAGCTACATGAGATAGTTTGGATAGGCTAGTTGTTGGGGACCCTCTCCTAGGTTCATACATTTATGTGCTTCTGGAATTGTTTTACTTTCTCTAGAGAGGAGCCTTCCAATCTGGCTGAAGGATGTTTCTGGCTGCCTTTGTTGTGGGAGCTGAGTTGGGGGGACTGGGGGGTCTCTGCTTCCAGTATTCTGTAAATATAGACTCGATTTCCCTCAGCTGGGCCTGGCACCCCCTGTCAAAGCCCTTGGCTTAACCTTTCCAGAGAATAAACCTCCAGACTTCTGCAGTTTAGTAGATTCTGCATGTGCCTGGTAGCATGAGTGACTTCTCAGAGTTCCCACCTTGGTCTTCCTTGTTTCAACCCACCAACTCTCACTCCCATGTCCAGACACCTGGTACTGCCCATACTGAGACCTTTGAGAATTGTGTGGGGTCAATCAGGTTGGTTCTTGCTTTCCCCCTGCAGACTTGAGATTCCGTTTTCTCAGGTCTGATCCTAGTTCCACTGCACCATCTACTTTTTAGCTTCCAAAACTTTGTTGCTGTTTTCTCTATTGTTATGGACTTACATCCTTTAAAAAAAAAAAAAAAACAACCTTTCCTGTCTGTAAGTGGGATTTGGGGAGAGAACAAAATTAGGTACATGTATTCAGTCTGCCATCCTACCCCAGAGGTCTGGTGCTAATATTTTTAAATGACAAATTGACTATATTTAAAAATTTTTTTAATTAGAGAATTTTATTTACTTTTATCCCCCCTCTAAAAATTAGTATTTTTTTCAGGTATAAAAGAATATTAGTATATCTTTTTGAGAAAGATCATTGTCTCTCTTGCTCTGGCAAACTTTAAAGTCCTGTACTCAGGACTGTAATCACTGTGTGGATTATATCTATGGTTTGGGGGACCACTTGTGAAAACCTGAAAGATGCTTTCTTTTTTGTTTTTTCTGTAATTCAGTTTATTTTCTCTTGATTACTGTAGCCTTGTAGTATAGTCTGAAGTCAGGGAGCCTGATTCCTCCAGCTCCATTTTTCAACATTTTTATTTTCAAGCACCTTAATTTGGAGATGTTAGTGAAACATCCAAAGAGAGATGCCACGCAAGTGGGAATGGATATCTAGATGACACCTAAAGAGTAAACGAGAAAGTAGAATAGTGGTTCCCAGGAGCTGGTTGAGGGTATAGAATAATGGATACAGAGTTTCAGTCTGGGATGGTGAAAAAATTTCTGGAGATGGATAATGGTAATGGTTGCATAACAATGACAATATACTTTATGTCACTGAACTGTGCACTTTAAAATGGTTAAAATGTTGAGTTTTATATTATGAATATTTTGCTGCAATTAAAAAAAAGTAAAATTACTCTGGGTGCAGGAACACAAGTACTTATTTCATTATCCCTTTCTGTATTACAAATGTAATAAAGAACACCAAAATACACACTAAAAGTGCTGTAAAGAATGATGAAGTTTGAGAGGGAAGCCTATTCTAGGTGGAAGGTCAAGGAGAGTGTCTCTGAGATGGTAACTTTCAGTTGCTTCATCTTTTTATATGTGTCCTTCCCAGAACCTCTTTTCTTTAAACACTGTTGGCCCCTTTAAGACCACTTCTAAGGATGATAATGTGACCTAGAGACAAAGACACTGGCTTGCATTTGAATGCTAGCTCCAGCTCCTACCGGCACTATGGCCTTGTTTGTGTTATTCAACCTTTCTAAACCTCTTTTTCCTTACCTGTAAATTGGAGATAACATTTATCTTGAAGTTTGGTGCAGACTGAGTAAGGTTACATATATATATATATATATATATATATATATATATATATACATATATAGCAATTGGATCGTAAGATGTACTCAATAAAGGGCAGCTTTAATATAGACAGTATATTTGAAGAGAGACATCTGTCATAGTCTACTTCAAGTGGACACAGCCAGAGTGGCAAACCCTGTACTCTCTTCAGGCTGGAAGGATCTATATCTCACTAGAGCAGAACCCATGGTTTCTGGCTATCAGGATGAAGGCAGTCCTCTGGGGCTTCTCCCTAGGACAACCCTGATAAACACTGTTTCTATTCATGATCTTTCTGCCTCTGAGTCACAAGTTCGCACTACTGCAGAACATGGCAATTTCCTATTGAGTACTGACACCCTTTTGGGATTCTGCAAAAGAAATCTACTTAATTTGAAACATAGCCAATGATCCTAAAAAGTACTCTTTTCAGAACCCTCTTTTTTTTCTCAGAATATATGATCAATATCATCGGTTATTTTTAGCTATGCGGTGACAGGCCTACACTGCCTTATACTACATGGAAGACCACTGAGCTGATATCACGGTTCTGATTCCATGTGACCACACCTTTCCTTAGATTACATGTCACTCACCTCCTTCCCAATCTACCTCAGCAGGATACAATTTAGCACTCTCAGTAATCATATTTAAGTACAAACTAGACATTTCTTAACTCTCTCCAAGGTTAGGAATATATTATTTCATTTTTGAAGGAATTTCTTTGAAAATCTGGCAATAACTTTAACCCATGACTTCCAGGTTTAAAAAAAAAAAAGACCTACAGGACAATTAATTGTGAGGTTCATGCTGAACTTTGATGGAAAACAATGAGGAACAGCTGCTAGGGCAGGGAGAATTATTTAAATTCTTCACTGGGTAATCCTAGTCAATTGAGAAAATATCCAAGGTCTCATGTCTGCGTTATGTTTGTGAAATATCTCTGGGTCCAAAAGGAATAAGTAAGTCGGTCTAACAATACAAGAAACGTAATTTAAAAGTATGTTCAATATAGGAAAAATAGCATCCCGGTAACAGTACTGTACAGAAAAACTAAATAAATACAGTTGGAGATTTTATCTGAATCTCAAAGTATTGGAAATAACAATAATAATTTTAGTATACTTCATTTGTATAGCATTTTAAGTGGTTATAAAAGGCTTCCAAATTTATTTATTTTGATTCTTGAATAATCTTATGAAGTCAGAAGTATGGTTATTGGTAATATCCATTATAGAAATGAAGAAGCTGCAGAATTGGATGATGTCCTGAGAGTCACTTTTTTGGAAAAAGATACATTGTACTTGGGTTGGAAAAACTGATTTGTTTCCTGGTTCTGCCATATACTTAAAGTTGAGATTGGGCAAACTCTTAAATACTCATACTCCTCACCTGGAAATCAATAATTAGCACTACACTTCACAGGATTATAAATGTAGCAATAGAAGCAAAAAAAAATGTGAAGACAGTAAATGTTAAACAGGCATGTAACGGTTATTCTCTTCCTTAGCTCAAGAAGAGCTAGGCACGCTCCAAAGTCAAATCACCTCTGCATAAGAAGGAGGGGCTCCCCTGTGCACTCAACGCTACCTGCAAAGGGCTAGCATTCGATTATGGCTGGGCATTCATTCTCACACCACCAGCTAGTCTTCTCAGAACACATCTACCCATCAGCACTGAACATTGTAACAATATTCAAGATAAATACTTCGGAAGGAAATGAGGACAGACAAATAGGGCCATGAGACAGAAAAGTTCTTTTTTGAATAGGTGATCAGTTTTAACTGAAATAATCACACTAACATTTCTTTGAAGCTCCCAAGTCACTTTATTAAAAAGAATAATTATTCTTATGATTTTCCCATTGGGGGAAATAAAACAAATCCTAGCCCCAAGTTAAACTAAGGAAAACTGTGAGGCAAGGGGCTCATCAACAGTCTGAGCAGGAAATGCTAATCCCTCATTTCTCAAAATTCATTCCCTAGCAGAGAGAACTTTTGCCCTGAGGATTGAGGGCTGATAATTGGTGTGACTTGAAAAATGTTACCCTTAGTCATCTATGTAATTTCTTTCTGAAAACCTGCTAAAATATTTCTCACTGAATTCCCATAGCTTCCAACAGCACAGGTCAACTCTTCACTTTAGGCTGAAGCAAGGATTAAACGAGAAAGGTTCTCAGAGGTTCTCACATCTCTCCTCTCCCCAGTGCAGACATGGGCATGAATGTATACATTTATCAGATGTCACGGGAAGGGGGGATTTTGCTCCTGTCCATTTTAAGACAGTAAGGCCTTCCTTAAGTTTCACCATTAGGTGCCCATGGACTAAGCTGTGATTTGATACTCTAGTCTTGTGGGTAATGACAGCGCACAGGTAACATTCAATTGTTTAAATACAGCAGGGCAAAGCAACACATCCAGCAGAGCCAGGGTAAGGAAGAAAAAGAGGGCTAGAATTGTTAATCTGTAGCTGAGGTAACTGCAGTATATCAGTGAGTCCCAGAGAGCACTCCTTAGGGCTTCCAGGGGGAAGCCTTATGTTTCACCCAGAGGATTCAAAAATCCTATAGGTAGCTTTACTTCAAATCTGCCTTTCCAAAGATTCTCCAGCTGGGGTTGTCTCTGTGAATCAAGGGAGGCCATCAAAGCACCTCCCAGGACAAAGAACTTTTCCTCTCTATAACTATTTCTTCAAATGTAACATGGAGCCACAGTCAGATAATGAGATATTTCCAGGTAAAATGTAAAACGTATATATCCAGAGTATCTCACAAAGGGGTGCTGCTTCATAGAGATCAAGCATCAGAGACTTCTTCCTCACCTTCCCTGAGTGGACACCTGGTTTCCTGAGGAGGTAGACAGAATTATTCCTATGAGGCAGAGTTAGCGGGGTTTTGAGTTCCATAATGAATTCCCTGTTTTTTGAGGGTGAGTTAATTCAAGAGAAAGGTTTGGATCCATCATTCTTAATTTACATTTCTGTAACCCATCTAGAAGATTTATCACCAACGAGTTCCCAGTTGACTTCTGTTGCACACTCAAGGGCATTTCGGGCAATGACATAGTGGGTTTTCTATGAGGAAGGAAGGAAAACACAACCGGATAAGAGTTGGGCTTTCTGAATTCTCATCCAAGCAGTGTCGCCCTGGACAAATCACCTGAGATTGCTAATTTTGAATTTCCTCAATTAGTTAATATCCCCCTTTTTAGAGTTTTTATGAAAATGAAATGAGGCAATGGATCTAATAATTCATTGTAAAATTGAAAAGTGTTTTTTTAAACATAGTATTGTTTATTTTAAATTATCATGTAATAACCCACAAATATGACTTCAAGAGAGTAGGAATCAAGCACAAAGATGAAGAGATGGACATGTGTTCCGAAACCCAAACTGAGACACCTGATCTACTAGGTGTAAATACATGGGACAACAGAATACAGAATTTATCAATTAGAACCACTACAACAAATCAAGTTTCCTTATAACCCAAACTACATGATGTTAGGCTATTATGCTTCACCCATTTTGCCTTAGTTCCAACTAAGTAGAAGTAGTTATACTTTGAGAAGCAATACAAGCATCTGTGAAGCTTCTTCTAAAAGAAGGGTCAGAAAACGTTTTTGTAAAGTGCCAGACAGTAAGTATTATAGACATGGAGAGCTGCATTTGGTTTCTGTTGCTCATGTTTCTTCTTCTTCTTTTTTTCTTTTTTTTTTTTAACAACTCTTTAACAGTGCAGAAACCATTCTTGGCTAGAGGCAATACAGAAACTTAGAGAGGCTGCTCTAAAACAATGCAATGATGAGCTTTGGGAACTCTAAAGACATGCAAATATAAGGGGTTATTTGCTCAAATCCACACTATTCTTTTTCTGACCTCCCAATGTGTACTTTACATATTTTGATACTTTTTCTGTACTCTGTTGTGATAGCCATTGCTTCATAAGTTATAGTAAAGTACAGCTATTCTCTTCAGACCTTACATATACATATTTATAATCATTTTATATAACTATATACCTTCAAAATACCTTATATACAATAAGTACTCAATTATAATGTTCGTTGTTGAAGCCATCTAGTCTATGATATATATTTGTTACAGGAGCCCAAGCTGACTAAGGCATTCCCCATTAATCCAGTAAAAGCATCTCACGCTTTAAATGCCCTATTAAATGAAGCTTCAGTTGGGTTAGTCCCACCTTTCTCCTCTACTATTGCAGGAGTCCTAATATCTCTATTATAGTACCCATATATTGTGTATGATTGCTTATTCCTCACCTCATCTGCAAGGATAGTTTGTAAGGGCTGGTTATTCATCTTTGTATCCTAGATGTCCAACAGAGTACCTGGATGTACCTAATTTTGCAGTAAATGTTGAACAATAAATGAATAAACAAGTATTTCCACTGTATCAATACCTGTCCCTTACAAAGCACTTACATGTGCTTTCTATACAATAACTGATAATATTGAAGGGAGATAGAAAAGTAAGCTTTAAATACAGAATGAGAATGATACTGACATGAGTGATGGATTGTTTTTCTCAGTTTTAAATACGGATAATATCCTCTTTATATGAATGAATAAATAAATAAATAAATAAATAAATAAATAAATAAATATATATATATATATATATATATATATATATATAAAATCTCTGGAATTTGAGCTTTATTCTGGGAGGGGTGGAATTCAAGGGAATTCCTAGTCCTGCTCATCGGCTCATCTTTTTGAGAAAGCTGTATTCCATCCAGCCCTCTCTGAAATACACAGGTGTTCCACAGACAGAGAAGGTAGAAAACGTTGGGGTCCAATTGATTCTCCCTTTCCTCCATCGTTAAGGAGGTGCAATCTGCCAAAGAAGGATTGCCATCCCTATCCAAATCTTTTTTCTCCGAACTTATATGAAGATGAATGAAACATTTTCTTAAAAGGTGGAGGCAAATTAGCTTTCAGTCTCCTCAAATACAGTTTCACTGAAAACAAAATCTCATTTGTCTTCTGATGGATTACTTACTGGTACCAGCTAATGGCACCAGCTTGTTGATAAGCTTGGGAGCTCACATTGGAGAAAAATAAAACAAACAAACAAAATGATTTCCTGAGATTTTTGTTGAAATGTTTCATTTAAATTTCAGGTTTTCATTTGTGTGGAATTCTCTTCTAGTGAGGCAAGATAAGCAGCTTTATTTCTTGGCAAAAAACCCTTTTGATTTTGCCACTCAGTAACCCCTAAAGAGAATACAGTATTTACAAACAAGGCTCTGAAATGTTCTGCTATAACTTTCTTGTCCTCAAACGCCTCTTAAAATAGCTTTGCAAGTGCCTTCCCAACGTTCCCCAGCAGCACATCACGTTCCAGTGTAAGTGACAGTGGTCTGAGAGAGCATTCTGTCACCTCACTGTGAATTTCTCTGGACCATGAAATACTCGGTGTCCCAGACAACACCAATTCTTAACTCATCTCCAATTGCTTCTCCTCTCCATTTTCCTCTGATATAAAACAAAGCAAAAAGACAACCAAAACAATGGGCATTTCATTTTGAAAATATTTGTGGCAAAGCTGATTACAGTTATGGTTATCAAGACTTCAGGATGAAGTAATCTGCTATTTGGGAAAAAAAGTACATGGACAGAATTAGGAGAGATGACATCAAACTACAGCTTTCCAATTTGTCCCTCACAAAATGGAGAAACAGAATAAAGAGGTGGATTTCGATGTCATTTCTAAAAGGCTTCATCTATCATATTTCCCTCTGCTTTTTAAAATTTGTCATACCTCTCCAGGGAAAAAATGCATGGTGTAATTTGTTTTCAAGTATGTTTTATTATGTAAAGTTAAAAGATTGAGTTGATCTCTTTTGATGAGCATCAACATTATTTTAAAAAATACTGGTCCAAATAGATAACTGCAAGGAGTAATGAAAACTCGATTTACATGCAGCTCAGTAGCACAAATGAATAGATGAGATCTCCAAAGCTTCTGGAAAGCAAGAAAGTAGATACTTTCAAGATTGAAGTAGCTCATTGAACCAGGGTTGATTCTCAGCAAGAACCCAGAAGAATGACATAATGGTCAGTCCTTATTATGATAGGTTGGCCCCCGTATCATACCTGTCATTAAAGTTTTGACATTCACTCTTGTTTAAACCTCAGCATTTCCAACAAAATCTTACCACTAAATCATGAGACCCCCTTTGCAAAACATCAGGGAAGCAGAAGAGGGGAGATGGAAAAAGAATCAGAAGTCCCACACAAATGAGAAAGACTATCAAGGGGATTATATAACTCAGATCTTTCTTAGAAAGAATTAAACTCAAGGATTAAAAATAATCACATGGAACATTTCACAGGGGTAGTCATGACGGGGTAATGAAATTGAAAATGGATTGGGTATCAAGATGTTCAGGCCCCAAGTCCTGGCTCTGTCACCTTAAATCATTTTCACCCACAGGACAACCCACTACTGTTTCTTGCTCACAGTCTCCTTAACTGTAAAATAAAGGTAAAAGACTAGATAATGTTGAACACTTCACTCAACTCTTGACTCTATGAACTTGAAGGAACTAAAGGCAAACTAGCAATGGTACAATGGTCTCCAAAATGCATATTCTTAACCACTACTTTATACTGCCTGACAGTGGAGTATGCCTTTTGGGGGACACCGGAACATCAAGTCAGGGAAAGACGTCCAAGCCTTTTCTTACTAAGCTCTCCAGTTGTGGTGAAGGCCAGTGGAAATTCCAGGCTGCCAGGGAGCACAGTTCCACTATAACTGCTGAGGCTGCAGCAGTGTTGCTATGGGAAGATGCTAAGCTTGAGTAAGGCATGGGGTAAAAGTGGGCGTGTGAGTGTAGTACCTTCCCCTAGCAGTATTCCTGTGTGATGATAGAGAGGGGTCGAGTAGGAGGGATAGTGGGGGCATAAGCAATGTGATTTGCACAAGGTACATATTAAGTAAATATGTGTTGAATAAATGAATAAAAGAACAAATAAATGCATACTCCAATTCTATGCATAAGACCAAGGCATACAGTACGGCAAGGTATGCAGAATGGTACTCCATTTCATGATGTAAATCATTCTCCATCTTTGGTCATATATCTTGTACATAGAGTCAAGCAAAAAGAGTCAGTGGTACTGTAAGTCCATCCTAGTGTGAAAAAAAAATGGTGTATTTAAATCACATGTAATCTGTGCCAGCTAAAGTTTGTTTCAACATACTCTACACATAATAACAATCAAGATGGGTCCCTTTAAAAGTACATGTTGCTTTCTTCAAGACTCCATCATCCAGCTCGGGGGGGCGGGGGAGGATGGCAGCAGGGCCTTAGAAGGAGGCCCAGCAACTGCACAGCCACCGTGCTGCTGAAAAGTGCTCGTGCCCTGTCCGCGGGCCACCCGGCCATAGGCGTGAATGGCGTGTGCGTGCACACGTGCCAGGGAGACTGCGGCCCCAGCACCAGCCCGCACCAATGAGAGGGCCCGGCCAGCCCTGGGCTGCGTGGGTGGTTGGTGAGGAGGGCGTTGGCCCAATTGTGTCACTTTTCCCATCCACCCGCTGTTGACTCGTCCTTCCAATGGGGCAGAGAGTTGCCACGCTGTGCCATACTTGGAGGGACAGATGATTAAGTGTAAAGGAGGATTCTGGCAGTTGGGCTGATTATATGAAAGAAGACATAAGACATGTTTAATACTCAGCAGGATGCTTGTCATATAAGGCAAAAGGAGACCTTCAAGATGGTGGAGGAGTAAGATGTGGAGATCACCTTCCCCCCCACAAATATATCAGAAATACATCTACATGTGAAACAAATCCTACAGAACACTTACTGAACACTGGCAGAAGACCTCAGACTTTCCAAAAGGCAAGAAACTCCCTACGTACCTGGATATATATATATTTTTTTCCTTTTTTTCATCTGTGAGTGTGTATGTGTATGATTCTTTGTGTGATTTTGCCTGTATAGCTTAGCTTTTACCATTTGTCCTAGGGTTCTGTCTATCTGTTTTTTTAGTTTTTTTGTTTTTAGTATAGTTTTTAGCACTTGTTACAATTGGTGGATTTGTTTTTCGGTTTGGTTGCTCTCTTCTTTCTTTCTTTCATTTTTTATTACTTTTTAATGTCATTTATTTTTAATAATTTTTTATTTTAATAACTTTGTTATTTTATTTTATTTTACCTTATTTTATTTTTTTCTTCCTTTCTTTCTTTTTTTCTCCATTTTCTTCTGAGCCATGTGGCTGACAGGGTCTTGGTGCTCTGGCCGGGTGTCAGGTCTGTGCCTCTGAGGTGGGAGAGCCAAGTTCAGGACATACATCCACCGGAGACCTCCCAGCTCCACGTAATATCAAACAGCGAAAGCTCTCCCAGAGATCTCCATCTCAACTCTAAGACCCGGCTCCACTCAACGACCAGCAAGCTACAGTCCTGGACACTGTATGCCAAACAACTAGCAAGACAAGAATACAACTCCACCCATTAGCAGAGAGGCTGCCTAAAATCGTAATAAGGTCACAGACACCCCAAAACACACACCCGGACGTGGTCCTGCCCACCAGAAAGACAAGATCAAGATGCAGCCTCTTCCCCCACAACACAGGCACCAGTTCCCACCACCAGGAAGCCTACACAACCCACTGAACCAATCTTAGGCACTGGGGGCAGGCACCAAAAACAATGGGAAGTACGAACCCGCAGCCTGCAAAAAGGAGACCCCAAACACAGTAAGTTAAGCAAAATGAGAAGACAGAGAAACACACAGCAGATGAAGGAGCAAGGTAAAAACCCACCAGAAGAGGAAATAGACAGTCTACCTGAAAAAGAATTCAGAATAATGAGAGTAAAGATGACCCAAATCTTGGAAAGAGAATGGAGAAAATGCAAGAAACATTTAACAAGGACCTAGAAGAACTAAAGAGCAAACAAACAATGATGAACAACACAATAAATGAAATTAGAACTTCTCTAGCAGGAATCAAGACCAGAATAACTGAGGCAGAAGGATGGATAAGTGACCTGTAAGATAAAATAGTGGAAATAACTACTGCAGAGCAGAATAAAGAAAAAAGAATGAAAAGAACTGAGGACAGTCTCAGAGACCTCTGGGACAACATTAAATGCACCAACATTCAAATTATAGGGGTCCCAGAAGAAGAAGAGAAAAAGAAAGGGACTGAGAAATTACTTGAAAAGATTATAGTTGAAAACTTCCCTAATATAGCAAAGGATATAGTCACTCAAGTACAGGAAATGCAGAGAGTCTCATACAGGATAAATCCAAGGAGAAACATGCCAAGGCACATATTAACCAAACTATCAAAAATTAAATACAAAGAAATATATTAAAAGCAGCAAGGGAAAAACAACAAATAACATAGAAGGGAATCCCCATAATGTTAACAGCTGATCTTTCAGCAGAAACTCTGCAAGCCAGAAGGGAGTGGCAGGACAAATTTAAAGTGATGAAAAGGAAAAACCTACAAACAAGTTTACTCTACCCAGCAAGGATCTCATTCAGATTTGACAAAGAAATTAAAACCTTTACGGACAAAAAAAATCTAAGAGAATACAGCACCACAAAACCAGCTCTACAACAAATGCTAAAGGAACTTCTCTAGGCAGGAAACACAGAGAAGGAAAAGACCTACAATACCAAACCCAAAACAATTAAGAAAATGGTAATACGAACATACATATCGATAATTACCTTAAATGTAAATGGATTAAATGTTCCAACCGAAAGACATAGACTGGCTGAATGGATACAAAAACAAGATCCGTATATATGCTGTCTACAAGAGACCCCCTTCAGACCTAGGGGTACATACACACTGAAAGTGAGGTGATGGAAAAAGATATTCTATGCAAATGGAAATCAAAAGAAAGCTGGAGTAGCAATTCTCATATCAGACAAAATAGACTTTAAAATAAAGACTATTACAAGAGACGGAGAAGGACACTACATAATGTTCAAGGGATCAATCCAAGAAGAAGATAGAACAATTGTAAATATTTATGCACCCAATATAGGAGCACCTCAACACATAAGGCAAACGCTAGCAGCTACAAAAGGGGAAATCGACAGTAACACAATCATAGTAGGGGACTATAACACCCCACTTTAACCAATGGACGGATCATCCAAAATGATAAAAGGAAACACACGCTTTAAATGATACATTAAACAAGATGGACTTAATTGTGCTCACTCTCACCACTATTATTTAACATAGTTTTGGAAGTTTTAGCCACAGTAGTCAGAGAAGAAAAAGAAATAAAAGGAATCCAAATTGGAAAAGAAGAAGTAAATCTGTCACTGTTTGCAGATGACATGATCAAGTGCCCATGGAACATTCCCCAGGATAGATAATATCTTGGGTCACAAATGAAGCCGTGGTAAATTTAAGAAAATTGAAATCGTATCAAGTATCTTTTCCGATAAGAAAAAGACTAGATATAAGACTAGGTATCAATTACAGAAAAAGACTAGCTATAAGACCAGATATCAATTACAGGAAAAAATCTGTAAAAAAATACAAACACATGGAGGCTAAACAATACAGCACTTGATAACCAAGAGATCACTGAAGAAATCAAAGAGGAAAACAAAAAATACCTAGAAACAAGTGACAGTGAAAACACGATGACCCAAAACCTATAGGATGCAGCAAAAGCAGTTCTAAGAGGGAAGTTTAGCAATACAATCTTACCTCAAGAAAGAAGAAACATCTAAAATATACAACTTAACCTTACACCTAAAGCAATTAGAGAAAGAAGAACAAAAAAACCCCAAAGTTAGCAGAAGGAAAGAAATCATAAAGATCAGATCAGAAATAA